>NC_047114.1:20738724-21083436 GCF_902500255.1 Thalassophryne amazonica | reverse complement strand
ATGATCTCCAATGCTTTAAAATGGACAAAAAAAAAACCAGAGACGTGTGGAAGAAAATGGAAAACAACCATCAAAATGGATAGAATAATAACCAGAATGGCAAAGGCTCACCCATTGATCAGCTCCAGGATGATCAAAGACAGTCTGGAGTTACCTGTAAGTGCTGTGACAGTTAGAAGACGCCTGTGTGAAGCTAATTTATTTGCAAGAATCCCCCACAAAGTCCCTTTGTTAAATAAAAGACGTGCAGAAGAGGTTACAATTTGCCAAAGAACACATCAACTGGCCTAAAGAGAAATGGAGGAATATTTTGTGGACTGATGAGAGTAAAATTGTTCCTTTTTGGGTCCAAGGGCTGCAGATAGTTTGTGAGACGACCCCCAAACTCTGAATTCAAGTCACAGTTCACAGTGAAGACAGTGAAGAATGGTGCTGCAAGCATCATGATATGGGCATGTTTCTCCTACTAAGGTGTTGTGCCTATATATTGCAAACCAGGTATCATGGATCAGTTTGGATATGTCAAAATACTTGAAGAGGTCATTCCCTTGAAATGGGTGTTTCAACAAGACAATGACCCCAAGCACACTAGTAAACAAGCAAAATCTTGGTTCAAAAACCAACAAAATTAATGCCTCGCAGATGTGAAGAAATCATGAAAAACTGTAGTTATACAATACTAGTTTAGTGATTCACAGGATTGCTACAAAAGCAGTTTGAACATAATAGTTTTACTACTACTATTATTCTGAACACTACTGTAGGTGTTCCAAGCTTGTGGCATCATATTCAAGAAGACTTGAGGCTGTAATTGCTGCCAAAGGTGCATCAACAATATATTGAGCATAGGGTTTGAATACTTGTGTATGTGATTTCTTAGTTTTTTATTTGTAATAAATTTGCAAAGATTAAAATAAAACTTTTTCATGTTGTCATTATGGGGTGTTGGGAGTAAAATTTTGAGTGGAAAATGAATTTACTCAATTTTGGAATAATGCTGTAACATAAAATATGGAAAAAGTCAAGTGCTGTGAATACTTTCTGGATGCACTATAATTCCGTAGTCATATAATACTTGTTTGGTGCAGCTGTCCAATGTGTGCAGGCTGATTGCCTGTTATGTTTCCCCATTAATTCATTTTCTACACCTACTAATTCAAATTTTGTTACTGCCAGGCCACATACTCGTATAGTTAAACACATTCACACCTATAATTAATTTAGAGTCAACAGTTCACTTGGTCTGCATGTTTTTGGAAGTGGGACGAAGCCAGAACTCACACAGCGACGGGGAGTATCACTGCCTGATTCGCAGAAGAGCAACCCTGCATGTGCACAATCTTGGACAGAGAGTTACAGCAACACTACTTGGACAAACCGCATTGGAATTAGTGACATCCATTCATTCGTTTCCTATACTCACTGATTCAGTCAAGGGTCATGGGGGTGCAGGAGCCTATCCCAGCAGTCATAGGACGTGGCGTGAGGTAGAGTACACCCTGAACAGGATGCCAGTCAGTCGCAGGGCCACATCCAGACAGACAAACTCATTCACACACCGACAGTCAATTTAAAATTTCCAATTCACCTAACTTGCATGTCTTTGGAAGTGGGAGGAAACTGGAGCACCAGGAGCGAACTCGCATTCATGGGGAGAACATGCAGACTCCACACAGAAAGAACAAGGTGGGAATCGATCCCATGACCTTCTTGTGAGGCAGCAGTGCTAACCACGAAGTCACCCTACCACCAGTTTAAATGAAATTGTGTATTTACAGAAAAAGCGATCAGGTCATATGTGTGATAATCATAAAGAAAAAAAAAACTGACCCAGATCAGGTATTTTCCCAAAATCACTTACAAAAATAGTAAATTTTTTGTTTGACAAAATAAAGTCTCACTATTACATATTTAGATTAATTCATTCATTTTTCTGTCACTTATCCAGGTCTGGGTTGTGTTATACCATAGCTATAAATTTCTTTATTTTTTACGTACAGTTGCTTTAGCAATGTAAAGGTGTTTGTATATTTTCCATGCTACCTCTGTGAACTGAATAAGATACACTCTAAACTCCTTACTGAATGTAAAAAAGCACAGACATTTACCAGGAAACATACCAGAGGACCACACTGATCTATTAGTTTAACATTACATATTTACATACAGATCAAAACTAAAAAGACGTTTAAATGAATTGACAAAAACCAAAATCCCAGGTAACAAACTACAATGTTTGTTTCACATCAGATTTGACAAACTCAAGTCTAGTTTTATTTGACCGTACTACTTCCTCTGCAAATTGGTCTATGAGAACTCCACACCAAAATGCCCAGGCTGGAAGCGATATTAACCCCTAAAACATGAATGTGCTGCAAATTGTGAATTATCTGCAAACCGTGAATACTGAAAAAATATCTCAGGAAGCGTGGACGCACATCTTGCAAAACATGAATTTCTTTGGGTATTTCATGTCACTATAAATGAATTTTTGATCATTAATAGTGCAAACCACAAGAACAACATAGAAAATGCATGCATTTTCCAAAATATATTCAACTAATCAACAACTCATGCACTTCTTTGTTGATTTTACTGTTTATTCTGCCATGCTAAAGCCCCACCGGAGTAAATGAAACAGATATGTATACATATGCACATTAGGCATATATGCCTTTGCATGATGCGCAGAATGCTTAGAATCATAACTGGTAATAAAGCGGGATAAATATTTTTATATTATAATGTAATATATTTTATCAGAAATTTGAAGATCTAGTGAATATCACTCTGAAAAAGATTAGAGTCAACTGTTTGTCCCCAGAATGACAAAATGTTTACAAAGTAATATAACAGAAAAATTGAAACTATGAAACGTTATATCATGCGGCATCCTTTCATTAGACAATTCAATTCAATCATTTTATTCAGATTCACACAAAATGACAGTACAAAATTGAATATGATTATAAGTGGTTGGTCAACTGAAAGGAACAGTCTGAAGCGGAGCTTATAAATGACTACACACCTTTTGAGACTTGCGACATCTGCATTCATGTTTTTTGGGATGTTTTATTCACATTTTGTAGCAAAATTATTAATGGTTCACAGATATTCACGGTTTGTGTAAATTTTCTTTAACAGTTTGCGAATAATTCACATTTTGCAGCAGATTCACGTTTTGGGGGTCAACAAGCGATCCCAGGACCTTCTTGCTGTGAAGCAATAGTACTAACTACTATTCCACTGTGCTGACCTTTTCCCATTCACTGTATTTTCTTTTGTTCTTGATTTCAAAACAGAGTCCCAAATGAAATATTTATTTTTCTGCACCTCAAGATTGTTTCACCTTGGGTGTAATTGCAGTTATGTGCTGCTTTTCTTTTTTTTCTTTTTTTAAATTTCTGTGTCCTCTCCTGTGTGAGGTGGTCACTGACAGTACATGCCCATGCATGTATGTACAGTTCTACATCAACTGAGATTTTTTTTTATTATTAGTTTTTTAAAGAACCATGCACATATCTTTAGATCTCTGTTTTTTTAAAAAAAGTGTATGTGTATTACCGCTTTTGTTTAGTGTCATTTTGCAGAGGTTTATTAATGAGGCCCCAGATGTACAAGGAAAATAAACATTTATTTGGTTGACATATCTACAGTATTTTTTGTGACAACTTCAGTTTTGTCAGTGACAGAATGATCATACACATGAATAGTTTAATCACTGATTTATACATAAGATATAGTGTAGCCCAAACAGATCCATGAGTTTAAATCTCACAGCTGCTTGATCAAGAATCGGTTCCTTTGTTCGGTGAGTACTTTCAGTGCTCGAGTACAGTCGATAGTTGACTGCTGATGTATGAAATCAGACTTTGGTGTCTGGGAAGCAAGCAGGTGATTTATTACTGTTTTTAAAATGAAATTGTGCTGCTTCCACTTATTTTTTTTGCCATGTCTAACTTGAGCTGTATAGTTTTGTAGATGAAAATCATTAGTTGAGAGACTGTCTACATCCATTCATGGTTAAGATGAAAGTGGAAATCAAGCTCATGCATGAATGTACAATTTCACGGTGTCTGAGATTAAGAAGAGAGGACCATGTGTACACACAGCTTTGTAACTCTGGTGAAAAGAATGCGTATGCAGATTGCCACCTTTGTGCTTACAGACTGTTTTTAGTGGTGAAGCTACACAAAGCTTTGTTCATATGGTCTCTGGATTCTAACCAGTGACCAAAGATGAAGATGGGGTCTCTTTGGAACCAAACACACCCACAGGTCACCTGGCTGCAGCAGATAGTTATTTCCAGAGTGACTGATGGACTGCAAGTCTGCCTGGGTGGTTACCAGTTCTGTGACATCATGGATGCACCAGAGCACACTCCCAGATCTGGGGCCAGTTGCAGAGAAGGAGGTATATTAAGATTAGTCAGTTAATGGTCTGTAAACCTAAAGTGGTCAGGAGCAGGTTTTCGTCAATAAATCACAAATTTCTCTGTCTCCCTGCTCTTACACAATGGTTTCACTTCCTCATTTATTCACTCTCAGTCTGTTCATTCATTCACATAAGTTAAAGTAAGTTCTAACATCTGTCTCGATTTAAAAAAAAAAGTTTTAAGTCAGTCACACAGCATGTGCGGTGCATGGGAAAGTATTCACAGCGCTTCACTTTTCCCACAATTTATGCTACAGCCTTATTTCAAAATGGAGCAAATTAATTTTTCCCCCCTCAAAATTCTAATCACAACACCCCATAATGACATGAAAATTTCTTTATTTTTTGCAATTAAAAAAAAAGCACATGTCCATGAGTATTCACACTTTTTGCTCAATACTTTGCCCTTTTGCCTGATAGTCACTCTGACAGTTTGTGTTAAGCCCAAAACGTGAATCAGCTGCAAATCGTGAATTAAATGAAAACCGTTAATTGCAAAACATGATTACTGAAAAAATATCGCCCAAAACGTGAACGCAGGTCTGGCAAAATGTGAATATCATTCGTGATATATTTTTTTCAGTTTAAGTAGTTTACAGATTTCAGTTTATGAATCAGTTACTTCAGGAAATCTTGATCGTAAACCGCAGAAGTGTTTTGGGTGGGCGGGGGTGGCACTACAGTCAGTGAGGTGGGGAGCGTGAGCCCAGAGCGGCTCTCGCTTCTGGTATAAAGTGCTCCTGATCCACTCCAGGGACAGCTGCAGGTGAGGAGCTTGACTGGGGTGGTACACCTGACAAACGGTAATGTAGGTGTCAAGCTCAGTAAGGACAGAAACCTCCCCTGAAGACTCCAGTAAAGTTAGAAAGATATTCACAGATTCGAAGTTCACGGCTCAGTAAATCTTAAGAGAAATGTTGTAGAAAAACAAACACTAGTTTCTAAGCTCAGGAAGGTAGACAACGAGCTACAACCTTATTTTTTATCCATATCAGCCATCTTCTGCGCTGGAAAAATAAAATTGATCTCAAGTGTAATGGAGGCCAGCAGGTGTCGCTGTGCAGATGTAGTTAGTAAACCTCATTCCCAACAGCTCAGAAGGATTCTCTGGTTACAAGGCCAGAGCCCTGGGTTTTAGCCTTCTGGTTAGAGAGTCCAACTCCCATGCCAGAAATCGTGAGTTCGCGTCCAGAGGGGAGAGAATGGGTGGAGTTATAACAGCACAATGCAGAGTGCAGCCGCTACACAAACAGGTGGCTGAGAAACTGAAGCACAAGGACTGTTGACAAAGTGCAAAAATGAAAGACACCAGAAAATATTCAATAAATTCAGGTGTGTTGTCACCACATTCACTGATCACATCAGTGGTCTCCTGCTGCTTATACTACAGCACTCAGTTTGGAAAAATGGATTTTTAAAAATTTAAGAGAATTTTTCATGTTTTAAAATTTTCAGTAGCATCATTGTTAAAAGGTGTAGTGACACAAAATTTACTGCACATATCAGTGGTCTCCTACTGGTTATACTACAGCACTCAGTTTGAAAAAATGTGCAACAATTAAATTTTTGTGTTTTTTTTTTTTAATCATTAAAATACGTAATATAAAATGAGCAATAAAATTCAAGTAATTCACTACACCCACTTAAGTGCGTGGTACCGATTACGCCAAAATGGATGACTGGCTTCTGGACTATATACAGCCTTTGAAGTGAACACAGAAATGCTCCACTTTGGATCATGTTTCAAAAGTGTTCTGATCTGTGTGTGAAAGACTGAACTGTCAGGGGGAATCTTCACTCAAAGATTGAAATATTGGATTACTGAGTAAAAACTTTGGACTAAAATTCAAACTTTTTAAATATTTTTAAATGTTCTTTATAATTATGTCTGAGTTCCTTTGAATAGCACTCCTACCACACCACACCAACTTTATTTATAAAGCACCTTAAAACAGCCAGCACTGACACAAGGTGCTATACACTACAAACATAATACAAATTAAAATGCAATAAAATAATAATAATAAAAAACCACTAAACGCAGCTTAAAATGCAATTAAAAATGATAAACTAAGCCTCATTAGTGTTAAAAGCCTTGTTCCCCCTGAGCTTTCTCTTCGACTTGAGAGATTGACTAAGGCTGCAGAAGCCCAGAGAGGTACAATGGAGCTAGACCATGGAGGGACTTAAAAGCAAATTTAAGAAATTTAAAAGGGACGTCCTTTAAAAGTTTTGTGGGTAATAGTTTCATTCTAAATGGTGAGTCAAACTAATATATGCAGTTATTTTCAAAATTAGTTTTTTTCTGTTAATAATTCTTGCACTAAAGAAATGTGCTAAAAATACGAGGTCTGTTAGAAAAGTATCCGACCTTTTTATTTTTTTCAAAAACCTGATGGATTTGAATCACGTGTGCTTGCATGAGCCAACCTTGAACCTTCGTACGCATGTGTGAATTTTTTCATGGGTGTCGGTTGCGTCATTTGCTTGTAAGCAGCCTTTGTGTGAGGATGGGTGGAGTCTCTCGTCGTTTTTTCTTTGCAAGGAAATGGCGGAACGACTGGAGCAGCGCGACTGCATCAAATTTTGCCAGAAACTGGGCGACAGCCAGGTGGAAACCATTCGGATTATTCAGACGGCTTTCGGTGACGATCCTATGGGCATCACACAGATTAAGGAGCGGTACAACTGGTTTAAAGACGGCCGCACAACGGTGGAGAGCGCGCCGCGCTCCGGGCGGCCATCAACATGCTGAAATGACCAGATCATTTCCAAAGTGAACGCTGTGGTGATGCGGGACTGTTGTGTGACTATCCGAGAAATTGCGGAAGAGGTGGATATCAGCACATTCCACTGTGAAAGAAGACTTTGCCATGAAAAGAATTGCAGCGAAATTCATCGGCACGAAGCTGATGGCGGAGCAAAAGCGCCTCCGTGATGAAGCCTCACAGAACGTGCTGGGACATGCTCACCTCGTCCACAATTTCTTGGATAGTCACACGACTGAAAAGCCACAGAAAGCCGTCTAAATCTTCCAAATGGTGGACGAGCTAGGCATGTCCCAGCATGTCCTGTGAGGCTTCAACACGAAGGCGCTTTTCTTCCGCCATCAGCTTTGTGCCGATGAATTTCACTGCAACTCTTTTCATGGCCAAATCGTCTGTCACAGTGGAATGTGCCGAAAAAGTGCTGATGTCCACCTCTTCCGCAATTTCTCGGATAGTCACACGACGGTCCCACATCATCACAGCATTCACTTTGGAAATGATCTGGTCGTTTCAGCATGTTGATGGCCGCCCAGAACGCGGTGTGCTCTCCACCGTTGTGCGGCCTTCTTTAAACCCGTTGTACCGCTCCTTAATCTGTGTGATGCCCATACGATTATCACCGAAAGCCGTCTGAATAATCCGAATGGTTTCCACCTGGCTGTCGCCCAGTTTCTGGCAAAATTTGATGCAGTTGCGCTGCTCCAGTCGTTCTGCCATTTCCTTGCAAAGAAAAAACGACGAGAGACTCCACCCATCCTCACACAAAGGCTGCTTACAAGCAAATGACGCAACCCACAGCCGTGAAAAAACTCACGCATGCGCACGAAGGTTCAAGGTTGGCTCATGCAAGCACACGTGATTCAAATCCATCAGGTTTTTGAAAAAAATAAAAAGGTCGGATACTTTTCTAACAGACCTCGTAATCCGCCACTAGAGGCGCGGCAGGTGTGACGTCAGTACGGGCATGTGTTTACAGCACAATGTTTTTATGAGGCATTTTTCATTTTATTTTGTTCAGAGATTACAAAGAGTAGTAACACCAGACAGGGTTTTCTTTTTGAACCTCCTAGGACATTTAGTGAGAGTAATGACAGTGATTTTGACTCCACAGTGATGATGAACAATCATCCAGGACTGAAAATCTACTTTGGTGTGTCTGTGGGTGGGCACTATTTAACAACTCTAAATCTGGTGCGTGGTCACTGTGGATTGACACCGGTGTTGTGCCGAAGTCAGCACCCCTGCTGTGAAAAGCATTACCTTTGCGGGAACACGCATTTCAACCTCGTCGCCTTAAACTCACATTTAAAAGCACAGATACACATTTTGCACTGACAAAAATGTACACAAATCAATATGAACCTTATTCTATGTCACATTCTCTCCAGATTCCAACAGGGTCCTCAAACATTCCGCAGCGATTCATGTTTACTGATTAAATCAATGAATAAAATTAAAATCATTTTAACAAATAAACACTAAAACAAACACCATCATGTGTGATGAAACGTCATAAAATAAACATGATAATAGCAGACGCTATTTGTTCCTACTGAACAAAAGCAGCCAATTAGTGCTCGTAAATATGAACATATTCTCTTCACTTCCACATATCGAGAGATCGTGACATAGAATAAGGGTCATATTGATTTGTGTACATTTTTGTTGGCACAAACTGTGTATTTGTGCTGTTAAATGTGAGTTTAAGGCAATGAAGTTCAAATGCGCTTTCCCGCAAAGGGGGTGCTTTTCACAGCAGGGGTGCTGAATTTGGCACAATGCTGTCGGTGTTGGAATCGCTCTGCTGCCAAGAAAATGACGTGTTGGAACTGAAAATGGACCATGAACCTGGGACTCACTGCATCTCCAGCATGGACTTGTTCGAAAGAGCCTCGACCCAGTTATTTTGGAAATTATAACGACATCCCTCAAAGAAGTTATCAGCGAGGATTTAAGAGACCCGATTCAAACAGGTTCGTATGTATCTCACAGACTTTAGTATGTCTGTTGTTGTTGTCCATTCGGCTGCTCCCATTTTAATCTGGGTTGTTACAGCGGATAGATCCGCACTGGTACTTGGCACAAATTTTACGCCGGATGCCCTTCCTGATGCAACTCCAGTGTTACCTGGAGAAACACGCACAGCTGCTGGTGTTCCAAAGAGGTCTCCCATCCAAGTACTAACCAGATGCCGCACTGCTTAGCTTCTGAGATCTGACGGGATCAGGCTGACACAGAGCAAACCGGCTGCTAGACTTTAGTATGTCTGTAAGTGTGGATATTGTCAGTTTACAGATAATTCACCAACCTTTTGCATCAGTGTGATATTTTTATGTCCAAAATATAGGATTAAAATGGTCATGGTAACGGATTATTTTTAAAAAGTGTGACATGGAATAATAATAATTGTATGACATTGTTTAATTGCTAGATTTTAGGTGGAAGAGGGAGGACCCCCCGCCCTCCTCATTCAGGGAGACACCGTAGAGAGGGTCAGTGACTTCAAGTTCCTGGGAACATACAATTCTCAGGACCTTACATGGTGCACCAACATCAATGCCCTTGTGAAAAAGGCACAGCAGCGTCTGTAATTTTTAAGGTTACTGAGGAAGGTCAACCTGTCCCAGGAACTGCTGCTGTCCTTCTATAGGTGTTCTGTAGAGAGCGTCCTCACCAACAACATCTTGGTGTGCTACAGGAGCTGCTTTCAGGCTGACAAGAAGGCTCTGGAGAGAGTCAGGAAGTCAGCACAGAACATCATAGGGGCGCAGCTGTCCTCTCTGTCAGACATCTGTAACACCAGATGTCTGCGCAGGGCCAGAAGCATCAGCTTCCATGGTTCACACCCCGGGCACAGCCTGTTCTCACTGCTGCCCTCAGGAAAGAGGTACCGGTCCATCAAGGCCTGCACATCCAGACTCACCAACATGTTCTACCCAAGTGCAATACGGGTATTGAATGCACATTAACCTACAGTCTGCACTGTTCATTGCATTTATTTTTTATAAAGGTGAATGCAATGAATAGTACATACTTCTATTTATATACATCTACTGGCTCCTTTGTAATTACATGTACAACCCCTGGTAATAATTATGGAATCACCGGCCTCGGAGGATGTTCATTCAGTTGTTTAATTTTGTAGAAAAAAAAAGCATATCACAGACATGACACAAAACTAAAGTCATTTCAAATGGCAACTTTCTGGCTTTAAGAAACACTGTAAGAAATCAGGAAAAAAAAATGTGGCAGTCAGTAATGATTACTTTTGTAGACCAAGCAGAGGGAAAAAAATATGGACTCACTCAATTCTGAGGAATAAATTATGAAATCACCCTGTAAATTTTCATCCCCAAAACTAACACCTGCATCAAATCAGATCTGCTCGTTAGTCTGCATGTAAAAAGGGGTGATCACACCTTGGAGAGCTGTTGCACCAAGTGGACTGACATGAATCATGGTTCCAACACGAGAGATGTCAGTTGAAACAAAGGAGAGGATTATCAAACTCTTAAAAGAGGGTAAATCATCACGCAATGTTGCAAAAGATGTTGGTTGTTCACAGTCAGCTGTGTCTAAACTCTGGACCAAATACAAACAACATGGGAAGGTTGTTAAAGGCAAACATACTGGTAGACCAAGGAAGACATCAAAGTGTCAAGACAGAAAACTTAAAGCAATATGTCTCAAAAATCGAAAATGCACAACAAAACAAATGAGGAACGAATGGGAGGAAACTGGAGTCAACGTCTGTGACCGAACTGTAAGAAACCACCTAAAGGAAATGGGATTTACATACAGAAAAGCTAAACGAAAGCCATCATTAACACCTAAACAGAAAAAAACAAGGTTACAATGGGCTAAGGAAAAGCAATCGTGGACTGTGGATGACTGGATGAAAGTCATATTCAGTGATGAATCTCGAATCTGCATTGGGCAAGGTGATGATGCTGGAACTTTTGTTTGGTGCCGTTCCAATGAGATTTATAAAGATGACTGCCTGAAGAGAACATGTAAATTTCCACAGTCATTGATGATATGGGGCTGCATGTCAGGTAAAGGCACTGGGGAGATGGCTGTCATTACATCATCAATAAATGCACAAGTTTACGTTGATATTTTGGACACTTTTCTTATCCCATCAATTGAAAGGATGTTTGGGGATGATGCAATCATTTTTCAAGATGATAATGCATCTTGCCATAGAGCAAAAACTGTGAAAACATTCTTTGCAAAAAGACACATAGGGTCAATGTCATGGCCTGCAAATAGTCCGGATCTTAATCCAATTGAAAATCTTTGGTGGAAGTTGAAGAAAATGGTCCATGACAAGACTCCAACCTGCAAAGTTGATCTGGCAACAGCAGTCAGAGAAAGTTGGAGCCAGATTGATGAAGGGTACTGTCTGTCACTCATTAAGTCCATGCCTCAGAGACTGCAAGCTGTTATAAAAGCCAGAGGTGGTGCAACAAAATACTAGTGATGTGTTGGAGCATTCTTTTGTTTTTCATGATTCCATAATTTTTTCCTCAGAATTGAATGATTCCATATTTTTTTTCCTCTGCTTGGTCTAAAAAGTAACCGTTACTGACTGCCACAATTGTTTTTCCTGATTTCTTACAGTGTTTCTTAAAGCCAGAAAGTTGCCATTTGAAATGACTTTAGTTTTGTGTCATGTCTGTGATCTGCTTTTTTTCTACAAAATGAAACAACTGAATGAACATCCTCCGAGGCCGGTGATTCCATAATTTTTGCCAGGGGTTGTAGTAAAAAAGCCACGTATTCTTCTGTAAATCCACTCAAAGCCAGTGTCTTTTTCCCATGAAAAAAAGTCTACACTAATAAAAACTCATTTACATTCTTGTGTAAATTCATGTAAATCCATTCAAAGCCACAGTCTTTTTTTCCCAATGAAAGTCTAGATTAATGAAAAGTCACATAATCTTGTCTAAAATCCTGTTTGAACAGCACAATGTTTATTTTCCAGAGAAAAATTCTTACACTGTTTCCTGATGACACAGTTCACTTTTCCCATTTCTTTTATCTTTCAGGTGTGTTGATGAAGCCAGTGACAATTCCACTTATTCTTTTCCTTATCAGTCTTTTTCAGTCTTCTCTCTGTCCGATGTCAGTTCATCACAGAGACATGCTGCACAAGTCTTCTTTTAAAAACCTTAGAGCTCTAAAGGTTTGAGATGTCCACATGCTACTTTTAACTTAAGCTTTGCGCAGGAGACACACAGCGTCACTGCAGCAACCAACCAGTCTCACTTTACAATTGCCACAACAGCCAGGCTTTTTTCTCCTCGAAACTCCAGGGATCCGAGGACACTGATTCATATCTGTAACACCTAGATCAGTGTCCTCGGACCGCCACAGTCTAATAAAACTTGCCCAATGTCATAAAAAAAAGAACACTTTGCGATATACTTTTTTTTTTAGTCAGTCCCTGCTTGTGCAAGTTCTCCTACTTAGAAAGATGAGAGAGGTCTGTAACCCTAACCCTAACCCTTTCATCATTGGTACACTTCAACTATGAGAGACAAAATGAGAAAGAAAAAAAAAATCACATTGTAGGATTTTTAAAGAATTTAATTGTAAATTATGGTGGAAAATACGTATTTGGTCAATAACAAACAAGCGAGATTTCTGGCTCTCACAGACCTGTAACTTCTTCTTTAAGAAGCTCTTCTGTCCTCCACCTGTTACCTGTATTAATGGTATCTGTTGGAACTCATCTGTATAAAAGACACCTATCCACAGCCTCAAACAGTCAGACTCCAAACTCAACCATGGTCAAGACCAAAGTGCTGTCGAAGGACACCAGGAAGAAAATTGTAGATGTGCACCAGACTGGGAAGAGTGACTCTACAACAGTCAAGCAGGTTGGTGTGAATAAATCAACTGTGGGAGCAATTGTAAGAAAATGGAAGACATACAAGACCATTGATAATCTCCCTCGATCTGGGGCTCCATGCAAGATGTCATCCCGTGGGGTCAAAATAATTATGAGAACGGTGAACAAAAATCCCAGAACTACACGGAGGGACCTGATGAAGGACCTTGCAGAGAGCTGGGACCAAAGTAACAAAGGCTACACACTATGCAGAGAGGGACTCAAATCCTGTAGTGCCAGGCGTGTCCCCCTGCTTAAGACAGTACATGTCCAGGCCCGTCTGAAGTTTGCCAGAGAGCATATGGATGATCCAGAAGAGTATTGGGAGAATATCATGTGGTCAGATGAAACCAAAATAGAACATTTTGGTAAAAACTCAACTCGTCGTGTTTGGAGGAAGACGAATGCCGAGTTGCATCCCAAGAACACCATACATACTGTGAAGCATGGGGGTGGAAACATCATGCTTTGGGGCTGTTTTTCTGCAAAGGGAACATGACGACTGATCTGTATTAAGGGAAGAATGAACGTGGCCATGTATCGTGAGATTTTAAGCCAAAACCTCCTTCCATCAGTGACAGCATTGAAGATGCAACATCGTCGGATCTTCCAGCATGACAATGATCCCAAACACACCGCTCGGGCAACAAAGAAGTGGCTCCATAAAAAGCATTTCAAGGTCCTGGAGTGGCCAAGCCAGTCTCCAGACCTCAACCCCATAGAAAATTTGTGGAGGGAGTTGAAAGTCCATGTTGCCCAGCAACAGCCCCAAAAGATCACTGCTCTAGAGGAGATCTGCATGGAGGAATGGGCCAAAATACCAGCTACAGTGTGTGCACAAACCTGGTGAAAACTTACATGAAACGTTTTACCTCTGTCATTACCAACAAAGATTATGTTACAAAGTATTGAGTTGAACTTTTGTTATTGACCAAATACTTATTTTCCACCATAATTTACAATTATTTTAAAATCCTACAATGTGATTTCCTGTCTCTCATAGTTGAAGTGTACCAATGATGAAAATTACAGACCTCTCTCATTATTCTAAGTAGGAGAACTTGCACAATCAGGGACTGACTAAATACTTTTTTACCCCACTGTACCTCTCTTACTTTGCATGTCCAGACTACTCTGGGTTTTTAATGGAAATACATTGCAATTGGAGGGGAGATTTTATCCAATGTGAGTGAAAATCCATTATACATAATCTGATATATACTGTGTTTATTACATGGAAAACAATACAAAAGCTGCAAATGCAAATATCCAGTTTATACAATGACGTTTTAGGTGAGTTTTACTGTACATGGGACAATAAATTTACCTCCCAAAGCTTTGACGATGAAGTTGCTTCCATCCCACACAGCTGACTTTATTTTCCCAAATCTTTCTTTGGATCTGAAGGGAATCTGTACATCTTGATGCCCTTGTGTCTATTTGTGCATCCAAATGCACAGCAATCCGGTATTTTCAGTGAATAATTAAATAAAATAGCTGGCTTTACATGCAGAGATTAACAGTGTATGGTATTTTGGCACCAAGATGGCACCACGTGTCACATGACCATTTTTTTTCGACTCATGTCACTACTCTCTCAATTAAGGGACTCTAGGTACTGCTTCCCCACTCCTTCTGTGTGGAATTTGCATGTTCTCTTTGTGTCTGTGTGGGTTTCCTCTGGGCACTACGGTCTCTTTTCAGAAAAAACAAAACAAACAAAAAAACCCCATGCTTATTTAGTGTATGCTCCTGTCTCTGCCCGTGACCAAGGCAGCACCTCTACATCTGGAGTTGGTCCCCAGGTGGCTGTCCACTGCTCCTAGTGGTTAGACTGTCTAATTGTAATTAGTACGGGTTAAATGCAGAGGACAAATTTCATTGTATGTATGTATATGTACAATGATAATAAAGGCTCTATTATTATTTTTTGAAATTTGTAACAAAAAAGTAAATTCTTAAAAACCATATGTAATTCTGCAATGAAATCATTTGATACATTACTGTATAATGAAACCTTTAAAAGCCTGTAAAGGCATAAAATGCGGTTATTAACCTATCTCCATTTTCTGGAGCCAATCCCAGGGGACATTGGGTGAGAGGCGTGGTAAACCCTGGACCAGCTGCCAGTTTATTGCAGGGCCGACACACACCTCAGCAAGTCCATTCACAGCATTAATGTGCTGGTAGTCTGACAATGTCACAGAAAGCTGCTAACATCTGACATTCTCTGCACTGTCAAGATCATAATGCCGCAAACCAAATTACAAATGTCCATGCCAAGGCGTCTGTGTCCACAACTCAGGCAGCACTGCCCCTGGAAATTTTTTTCAGGACCGATGGTATTCACCAAAAAAGTTCAAATTACAAAGTGTAAAGAGTGGAGAAACGCAAGGCTCTATGAAACACAAAGACAGTGAGCAAAAACCCTTACTTATTTAAATAAACAATGGCAAAAAATATTTGAATGCACAAAAATTAAACATGTAACACATCTAACAACTTTGCAAAAATGGCACATTTCTGCATCATGCTCACATGAGCATGATGTTTTGCTGTATTTTATCTAACAAAGATTAGATCAATTAATAAACTGTGTTATTTCATCATTATTGCCAATAATGATAAAAATAAATAAAATTCACAATAACAAAAGTATGCTAAAGACTGAGATCAACAAAATTAAACTTACCATAACCATATTTGGGGTTCTTCATCAACCACTGTGGATCCCAGCCAGATTGATTTGCCTTTATTTTGAAGGCTTGTGCTCAAGCTTCCTTAACCCCCACCAAATAAAATTCTGTATTTGGTTATTCATCCTGCGCATTTCAGTTTTTTCTTTTATTAGGCAGCACAATGCTTGCTTGAGTGAACTTGCATCAGATTCAATTAAACACCTGCAATTTCAATTTAAAAGTGCTGCATCCCGGTGTCGCAGACTGAACAGTCCCCCCTAAAAATTGGTCCGCTCTGCCTCTACTGCGCATGCGTCGTTTCGGACCTCAGCAGCTCGTCTGAGGCAGTCTTTTCACCCGATCAAATGGATTAATGCAGGGGTGAGCAATAATGTGCCATGAAGAGCTGAGACACTGCAGGTTTTCCTTACTACCAATCACCTCATCAGGTGATTTCATTAACGATCAGGTGCTTATGCTCAGAGGAGAAGCTCATCAGCAACCCACCTGCTGAGGTGATTGGTGCAAGGAAAACCTGCAGCGTCTCAGCCCTCCTTGCCCACCCCTGGATTAATGCGATTATTAACCATCAGATGACAAGGTAAAACCTCTTAAATCTTTTTAAAGTCAGTTTTAAGCAAAAATGAGGCTGTTTTAAGCAGAAACGAGGCAATATTCTGTGACATTTGAAATGACCCATGTGCGGTGAATGCAACAGCTAGCAGCCCGTATAGCTGTTGTGCTCTAATCGCTTCCTCCGTCTTTTATGATGAAATAATGCTTAATTTATGTGAAATGATTTATAACTTGAATAATTTCCCTTTGTCTTTCTTGTTGTTTTTGTTGCAGGTGTCAGATCGTTGCTTTCTCTCTTCTAAGAGGTCTCCACCAAAGTTTCTGCCAGCTTTATAAACATGAAGATAAGGCCTCATTGTGATGTTTTGCTATTATGTTCTCTATGAATTCTCATGTGTCTGCTCAGATTGGCCTTTCGTCCAAACTTTGCACCACACTGAGAACAGGGCAATGTTTTCTTACCTGTATGAATTCTCATGTGTGTAATCAAAGTGCCTTTCTGTCTAAATCTTGCACCACAGTCAGAACAGGCAAATGCTTTCTCTCCTGTATGAATTCTCATGTGTCTATTCAGATGGCCCTTTTGTCCAAATCTTGTACCGCATTCAGAACATGCAAATATTTTCTCTCCTGTATGAATTCTCATGTGTGCGCTCAGAGTGCCCTTCTGTCTAAATCTTGTGCCACATACAGAACAAGCAAATATTTTCTCTCCTGTGTGAATTCTCATATGTGCGATCAGAGTGCCCTTCTGTCTAAACCTTGTACCACAGTCAGAACAGGCAAATGCTTTCTCTCCTGTATGAATTTTCATGTGTCTAATCAGATGGCCCTTTTCTCCAAATCTTGTACCACACTCCGAACAGACAAACTTTTTCTCTCCTGTATGAACTCTCAGATGTGAAACCAGAGCACCCTTTTGTCTAAATCTTTTACCACACTGGGAACAAGCAAATGTTTTCTCTCCTGTATGAATTCTCATGTGCCTAATAAGGTGGCCTTTCTGTCCAAATCTTGCACCACACTCAGAACAGGAAAACGTTCTCTCTCCTGTATGAATTCTCATGTGTATGATCAGAGTGCCCTTCTGTCTAAATCTTGTACCACACTCAAGACAAGGAAATGGTTTTTCTCCTGTGTGAATTCTCATGTGTCTGTTCAGCTCACCCTTTCCTCCAAATCTTGTACCGCACTGAGAACAGCCAAATGGTTTCTTTGCTGTATGAATTCTCATGTGTTTGGTCAGACTGTCTTTTAGTCCAAATCTTTTGCCACACTCAGAGCATCCAAATGGTTTCTCTCCTGTATGAATTCTCATGTGTTTGGCCAGACTGTTTTTTAGACCAAATCTTTTACCACACTCAGAGCATCCAAATGGTTTCTCTCCTGTATGAATTCTCATGTGTCTGATCCGATCGTGCTTTTGTTTAAATCTTTTACCACACTCTGAACAGCCAAATGGTTTTTCACTTGCCTGTATTTTTGTGTGTTGTTTTAAATGGTTCATGTGACTAGATGCTTTACCACAGTCAGAGGAACTAGACTGCTTCTCAGCAACGTTGCACCTACTATGAATAACAGAGGCATTGTTATTTGTCTGACAGTTAAAACCTGAATGAAGGTCTCTAGTCTGTTCCCATTCACAACTATCATCAGTCTCAGTTTCAGAACTGTCTGAAATTCTACCAATGGTATATTGATACAAATAACTATATAGACCAAAGTTGCTGGCTGGTTGTGGACCTCCACTGTCCTCTACATCAGCCTGTGCTGTCAGTGTTCTGTGTACAGTTGAGCTGCTGGCAACAGGGTCATCCTCTGTGCTCATATCACTCTGGGTTTGATGAACCTGTGATGACTGTAGTTTTTCATCATTTTCACTCTTGACAGGGACAGCAGTAAAAGGGAACTTAGTGATATCAGCCTCCTCCAGCTGGTGAAGCTGCTGTCCCTGCTCACATATCCACAGTTTCTCTTGTTCCACTTTAATGTCTTCCTGGTCAACACTCTGATTCCAGTGTTGCTCTTCAGGAAGAGCTTCTTCTTTAATCAGCAACATCTGCTGCATGTCTGAAAGGACAAATGGAAAGGATATAATTTTGAAGACTGTTTATTCAAGTGAAGAATTAAAGCTGCAGAGTGGTGAGTGTGACCTGACTATAGTAAGTTCTTGCATTGATGGAACTGATAATATGGAAATCTACAATAGGAGTGTCTGTTTTACATTTCACACATTCTGGAACTGCACCCAGACATTTTTACAACTTTGATGGTTATTGTAAACGCTGGTCCAGTTTGTACCTTGGGTGGACAAGACAAGTGAGATGTGCAACCACAACTGAATGCAGTGTGAGTTGTCAAATATTCTGGTTGCTGTACATTCTGAAAGATATTTTGTGTTACGTTAAAACCACAGGAACTGAATTGGACCCAAGATGCCGTTTCGCCAAGACAGGAGAGGTAAGTGAAAACAAAGGTTTTAATTCTTCCCACGATGGTAGCGAACAAACGGAGGCTCCAAAATCTCAACTAAAAATAACTAGTGTCTTTAGAGAGAGTGACAAAATACATCAAAGTGACTAAAACCAAAAATAGAGTTGAAAAATCCACCAAGTAAAACTACTGTACAAAAAGGAGACAACAAAGACACTTACAAATAGTTGGTGATAGGAGGTGACTGACAAACGCGTGACTTGAAGCAATAGCTGACAGGAAATGAAACAAAACAGCCGGCAAAGAGGGAGCAAACTGATGCGACAAAATACACTTCAGATGATTGGAACTAGGTGTGAGTAATCAGGAGGAACAAAAGCACGTGGGGACCAAAGGGGACATTTTTTAAATTTAATTCAACCAGGTCAGTCAGCTGTCATAATGCTGCACTCAGATATCAAGCGTAACCATGATGACAATCCAGCACAGCTGCAAACCAGGAACTGAAAGGTAAACACTACAACACCACCATATAACCTCAGACACTAAGATCTAAACCACTCCTTCAACCACTCATTCCCATACACACACACACCCATTCACAACATGCACAGCAGCACTCACAAAGGAGACAGGATCCCACTATACGCGCATTCACACCTACCCAGATACACGCGTCCACACATACCACAAGACACACACAGGTGAGGAGAGGAATGCAAAAGATGAAATCCAAAATTACCCCCACCCTCTCCTGAAAATAATACTGCAGTGAGTGCAGCATCCATTTTGGTGAGAAAAAAACCCCAACTTTCCTAATTCAAAAATCACTCCTCTAGTAGTACTCTGCCTTACTAGGATGCAGCAGTTTTCTAGCTTGGCAGATAGTTCTGGGGGAAATTACTGAATGAACAAATTGAAAATATAGTTTGTCTGAAAAAAATGTCAACACATCAAATTTATAATAACCAAATTTTCATGAAGCATTTCAGTGTTAAAAACACTGAAACACATTAAGAAACATTGTTCTTAAACTGTTGGACTATTTTTTCACACAGTTGTTCACAAAGTGGTGATCCTCACCCCATCTTTGCTTGTGAACAGCTGAGCCTTTTGGGGATGCTCCTTTTAATACCCAATCATGACTCACCTGTTTCCAATTAAGTGTTCTTTGAGCATTCATCAACTTTCCCAGTCTTTAGTTGCCCCGTCCCAACTTTTTTGAAATGTGTTGCAGGCATCCATTTCAAAATGCACAAAAACAATAAAGTTTATCAGTTTGAACATTAAATATTTTGTCTTTGTGGTGTATTCAATTGAATATAGGTTGAAGAGGATTTGCAAATCATTGTATTCTGTTTTTATTTACATTTTACACAATGCCCCAATTTCATTGGAATTGGGGTTGTACGTATACAGTAGTGTTCAGAATGATAGTAGTGCTATGTGATGAAAAAGATTAATCCAGGTTTTGAGTATATTTCTTATTGTTACATGGGAAACAAGGTACCAGTAGATTCTCACAAATCCAACAAGACCAAGCATTCATGATATGCATACTCTTAAGGCTATGAAATCGGGCTGGACTCTGGACCAAATACAAACAACATGGGAAGGTTGTTAAAGGCAAACATACTGGTAGACCAAGAAAGACATCAAAGCGTCAAGACAGAAAACTTAAAGCAATATGTCTCAAAAATCAAAAATGCATAGCAAAACAAATGAACAAATGGGAGGAAACTGGAGTCAACGTCTGTGACCGAACTGTAAGAAACCACCTAAAGGAAATGGGATTTACATACAGAAAAGCTAAATGAAAGCCATCATTAACACCTAAACAGAAAGAAACAAGGTTACAATGGGCTAAGGAAAAGCAATCGTGGACTGTGGATGACTGGATGAAAGTCATATTCAGTGATGAATCTCAAATCTGCATTGGGCAAGGTGATGATGCTGGAACTTTTGTTTGGTGCCGTTCCAATGAGATTTATAAAGATGACTGCCTGAAGAGAACATGTAAATTTCCACAGTCATTGATGATATGGGGCTGCATGTCAGGTAAAGGCACTGGGGAGATGGCTGTCATTACATCATCAATAAATGCACAAGTTTATGTTGATATTTTGGACACTTTTCTTACCCATTAATTGAAAGGATGTTTGGGGATGATGAAATGATTTTTCAAGATGATAATGCATCTTGCCATAGAGCAAAAACTGTGAAAACATTCCTTGCAAAAAGACACATAGGGTCAATGTCATGGCCTGCAAATAGTCCAGATCTTAATCCAATTGAAAATCTTTGGTGGAAGTTGAAGAAAATGGTCCATGACAAGGCTCCAACCTGCAAAGCTGATCTGGCAACAGCAGTCAGAGAAAGTTGGAGCCAGATTGATGAAGAGTACTGTTTGTCACTCATTAAGTCCATGCCTCAGAGACTGCAAGCTGTTATAAAAGCCAGAGGTGGTGCAACAAAATACTAGTGATGTGTTGGAGCGTTCTTTTGTTTTCATGATTCCATAATTTATTCCTCAGAATTGAGTGATTCCATATTTTTTTCCCTCTGCTTGGTCTAAAAAAGTAACCGTTACTGACTGCCACAATTTTTTTTCCTGATTTCTTATAGTGTTTCTTAAAGCCAGAAACTTGCCATTTGAAATGACTTTAGTTTTGTGTCATGTCTGTGATCTGCTTTTTTTCTACAAAATTAAACAACTGAATGAACAACCTACGAGGCTGGTGATTCCATAATTTTTGCCAGGGGTTGTATATACAGTGACAAAATAATACGGCTGATTTTTATTCTTCTGACCTTGGCAATACATAGCATCGTGGGCAGAGCGGAGAATCAGCTGCTCAAACGAGTTACATTTGTGATCCCCCAACAAATAAGCTAAACCTAGATTTATAAATAAAAGCAACACCCCCGCCTTGCTTCGCATCATGAGGGACGGGACTAAATGTGTACGCTGGTGGGCCTCGTTTCGGGGAGGGCAGCTGTAGGTTTAACCCAGGTTTCACATAACCCACTCATATCTCTATCCATAATTAGATCATTAATCAACAATAAATTTGAGGACAGTGATCTTTTGTTAATGAGACACAGACTAAGGACCTCAGTGGGGTTGACAGTTGGACTGTTTGGATTTAGGGGTGGTTCCAGAGTAGCATATATAAGATGCCTGGAAGTAGGTTTAGGTTTGAGACATTCCACGTGGGTTGTACGTAGCAGACACAAAATATCTGATATTGCTGGAACAGTCAATGGGCTGTCCTCAATTTCAACATCATCCAGTGTAGTAATGGGTATTAACGTTGCAAAGCATATCCCTCTGACTATGGCCACAGTCTCAACTTGATAAACTGCACTATCACCATAGTGGATTTTCTGCACTAATTTCCTTGCTAAGCTAATGGATTCCACACCCACATTTGTCATGAGGTTTGCAGTGTCTCTAATCACCTGCTCCACGGCCTGCTGTAAAATCCAAATTTTACGCTCCCAGTACAGCTCTATCTATGTTCCCAGACAAGATGGCGGCGCCTTCCCCATTAGGGTGAAAGCTGTCTTTTATCGGCAAGCCACGGCGGCTCCAGAACAAAGGCCAGTTATCAATCAAACTAAAGCCTTCCTGTCTACAAAATTGCATCAGCCACCTATTTAACAATGTCAGCCTGCTAAACGCCTCATCATTACCCCGGGAGGGGACCAGAGACTATTAATCGATGCCAACACATGTGTCTGGCAAGGTCACAAGTCCTCTCTATGTCCATTTTTGTGACCTCTGAGTGCTTCATCCTGACATCATTTGCGCCGACGTTAATAACTATGTGACTGTATCTTGTGTCATGTTCCTTTGTCTACCCTTCTGCAGCATCAGCACCCGAGGATGAGAGGCAATGTCGGGAGCTCTGGCCCCAGGAACACAATTAAAGTCAGCCGGCATCTGTAACCTGACTTTGCAGGTGATAGAATCCTCTATCACTAAAGCCCGGTGTTTTGGCCTGGAGATAGGACTGGAAGTCAACCGTGGGCTCAAGAACTCACATCAGGCATATCCAAGGGAAAAAACCAGTTCACAGTTCGCAGTGGTGAGTGTGACCGGGGTACTACAACCAGGCACCAACCACTACATGACCACAGTCCGCCGAACCACAGTCCGAAAGCTGTCCTCCACAGCCAGCGTTTATATCAGCGCCTTGGCTGATGCTAATGGGCACACTAGTCGGCCCAACACTAACCTTGTCTGGAGTGCCCGTAACATCTATCTCCACTAAGCTAAGATGATGTTCAGCTATAATTTTACACGTTTTGCATACGATTCCTGCTTCATGTGTACTTCACGCGCAAGTCGACCACATTCGTACTATGAGTGAAGGGGCCCTAAAGCTTGTAGAATATTTTGAAAGTCATGGCAAAATATTAATAACATACCTTATAGTAAAAAGTCACTTATATCCTTGTGTAAATTCCTGTAAATCCATTCAAAGCCACAATGCCTTTTTTTCCCCAATGAAAGAAAGTCTACATTAATTTTAAAAAGTCACATAATGCTGTCTGAAATCCTGTTTGAACAGCAATGTTTATTTTCCACAGACAAAAAAAAATTCTTACCATGTTTCTTGAAGGCACAAGATGCAGTGAGCTTTTCCCGTGACGACGAACTTTAAATTCAACCCAGCGGCAATTCCATAGATTTTTGTTCTTATTAAACTTTTTCAAACCATGTTTCTCGCCATCTTCCCTCTCTCTAACATCTCTCTGTGAAACAGACATGCCGCAAAATTCTTCTTTTAAAAACTTGATGGCTCTTAAAGTATGCAACGTCCACATGCTATGTTTAGCTTAAAGAACGGCGTCTTAGAGCATCGCTGTAGCAACCAATGAGTCCCACTTTATGACAACTGTCCTAACAGCCACGCTTTGACAGAGGGATTTGAAGGACACAGATTTTTATCTGTAACACAAATCAAATCAATTTTATTTATATAGCGCCAAATCACAACAAACAGTTGCCCCAAGGCACTTTAAATTGTAAGGCAAAAGCCATACAATAATTACAAAAAAACCCCAACGATCAAAACGACCCCCTATGAGCAAGCACTTGGCGACAGTGGGAAGGAAAAACTCCCTTTTAACAGGAAGAAACCTCCAGCAGAACCAGGCTCAGAGAGGGGCAGTCCTCTGCTGGGACTGGTTGGGGCTGAGGGGAGAGAATCAGGAAAAAGACATGCTCACAGATTAATGTCCTCGGACTTACAAAACTTGCACAATGTCGTAAACAAAGGAACGCTTTGAATAGGCATTTTAAAAAGTCAGTGGTGATCATGTTTACAGAGTACAACACTAACACCCCCCCATGATGAAATCTGCAGAATTCCTCGGCTCCACGGAGTTTTCACAGCCCTGTGTAAAGACAACTCTGCCATCCATAACTTACGGTGCATTCAGATTTAATTTTTTCCACATAATGTTATGTTACAGCCTTATTGCAAAATGGATAAAATTCTCAACTCAACTTTATTTATAGAGCACTTTCAAACAGCCAAAACTGAAACAAAGTGCTGTACATGAAAGTCATAAAAACAACAAAGCAACCTAACAACAATAAATGCAAAACAACTAAAACAGAGCAAATCTCATATTGTGTTAAAATCCAGTGAATAAAAGTGGGTTTTAAGATTGGTTTTTAAAAACAGACAGTGAAGAGGCCTGCCTAAAGGAAAAAAGTAGATCATTCCAAATTTTTGGAGCTGCAACAGAAAATGATCGATGCCCCCTGAGTGTTCGCTTGGACCTTGGTACCTCAAGAAGCAGCTGATCAGCTGATCAGAGGCAGCATGCACGGGCATATAGGGGTGAAGCAGCTCAGAGAGGTAGTGTGGGGCAAGGCCATTTAAAAATTTAAAAACAAATAGAATCTTAAAATGAACTCTAAAGTGCACAGGCAGCCAGTGGAGGGAGGCCAGGATAAGTGAAATTCATTCATTTCATCAAAATTCTACACACAATACCCCATAATGACAATATGATTTTTTTTTTTTTTTTATTAATTTTTTTTAGATATTTGCAAAAAAATAGCTGAGTTACCCGTTCTACGCACAGGTAATAGAGATGAATTTTAGCCATGTCATTGTATATTTCATGCTACTTTAGTTAAGGTGTAGTAAGTTGCATTGTGTGCATGTTGCCATCATTAATTTTCATAGAGCAATTTCTGACATTCATGAGACTCAAGTGAAAGATGATAAAAGGTCACAGCATGTCATATCACTGCAATGCTCTGTCATACTGTACACAGCAGCTACATTCATTCATTCATCTTCTAAAGCTTAGTCCAATTAAGGGTCGCGGGGGGCTGGAGCCTATCCCAGCAGTCAGAGCGCAAGGCAGGGTACACCCAGGACAGGATGCCAGTCTGTCGCAGGGCCACAAACAGACAAACAAACACAGACACACCCACACACACACACACACACACACCTACAGACAATTTAAAGACTCCAATCCACCTAACCCGCATGTCTTTGGATGTGGGAGGAAACCGGTGTCCCGTCGAGATGAGGTGCATCGCACTACTGCATATGCGCACGCTCTACCCCGGACTTGGAAGACGTCACCCGTCGAGATGAGGTGCCTCACGCAACTACACATGGGGAGATGATGTAATTCGCTCGACGTGCAGCTGCGCATGCGCATTTTGTTTTTTGTTTGTTTTTGTTTTTTCCGTAAAAGTTTTTTTTTTTTATTTATTAATTGTATTCAGTGTATTTATAGCCTAGTAAGTAAAACATTTTCTGTATTTTACGTTAGGAGCATAAATGTATGTATATGTATATTTTGCCTGTCAAAATAAGCTAACTCCAGGTTAAAAACACTTATCGTTTTATAGTGAGTAGATTTTATACATTACTACGTTCGGATGAACAATTTTTACATTTACTTGCCCATCAAAATAAGCGAACTTTGTCATGTAATTTTTTCAGTGCACACGTGCAGTTACGCGACACACCTCATCTCGACGGCGGACCTCATCTCGACAGAACACCGGAACACCCGGAGGAAACCCATGCACACACAGGAAGAACATGCAAACTCCACACAGAAAGGCCATGGGAGTTGAACCTACGACCTTCTCGCTATGAGGCAATAGTACTAACCACTAATCCACTGTGCTGCCTGCAGCTACATTTTAATTGAAAAATAGGTATGCTTTAACTGGTACCCGGTGCACACTGACTTGTTCAGATTGTAGTTAAAGTGCACCCTAGCCAGCTGCTACTACGTAGTAAGTAAAGTGTGATACTTGCTAGCTGACCTGAGTAACAATTGAACTGCGAAAATATGCGCTCCAGTGAATGGGTCGTGATCTAATATATAAGGCTGACCGTGTGTGTGTGTTTTCACGAACGTACACTTTCAACCTGAGGGCTCCAGTGGTGTCACTCTTGGTGCCCCCAGTCACCATAGCAAGTTTGGTGTAGATTGCTTAATTACTGTGGCTGTACATAGCAAAAACACACACACACACACACACACACACACACACACACACACACACACACACACACACACACACACACACACACACACACACACACACACACACACACACACACACACACACACACACACACACACACACACACACACACACACACCCCTCCCTGGCCATGCTCCATTTAAATATGCAATTTTATGTAAATAGGCCCTTTGAGCAGGGATTCCCCACATTGTCACAACAGACAACGTGAACAGACAAGAAATTATACTACAGATGACTGGGAATTACATGTAGACACATAGGGATAGTTTATTTGGTACACTGTTAAATGGATTAATCATGAAACTGGAAAAATGTTCGTGGGAGCTATGGAGCGCGTGTGTGTGTGGGGCCGACAACGCTGCAAGCTCAGAACAGCGCACACACACTGAAGTTAAAAAGGTGAGGCACACCTCTGCTGACAGTGAGACATTCACAACTTACACACGTTTACTGAATATTACTGAACACAGGAAGCATGTTAAGAAGCTCTGCAGCTCTCACCATCAAGCAAAAAAAAACAAAACAAAAAACAAAAAAAGACTAATAATAATAATAAAAAAAAAACATCTGAATGGGCACATGCCCAAGTGTGCCCATGCTGGTTTACGTTTGGATCAATTACACAAATACACTATTTACACAGCAACAGGGATGCCCCAATCCACAATTCTTCACTTCCGATCTGATCCCGATACCTGAATTTGGATATCTGCCGATACCGATACTTTTCCGATCAGATACCAGAGCTCTGTTTGCTTTAATATTATTATCATTATTGTTGATTTTATATGAGGATTTTCTTAAAAAGGAGACCTGAAAGTTCAGCTACAATTTGCCAGAAGGTGTATCTAAGATGAAAGCCTAGATTTGATGTTTTGGTGAAAGAATTAAGTACTTTTATGTTTAATAGACTTTTATAGCCTTATTTTTTATAGAGTTAAAGAGAAAAGACTGCACTCTCTCTCTGTCTGTCTCTCCTTCTCAATTTTGCATTTCAATGGACCTTTATTGATATGGGAGACATATGTTTACATTGACAAAGCAAGTGTTAAGCATAAAAGTCAATTCCTCTCTTTCTGTCTGTGTCCCTCAGTCTCTCTCTCAATTTCAATGGAGCTCTATTGGCATAGGAAACATATGTTTACATTGTCAAAGCAAGTGTTACAGTAAAAATTAAGTCCTCTCCCTCTGTCTCCCTCTTTCTCTCTCAATTCAATTTCAATTGAAACATATATTTACATTGTCAAAGCAAGTGTTGGGGTGAAAAAAAAAGTCCTCTCTCCCTCCCTTGCTCTCGCTCTCTCTCCCTCACTCTCTCGCTCTTTCTGACTCTCCTTCGCTCACTCTCCCTCGCTCGCCATTTTGCTGCTGAGCAAACACAAAGCTTTTCAGCTGTAAAATGAACTACATTTCTAAATTTATCATCTGCGACACTCACTCAAGTAACTGTGTAAAACCCCCTTCTGTCTGATCATTTCTTAATAACATTTACATTTACTTTAATGGACTACCCAGCAGTGGGGAATAAGTTTCATTACAGTAGAAGTCTTTCGGAAAGCGCTGTAACTAGGTTTAAGGATATGATTCCTTCTTTGTTATGTTCTCCAATACCATATACCAACACAGTGCAGACTAGCTACCTAAACTCGGTGAGTGAGATAGATTATCTCGTCAGTAGTTTTACATCCTCACTGAGCACAACTTTGGATGCTGTAGCTCCTCTGAAGAAGAGAGCTTTATATCAGAAGTGCCTGACTCCGTGGTATAACTCATAAACTCGCAGCTTAAAGCAGATAACCCGTAAGTTGGAGAGGAAATGGCGTCTCACTAATTTAGAAGATCTTCACTTAGCCTGGAAAAAGAGTCTGTTGCTCTATAAAAAAGCCCTCCGTAAAGCTAGGACATCTTACTATTCATCACTAATTGAAGAAAATAAGAACAACCCCAGGTTTCTTTTCAGCACTGTAGCCAGCCTGACAAAGAGTCAGAGCTCTATTGAGCCGAGTATTCCTTTAACTTTAACTAGTAATGACTTCATGACTTTCTTTGCTAATAAAATTTTAACTATTAGAGAAAAAATTACTCATAACCATCCCAAAGACATATCGTTATCTTTGGCTGCTTTCAGTAATGCTGGTATTTGGTTAGACTCTTTCTCTCCGATTGTTCTGAGTTATTTTCATTAGTTACTTCCTCCAAACCATCAACATATCTATTAGACCCCATTCCTACCAGGCTGCTCAAGGAAGCCCTACCATTAATTAATGCTTCGATCTTAAATATGATCAATCTATCTTTATTAGTTGGCTATGTACCACAGGCTTTTAAGGTGGCAGTAATTAAACCATTACTTAAAAAGCCATCACTTGACCCAGCTATCTTAGCTAATTATAGGCCAATCTCCAACCTTCCTTTTCTCTCAAAAATTCTTGAAAGGGTAGTTGTAAAACAGCTAACTGATCATCTGCGGAGGAATGGTCTATTTGAAGAGTTTCAGTCAGGTTTTAGAATTCATCATAGTACAGAAACAGCATTAGTGAAGGTTACAAATGACCTTCTTATGGCCTCAGACAGTGGACTAATCTCTGTGCTTGTCCTGTTAGACCTCAGTGCTGCTTTTGATACTGTTGACCATAAAATTTTATTACAGAGATTAGAGCATGCCATAGGTATTAAAGGCACTGCGCTGCGGTGGTGTGAATCATATTTATCTAATAGATTACAATTTGTTCATGTAAATGGGGAGTCTTCTTCACAGACTAAGGTTAATTATGGAGTTCCACAAGGTTCTGTGCTAGGACCAATTTTATTCACTTTATACATGCTTCCCTTAGGCAGTATTATTAGAAAGCATTGCTTAAATTTTCATTGTTACGCAGATGATACCTAGCTTTATCTATCCATGAAGCCAGAGGACACACACCAATTAGTTAAACTGCAGGAATGTCTTACAGACAAAGACATGGATGACTTCTAATTTCCTGCTTTGAAATTCAGATAAAACTGAAGTTATTGTACTTGGCCCCACAAATCTTAGAAACATGGTGTCTAACCAGATCCTTACTCTGGATGGCATTACCCTGACCTCTAGTAATACTGTGAGAAATCTTGGAGTCATTTTTGATCAGGATATGTCATTCAATGCGCATATTAAGCAAATATGTAGGACTGCTTTTTTGTATTTGCGCAATATCTCTAAAATTAGAAAGGTCTTGTCTCAGAGTGATGCTGAAAAACTAATTCATGCATTTATCTCCTCTAGGCTGGACTATTGTAATTCATTACTATCAGTTGTTCTAAAAGTTCCCTGAAAAGCCTTCAGTTAATTCAAAATGTTGCAGCTAGAGTACTGACGGGGACTAGAAGGAGAGAGCATATTTCACCCATATTGGCCTCTCTTCATTGGCTTCCTGTTAATTCTAGAATAGAATTTAAAATTCTTCTTCTTACTTATAAGGTTTTGAATAATCAGGTCCCATCTTATCTTAGGGACCTCATAGTACCATATCACCCCAATAGAGCGCTTCGCTCTCAGACTGCAGGCTTACTTGTAGTTCCTAGGGTTTTTAAGAGTAGAATGGGAGGCAGAGCCTTCAGCTTTCAGGCTCCTCTCCTGTGGAACCAGCTCCCAATTCAGATCAGGGAGACAGACACCCTCTCTACTTTTGAGATTAGGCTTAAAACTTTCCTTTTTGCTAAAGCTTATAGTTAGGGCTGGATCAGGTGACCCTGAACCATCCCTTAGTTATGCTGCTATAGACTTAGACTGCTGGGGGGTTCCCATGATGCATGGAGTGTTTCTTTCTCTTTTTGCTCTGTATGCACCACTCTGCATTTAATCATTAGTGATTGATCTCTGCTCTCTTCCACAGCATGTCTTTTTCCTGATTCTCTCCCCTCAGCCCCAACCAGTCCCAGCAGAAGACTGCCCCTCCCTGAGCCTGGTTCTGCTGGAGGTTTCTTCCTGTTAAAAGGGAGTTTTTCCTTCCCACTGTCGCCAAGTGCTTGCTCACAGGGGGTCGTTTTGACCGTGGGGGTTTTTCTGTATTTATTGTATGGCTTTTGCCTTAAAATATAAAGTGCCTTGGGGCAACTGTTTGTTGTGATTTGGAGCTATATAAATAAAATTGATTTGATTTGATTTAAACAATGGAGGATTTTGGTGGAGTTTTTCCCCATTCAACGGAGAGAAAGTGAATCTCTGTTCAGCTGTCCTCCTCAGCTGTGCTCTGAGCTGCTGTTAAAACATTTCACAGCCTCAGAACATTGAAGCAGCTGATGTTTCACAATTCAATTAATTTTTCGTAAAATCCGTGCTCGGCGGCACAGACCATTTGAACCAGAGAGCCGGGCGGAAATTTGCCATTACCGGTGGCTTAAAACTCTTGGCTGTGGTGCACGGCTGTGTTCCCCTCCTCTCTTCCTGCTCAGCAGTAAACAGAGCAGAGAGCAGGGAGCACGAGAGAGGTTTCACAGAGGTGGCTTCTCTCCAGTATCGGAAAATCCCGCAGGTTGGATCGGGAAATTCTGATCTGTGAATTACGTCAGTATCAGAACCCGATACTGATCTGGGATCAGATCGGCCCCAACGCTACGCAGCAAGCAGCCAGCCACAGTGCACCATGCCAGACACCAGTCTGATGCCCATTTGCAGATCACGTAAGATGTAAACGTGTCTGCAGTCAATAGTTCTGATTACATTAGGGTTAGGGAAACCGGCTCTCGCTGCAAATGGTGCTTTAAAGTTGGAATGTGATGTATGACATTCAGATGATTGCGTTCCACACAGCTGGCATGGCTCAGCTCAAGGTTGACTGGCACCACTCCTGACTGATCGGTCAGCTCACGCTGGAATGCCAGGAAGTGTAGCGTGATCAGTGTCTGTGTGGGCACAGACAACCTCCTGGCTCCTCGCTGTATTGCGCTCTGGGATGACCGCAGTTCTGCACGCAACTTCACTATCAGTGGCCTTGGTAATCAAAATTAGCTTGTGAGCAAATTAGCGTCATTTGCAAGAAAATCCTTGCGTTTCCTGAATACATGCTCACGTCAGATTTCACTATTTGCAAGGTCCTCTGACGCTAATGCAGCCATTGCTAGTGCCTGTTTACACATCAGATTGTGCATGGTTTTATATCCACTCATATAATGGACAATATTCAAGTTACCCTACCATCTTGAAACTGAGACTTCTGGTTAGTGAGCCTCTCTCTCACGTGTTTGGCATCATTAGAATGGCCAATGGAAGCGAATTTCACGCCGTATTGTTAAGTAATTTTGTTGTTGTCGCTAACCCACAAACTTCAAGAACTACAGGAAAAGTCTGACCTTTGTAATTTCAAACCAAGATTTCAGTACCAAATATTAAGTTGCTTTTCTATTGTATTACTTATTTCATGCAATAAAATGCAAATGAATTATTTAAAAATCATACAGTGTGATTTTTTTTATTTTGTCTCTCACAGTTGAAGTGTGCCCTTGATAAAAATTACAGACCTCTCTAGTCTTGTAGGTGCAGGGAAAACTTGCAAAATCAACAGTGGATCAAATACCACTGTACATATGTCTGCAGACTTCTGGGCAAGTTAATGAAATCCATTTACAAGAGTTAATGTTGGTTTCAGAGTGAGCTCTAATCATGCTCTTCGATTGAGTCGTGGGTCATTCCATATCAATTCAACAAGGGCCTCACGCACTTTGTCTCAGATTTTCTTCAAATTTTAATCAAATATTCCCAGACTATCAGAACAACAAATTTGACGTTTGAGGCCTGTAGACCAAGTAGTTTCTGTGATATGGCCAATTTAGTGTGCATGGGGTCTGCCTTTTTTTAGGCAAAAATTATGGCCGTCATTTCTGGAGCCATGTTCAAGACAGAATATCTCAGCAAATAATGGACTTAGAGGCCTGAAATGTTCTTTGGCAGTTGTCATGGACACCCAGACTTGGACTATAGTCAAACAACAGACACTGATACTAAACATAAAAGTTTATGTATGCTCAAACTATGGAAAATATTAAATTGACCATTACAAGCATCCATGTTTGAGACACTGAAGCATACCATTATACTCAAAGAAGCCTCTCCATTTCTTGGATCCTTAACGCCAGCATTACTGATGACTGCGTTCCACACAAGTTGGATGTCTAGAAACTTCCTACTTTTAAACTCTGATAAGACTGAAATGATGGTTCTTGGTCCAGTGAGCCATCGGCATCAATTTGACCAGTTAACGCTCAGCCTCGGCTCGTTTGTCATACATCACACTGACAAAGTGAGGAACCCTGGGGTAATTTTTGATCCTTCGTAGTCCTTTGGCCTCCACATTAGAAATATTACTAGGACTGCTTTCTTCCACCTGCGAAATATAGCGAAGATTCGTCCCATCCTGTCTATGGCTGATGCTGAAACACTGATCCATGCATTTATCTCTTCTAGATTGGACTACTGCAATGTTCCATTTTCTGGTTTACCGCAGTCTAGCATTAGGGGTCTCCAATTGGTTCAAAATGCTGCAGCCAGACTTTTGACACGAAGCGGAAAGTTCGACCACATTACACCCATTTTGTCATCCCTTCATTGGCTTCCTGTCCCAGTGAGATCAGATTTTAAGGTTCTGCTACTAACCTATAAAATTATTCATGGACTGGCACCTTCCTACCTAGCTGACCTAATTAAACCTTACGTACCGGCTCGGGCTTTACGTTCTCAGGTTGCAGGACTACTTTGTGTCCCTAAGGTGAATAAGAAGTCTGCGGGTCACAGAGCTTTCTCTTATCATGCCCCTGTTCTGTGGAATGAGCTCCCTGCGTCAATAAAACAGTCAGATTCTGTGGAGATTTTCAAGTCCAGACTTAAGACACACTTACTACCATTATTTAATGCTTCAATCTTAAATATGATCAATCTATCTTTGTTAGTTGGTTATGTACCACAGGCCTTTAAGGTGGCAGTAATTAAACCATTACTTAAAAAGCCATCACTTGACCCAGCTATCTTAGCTAGTTATAGTCAATCTCCAACCTTCCTTTTCTCTCAAAGATTCTTGAGAGGGTAGTTGTAAAACAGCTAACTGATCACCTGCAGAGGAATGGTCTATTTGAAGAGTTTCAGTCAGGTTTTAGAATTCATCATAGTACAGAAACAGCATTAGTGAAGGTTACAAATGATCTTCTTATGGCTTCGGACAGTGGACTTATCTCTGTGCTTGTTCTGTTGGACCTCAGTGCTGCTTTTGATACTGTTGACCATAAAATTTTATTACAGAGATTAGAGCATGTCATAGGTATTAAAGGCACTGCGCTGCGGTGGTTTGAATCATATTTGTCTAATAGATTACAGTTTGTTCATGTAAATGGGGAATCTTCTTCACAGACTAAAGTTAATTATGGAGTTCCACAAGGTTCTGTGCTAGGACCAATTTTATTCACTTTATACATGCTTCCCTTGGGCAGTATTATTAGACGGTATTGCTTAAATTTTCATTGTTACGCAGATGATACCCAGCTTTATCTATCCATGAAGCCAGAGGATACACACCAATTAGCTAAACTGCAGGATTGTCTTACAGACATAAAGACATGCATGACCTCTAATTTCCTGCTTTTAAACTCAGATAAAACTGAAGTTATTGTACTTGGCCCCACAAATCTTAGAAGCATGGTGTCTAACCAGATCGTTACTCTGGATGGCATTTCCCTGATCTCTAGTAATACTGTGAGAAATCTTGGAGTTATTTTTGATCAGGATATGTCATTCAAAGCGCATATTAAACAAATATGTAGGACTGCCTTTTTGCATTTACGCAATATCTCTAAAATCAGAAAGGTCTTGTCTCAGAGTGATGCTGAAAAACTAATTCATGCATTTATTTCCTCTAGGCTGGACTATTGTAATTCATTATTATCAGGTTGTCCTAAAAGTTCCCTAAAAAGCCTTCAGTTGGTTCAGAATGCTGCAGCTAGAGTACTGACGGGGACTAGCAGGAGAGAGCATATCTCACCCGTGTTGGCCTCTCTTCATTGGCTTCCTGTTAATTATAGAATAGAATTTAAAATTCTTCTTCTTACTTATAAGGTTTTGAATAATCAGGTCCCATCTTATCTTAGGGACCTCGTAGTACCATATTACCCCATTAGAGCGCTTCGCTCTCAGACTGCGGGCTTACTTGTAGTTCCTAGGGTTTGTAAGAGTAGAATGGGAGGCAGAGCCTTCAGCTTTCAGGCTCCTCTCCTGTGGAACCAGCTCCCAATTCAGATCAGGGAGACAGATACCCTCTCTACTTTTAAGATTAGGCTTAAAACTTTCCTTTTCGCTAAGGCTTATAGTTAGGGCTGGATCGGGTGACCCTGGACCATCCCTTGGTTATGTTGCTTTAGACGTAGACTGTGGGGGGGTTCCCATGATGCACTGTTTCTTTCTTTTTTTGCTCCGTATGCATCACTCTGCATTTAATCATTAGTGATCGATCTCTGCCCCCCTTCTCGGCATGTCTTTTTCCTGGTTCTTTCCCTCAGCCCCAACCAGTCTCAGCAGAAGACTGCCCCTCCCTGAGCCTGGTTCTGCTGGAGGTTTCTTCCTGTTAAAAGGGAGTTTTTCCTTCCCACTGTGGCCAAGTGCTTGCTCATAGGGGGTCGTTTTGACCATTGGGGTTTTTCATGGTTGTTGTATGGCCTTGCCTTGCAATGTGGAGCGCCTTGGGGCAACTGTTTGTTGTGATTTGGCGCTATATAAGAAAAAAGTTGATTGAAGTTGATTATTTTCCCTTTCATATAGCTAGCATACTGGTACAGTTTTGTTTTACGCTTTTTACTCTTTTAATTCATTAATTAGTAATTGCAGAGGGCCGCGGCCTCAACTTTACCTAAATTCTGGGTCTTTTAGTGAAGTTTAGGGCTAGTGGCCGGCGATCACCTTAGTATTTCTCTGTTTTTCTTGTTGTTTAATGCTGGCAAATTATACAGTATTTTTTTGTCTTTCTGATGCCTGATTCTGTTTTTTCTCTCTGTTTAAGGTGCAGCTCCATCCAGAGATGGGAGTTGTATTCGTGTTGGCGATCCTCCTGTCCTGTGTGCCAATAGCATTTCTTGTATATTCGTCCGTGAATTGTTCTGTAATTTATGTTTGTAGCATGGCCCAAGCAGAGGGTCACCCCTTTGAGTCTGGTCTGCTTGAGGTTTCTTCCTCAGAGGGAAGTTTTTCCTTACCACTGTTGCTCTGGGGGTTGGTAAGGTTAGACCTTACCTGTGTGAAGCGCTTTGCAACTCTGTTGTGATTTGGCGCTATATAAATACAAATAAATTGAAAAATTTGAAAATTACTGGCTATGAAATATGTAAATTTGGCATATCTGTGGTAAACAGTTATTGTGGGAGAAACCTCTGCAATCTGAAAAAAAAAACATTTCGTGGTTGAATATTATTAGAAGAAAAGTTCATGTGGGCAGTAAATAAAACTCTTCAAACTGATTCCATTTTGAAGGTATTGATATCTACTTTATGTGTTATAAATATGGCCGCCTTTATGAAACTCCTTCCTAGTTAATTTAAGCATCCAATTATGGCTAATTTGTGCACTCGCGAATGTATTTCTAGTGCTGAAATGACAATTTCATTTTAATTGTGTGCACACATTGCATTCATATGATTCATGGCACACCTCAGAACGCTTGCACATAGATCTGCCAGGGAGATTCCCCAAGGTTTCCAAGGTTACTAGGAATTCCGTGGATCCGCAGCGTTTTCACAGCCCTGAGATAAACTCTGATGTCAAAGCAGGTTTTTTCCAGCTTCGTCTCCTGGCTAAAGTAAAGCACTTCCTCAGTTGACGTGATCTTGAGACCGCCATTCATGCTTCCATCAGCTCTAGATTTGATTATTGTAATGCACTTCATACTGGCATTAACCCGTCTTCTCTTGCATGCCTCCAACTGATGCAGAATGCTGCTGCTCATCTTTTAACAAACACTTTTAGATGCAGGGCTCTCCCCAGACAATGGAACAACGGCGCCATGTCATTAAGCCTGGTGCACACGAGGGGAAGATTCTTTTCTAAATGGCACGCGTGGTCAAATGCTTAAGCGGGATACCCTCGTCTGCGGTGGATTTTGTGAGTCATCCGCCTTTCTGATTCAAAAGCAAACGATCTAATGTGTTTAATCATTTCTGCCTCGCGTGACAAATGACTCGCTGTGTGCGGGGGGTTAAGCATTCTGCTTTCAGTCTGACTGAACTGCGCCTGCGCCACGACCTGTGTACCCCGCCGCCATGTCACGTGTCATAAATAACATGGTGGAACACATGGAATCCCCGTTGTGGTCGGAGTTTATTTCTGAAATAATTTTGGAAGACAAACTTGTAGACCTATGGCCCGATTATCCATGTTTGTATGTCGTTGATTCAGCTGCGTCAGAAATCGCAGAGAAACTCAACAAAACAGGTGAGTTATGATAATTATCCTGACTACTAGGTAATAAAATAAATACACTTCATAATTTATAAAGGATGTCATAAGTTTTTTGAAAAGGCAAATATTTTCTGCAAAAAGGTTCTACAATTAAAAATTTTCCATATGCAATGCACTTATACACACATTTCCAACAACACATTGCAATCCTGAATAAATAGAGCTCGTCTCTCGTCAGGCCTACCTTTTTATATCACCACTGAATTATATGTGACTGCTACAAGTGACATTTTTCATAGCATTGTGACAAGGGTAGGACTGTTTCAGAATTTAATTTCATCTTTATATTTCTTAAAGTTTCTCCAATAACTTAAGCACATTTTGAATATGCCAGTTCTACAAAAATATTAACAAATATCATTTCATGTTTTTCAGCTCAGTGGGTTTTTTCAAAGATAAAAGCTCTTCGAAACAGCTACACAAAAATAAATTAAGACAAGTTGATGGTTGTCAAGAATACCCGAAATCTGTTGGCCAATATGCCGAATTAATTTTCTACCACACGTCTTGCGAGTGAAATGCGATAGTTAAAGATTCTTTGGCTTTGTCCAACTGCCTGTGAGGATAGGGTTTCATCATGTTAATGCTGACTGGGAAAGTATCATCACCTATGAAATGGTAGGAGATTTTATGATCTGGAATTCCATTGACAGTCTCAGGAGATGGTAGGTTCAAAGAATTGTCATCCAGTGTGGAGTAATTGAAAACCCCAGCATCACCTGCACGGCCAGCAGCTCCAACATCAACATAAACAAATCTATAGTTGCGGCCACAACAGCCAGAAGAAGACCACTAAAATTATGTTTGTAGTTAAAGTACTGGGACCCTGTGTTGTCTGGTTGCTGAATTGCCACGTTTACCATCTATGGCCCCAATGCAGCATGGGTATTTCCACTTTCTTTTGAATTCTTCTGCTATGGCCAACCATTCATCTGGAGTAGATGGAGTCTAGAAATAGAAAATAATTCATTTTATTAATTTTCAAATGTCAATTTTTTTTTTTTTTTTTTTTTGCAGAATTCAACGGTCTCATCTGAAGTAAGAAATGATGACAACAATGATGATGAAGATAATGACACAGAAAGTCTCCAAGATAACCCATCAACTCCAACACTTGATGGAACTGATCAAGACGTAACCCCTGGAAGAAAATCAACAAAGGAGCCCCTGAAGGCAAAAACAAAGTCATCTGCTAAAAGACAGATTAAAGAGTTAATTCAAACATTATCAGATTGAAAGAAGAAAAGGGAAGAAAATGCGCACCAGAAAATTTACCCATTTGCTTGTTATGTGTCAGAGGCCCTATCACAACTAGATCCAAAAATGAAGCATTTAGCTGTACATCACATTAACACTGTCATCTTTCAGGCTCAGATGGGAACTCTTGGCCAGTTACAATCACAGCCACAAAGTCAAGTGCATTCTCTGCAATATAATCAGCAGTCTAATTGGTTTCCATCAGACCGTTTATTTTTGGCACCACCTCAGTACAATAGTTGGTATCAACCAAACGAGTAACAACATCATAATCCTGCCTCTACAATCCCAAATCAAACACGGTGTCCACCTCAGCAACAATTTTTGAATCCTGGCACTGACACCAATGTCAATCAGAGTATTTGGCAGCAGGAAAATAAACTGCAAAACAATTCAAATTCTCAGTGTTCTGTGGGCCAAAATCAATGGTCACAGCTTGATAACCGACGGTCAGAACAAAACAACCATGACAGTGAACCAAAGTAAAAGATTCAAAACTTCTTCCATTTAAAATGTTAATCAGAAATACAACTTACAGCATAAAGTCACTTACATTGTAATAGTAGAGGATTTATTAAAGGTTCTATTGTATTTCTCAGTATTTGAAAAGTGTAACATAAGCATATCTTCTGTAACAAGTTAAACAAGTTGTAATTTCTCAGGGTTTTTTTTTTCAATTTCACCTTTTACAATAAAACTGTTTGCTCAAGATTACCTTTAAGTGCTGCTCTTTCAGAATATTGTACAATGCCTGACATGTTTCGAATACAATTCCAGAAACCGTTCTCTCCCCCATCTGATACTGGAACGACAGACTCAAAAGATTCTCCTAAAGGAATACAAACAGAAATGTTATTAGTACATCAGAATATTTAAAGATATCCAGGACAAGCTTTCATTGTATCTAACATTTAACTGAGAAATGCATGCCTAGGCTCTGTGTTGGGGAGTATTTAGAATACATATTCAGAGTACTAATTTTGAGTAACTATATTTAGGTTCTTTTTCATTTGATGATATTTAGAATACAGTTACTTTCCAAAAATCATAGGAATACATTATGGTACTTAGTCATTACATAGCCTTATCTTTGCAAGAGAATTAAATGACCAGGAAAAAAAAGTTTATTTCAAATTCTTTAACAGACAGTTACAAATGGAACCAGTAGGTGAGTAAAGGAGGACAAGAACTTTTTTTTCTGTTGTTCAGAATTGACAGTGTTGGACACTGAACATCAGTAATCTGACTTTAAAATAGCTGGTTGTCAAAGTTTCTAAATTTCATTTCACTTTTTCAAGGGCTTTGAGCTTGATGAACTTATTTGTTTTAAAATCAGTGATCTGTCTGTCCCCCCCAAAATATTTACAAAAATTGAAAACTATTTAAGGTACAATCCTTTTTTAAAATCACAATTTTGCTTTCAAAATTTGTGTTAGAAAAGTCAACAGCAGGTGTAACAAGCCTATATTATTCTGATCATATCTTATTATGCACCACATTTTTACATAAATATTTTAATATTTTAAGGCAAGTACGGTATTCAGTATTCTGTAACTATATACAATTTCAAAGTATTTTCCCCCAGCACTGCCCAGGCTTAGCCTACGTTCTAGTGAGAGCCTGGTGGGTTACATATAATTAAAAATCTACATAGACCAGGCTAGCAAATATAAAGGTCATATGTGGTGGGAAAGGAGACCTACCTGTTGCTAGAAACCTTAGAGTGACAGACAGTCTTTCGCTAGGTTTTATTGCAGCACGCATAGTCGTGTCTTCTTTCTTAATAAAAGGCTCCACTGATGCTAAGATTTCATCAAAGGACTGGCGATCAATCCGTTGGTATTTGTGAAATGTCTCTGGATGCTCAGCATTTAGTTCCTGGACCAAATTACTGTACGCCCCTTGATTCTCTCTCCTCTTTATCCAAGATCTTGTCCAGGTTTTAGGACAAGCAGATCTTCGTCCCCCCCTGCAAACACAGCGAGTCATTTGTCACACGAGGCAGAAATTATTAAACACGCTAGATCGTTTGCTTTTGGGTCAGAAAGGCGGATGACTCACAAAATCCACCACAGACGAGGGTATCCTCCTTAAGCATTTGACCAGGCGTGCCATTGGAAAAGAATAGTGTTTTATTTTTACGAATCTGCGTTTTTACTGTGAAGCACTTTGGACATGATCTGCCTGTTGTAAAGCACTTTATAAATAAATGTTGACTGATTGATTGAAAACTTGCTCCAGAGCCCTCCTGACATCAGACTGGGGTGACGGTTCACTTTTCAGCAGGACAATGGGCCTCATTCACCAATATCTTCTTAAGAATCTTCTTAGATTCCTTCTTAAGCTGTCCCTAAGAAGATTCTTAATGGCCCAGTCACACGGCACTTGATGAAAAGCAATGAAGCCCAAACGAAACAAGAAATCTTGGCTTTCATTGACTTTTGCTGGCATCGTTTAACCTTCGTCAGCTTTGTTCCTGCAGCTGGCGCTTTGTCAGGATTTTTAAACTGTCAAAAATATGAACGAAGGGCAACGAAAACCTCAATTCATCTGTATTTTGTTTTGCTGTCGTTCTTGACTATTTTATCCTTTGCTTAGTTTTTGTAATGTTAGTGTTTAGTTTGACTTTGTTCGACCAGCTGAATGTTTTCACACAGTACAGAAGCTGTTTATGAGCGGTGCTACTGCTGCTGCAGTCATGTACCGTCGGAAACTACAGGGCAAACCTAGCCTGTTTGCTTGGATTTTTTTTTTTTATCTGGATGGGGGATCAGCTTCAGTGGGCTCAGGCACCTTATATAGGGAAGAATTAATCTTTTGTGTGGATACAATTAATTATTTTTGCCAGAAGCAACTGCTGAATTTGAAACAACAAAAAAGTTGTGTAATTTCAGATGGTACCTGAACGCAACGGCAGCAACAGCAGCAGCTGCTGCATGCACTTATTTTTTATTAAATTTAACAATATGAGTGTAGGAATAACAATCCAGCCCTTATGTACATGTGGCAACAGGTAGATAATTGAAATGATTATATAAAGAGCTGTTCTGGAAGGCAGAATTCACACTGTGAATCAGCTGCTGCTGGTTGAAATAACCGCACATGGGGAGTCAATGTGCAGCGTTCACACGGACTGATCAGTTTACTGCTCTGTTAGATTCAATCATCTTTACACTTATATTTATTCCCTGTTTTGACAGTTTTCTGTTATAAATCAATATATATAGCTTAATAACGTATAACGCAGTGACCATGGAACACCAGTTTTTTGTTTTGTTAATTGGAGCAAGACAGTGAGGATTCTGATGATGGAGACGATCCCTCTTTTGTTCTGTACGAGGAACCAGAGCAGGTGGGTCCACTGACATGCGCACAGATCTCCGCAGCTTCTGTTTGCAGTTTCTCCAGCACTCAGGCGCTATGAGCTCCGTCCAAGCGCTGATTCCTAGAAATCAAAGATGCAGACACACACTGCTCCAGCTGTAGCTCCAGGCGTGTTTCGTTTAAAGCGTCGAGATCTTTCGTCCCTTTTGTGCTCTTGCTTCACAGGCTATTCGGTGATAAAGCTCTTTCGTCCACCTTTTCTCAATGAACTGTGACTTTTCTTAAACCACAGAATTCTTCGTAGCTGTGTTCTTAAAATGATGAATCCCATCTCCTCATAAACTGAAAACGCGCGCCTGGTGAGCCTAATTAATATATGATAAGTAACACCCCATCAATGCCCATAAAAGGGCATGAGATGGCATGGCTGTGAGCAGACGCAGATTTCATAAAGAGGAAACAAAATGCAGAAAGCAAAAAGCAAATCAATTTTAGCGCAGCAGGCAAAGAGGGGAAAAAAAACTTTGGCAGTTCAGAAGTGCTGTGTCGCCAACTGAACGGTTCCCCCTAAAAATCGGTCCCCCCTGCCTTCACTGCGCATGCGTCATTTCGGAGCGTCAGCAGCAATTCACAGATTATCGCCTTGTTTCTGCTTAAAATTGCAATCCACTCATCATCTATCTCAGCAAGATATATCTGGAGCTTTTGTATAACAATCATTTCCGCATAAATTTAGCATTATTTCATAATAAAAGACGGGGGAGGGATCGAGCACACGCGATCACAACCTGAGAGCAAGTGAACCTGGATGTTATTCTCTGGCCAAGTGGAACTTGAAAATGATCGATGGCTGTGGATCAGAGTGAGGACAAAGGACCGTTCCATGGCTGGCGATTGCAAATGCAATCGCATGCGTGAGGGCTTCTGGTTGATGTGGACCAATCTGGAAATCTTTACACTGGGGTGAGTGGAATGTTAAATGTTTTTTTTCTTCTTTTGCTTTGTGTTCTTTTCAATGGCACTTTCAATAAAAGTATTACTTTGAGAGAATACGTGGATATGTGTGTGTGTGTGTGTGTGTGTGTGTGTGTGTGTGTGTGTGTGTGTGTGTGCGCGCAGCAGCTGTTTTAACCCACAATTTAGAAACACTTCTGGCTGAATTTGAACAATATATAATCAGTATGAATCTTATAGACTCTCTCAAATGTCATAAAACTGTCAATCTCTATAAGGAATTTTAAAAAAAAAAAGAGAATTAATGTTGAATAATCCCTTAAAAAAAAAAAAATAACAGCTTAGATGCGGGTTAAAACGGCTGTTACGCTGTTTTAACCCGCATGTCGGCTGTTTATTGCCGCTTAATGGACGTGGAATGTCTCTGTGACATTTGTACAGGCAACATGATGACAGATATATATATATATATATATCGGGTGTCCCAAAAAAATATGCAACATTTTAGCAGCAAAGAAAATGGTCAAAACATATGTGTAGGAAATAAATTTATGGCTGGATAGAAAGCTGAAAGGTTGAAGTTTTTCATACCAATGTCAATATTGGCCCTGCATTTTGTCAATCTAGCATAAAGTCGCTGCACCTGTTTGACACTCTTGGTCTGGTGCCAAAACTCAATTTTTGTTCGCTGTAGTATGGTTAATCTTGGCATTTTCCTGAGTCTTGCTTGGCATCAACATAAACTTCAGGGTCTCTGCAAGTAAAAAAGAAACATAAGTGATTACGTTTGTAGCATTTAAGGGTCAAACCGAGTGTTTTAAATGTTGTATATTTTTTTGGGACACTATATATATAGTAGTGTTCAGTAGATTCTCACAAATCCAACAAGACGAAGCATTCATGATATGCACACTCTTAAGGCTATGGAATTGGGCTATTAGTAAAAAAAAAGTAGAAAAGGGGGTGTTCACATTAATAGTAGCATCTGCTGTTGACGGTACAAACTCAAAACTACTATGTTCAAACTGCTTTTTTTTAGCAATCCTGTGAATCACTAAACTAATATTTAGTTGTATAACCACAGTTTTTCATGATTTCTTCACATCTGCGAGGCATTAATTTTGTTGGTTTGGAGCATCAGTCCACAAAATATTCCTCCATTTCTCTTTAGGCCAGTTGATGTGTTCTTTGGCAAATTGTAACCTCTTCTGCACGTCTTTTATTTAACAGAGGGACTTTGCGGGGGATTCTTGCAAATAAATTAGCTTCACACAGGCGTCTTCTAACTGTCACAGCACTTACAGGTAACTTCAGACTGTCTCTGATCATCCTGGAGCTGATCAATGGGTGAGCCTTTGCCATTCTGGTTATTCTTCTATTCATAGAGATCATTGTAGATAAACAGCCTTTGTGTACGTTTTTTTTTGCATTTTTGTGGTTTCTTGAGGCATTGTGTGAATGCACAAATGCGCTTCGATGTCAAAACTCACTCCTGTGATATAAATCAAACACAGCCTCTGTCCTGTGGTGTTTCATAGCAGCCTTCATCCTTATTGTTGCTTTGCTGCCGCCTTTTGCATTAGTCCATTATAGCAGTACTAAATTCTCTTGAGTCCAGTGTTTTTTCAAGTAGGGCCTTTTCTTCCACACGTCTCTGGTTTTTTTTTGTCCATTTTAAAGCATTGGAGATCATTGTAGATGAACAGCCTATAATTTTTTGCACCTGCGTATAAGTTTTCCCCTCTCCAATCAACTTTTTAATCAAACTACGCTGTTCTTCTGAACAATGTCTAGAATGTCCCATTTTCCTCAGGCTTTCAAAGAAAAAAGCATGTTCAACAGGTGCTGTCTTCATCCTTAAATAGGGGACACCTGATTCACACCTGTTTGTTCCACAAAACTGACAAACTCACTGACTGAATGCCACACTACTATTATTGTGAACACCCCCTTTTCTACTTTTTTTTTACTAATAGCCCAATTTCATAGCCTTAAGAGTGTGCATATCATGAATGCTTGGTCTTGTTGGATTTGTGAGAATCTACTGAATCGACTGGTACCTTGTTTCCCATGTAACAATAAGAAATATACTCAAAACCTGGATTAATCTTTTTAGTCACATAGCACTACTATTATTCTGAACACTACTGTATGTGTGTGTTTATTAGCTTTTTCACAGTTATATACAACACTTATTAGTGTTTTTAACAGGCTGCATTTATGGCTAGTGGCATAGGTGCACAAAACCATCTCACAGCTGCTGCTGCTTTTACTGTGACTGCATCAAAATGAACAGTTATCACTTAAATCACTATTTGCCATAGGTATTAAAGGCACTGCGCTGCGGTGGTTTGAATCATATTTGTCTAATAGATTACAATTTGTTCATGTAAATGGGGAATCTTCTTCACAGACTAAAGTTAATTATGGAGTTCCACAAGGTTCTGTGCTAGGACCAATTTTATTCACTTTATATATGCTTCCCTTAGGCAGTATTATTAGACGGTATTGCTTAAATTTTCATTGTTACGCAGATGATACCCAGCTTTATCTATCCATGAAGCCAGAGGACACACACCAATTAGCTAAACTGCAGGATTGTCTTACAGACATAAAGACATGGATGACCTCTAATTTCCTGCTTTTAAACTCAGATAAAACTGAAGTTATTGTACTTGGCCCCACAAATCTTAGAAACATGGTGTCTAACCAGATCCTTACTCTGGATGGCATTACCCTGACCTCTAGTAATACTGTGAGAAATCTTGGAGTCATTTTTGATCAGGATATGTCATTCAAAGCGCATATTAAACAAATATGTAGGACTGCTTTTTTGCATTTACGCAATATCTCTAAAATCAGAAAGGTCTTGTCTCAGAGTGATGCTGAAAAACTAATTCATGCATTTATTTCCTCTAGGCTGGACTATTGTAATTCATTATTATCAGGTTGTCCTAAAAGTTCCCTAAAAAGCCTTCAGTTAATTCAAAATGCTGCAGCTAGAGTACTGACGGGGACTAGAAGGAGAGAGCATATCTCACCCATATTGGCCTCTCTTCATTGGCTTCCTGTTAATTCTAGAATAGAATTTAAAATTCTTCTTCTTACTTATAAGGTTTTGAATAATCAGGTCCCATCTTAACTTAGGGACCTCGTAGTACCATATCACCCCAATAGAGCGCTTCGCTCTCAGACTGCAGGCTTACTTGTAGTTCCTAGGGTTTGTAAGAGTAGAATGGGAAGCAGAGCCTTCAGCTTTCAGGCTCCTCTCCTGTGGAACCAGCTCCCAATTCAGATCAGGGAGACAGACACCCTCTCTACTTTTAAGATTAGGCTTAAAACTTTCCTTTTTGCTAAAGCTTATAGTTAGGGCTGGATCAGGTGACCCTGAACCATCCCTTAGTTATGCTGCTATAGACGTAGACTGCTGGGGGGTTCCCATGATGCACTGTTTCTTTCTCTTTTTGCTCTGTATGCACCACTCTGCATTTAATCATTAGTGATCGATCTCTGCTCCCCTCCACAGCATGTCTTTTTCCTGGTTCTCTCCCTCAGCCCCAACCAGTCCCAGCAGAAGACTGCCCCTCCCTGAGCCTGGTTCTGCTGGAGGTTTCTTCCTGTTAAAAGGGAGTTTTTCCTTCCCACTGTAGCCAAGTGCTTGCTCACAGGGGGTCGTTTTGACCGTTGGGGTTTTACATAATTATTGTATGGCCTTGCCTTACAATATAAAGCGCCTTGGGGCAACTGTTTGTTGTGATTTGGCGCTATATAAAAAAATTGATTGATTGATTGATTGATTAAAAAAAACGAGTCATCATAACACAACATCACACTTGTGTAAACTTTGGAATTAATCTGTGCCTCAGTTCTTAACATAACAGATATATTTCATTGAAGCCCACGCTGGGATGCTTCTAGTAGCTACATCACCTGTCAGAAACACAGAGTACTCACGGGTACTTCGTTATCAGACGTCTCCGTAGCTGTCTGCTGCGCATACTTTGAAACCGATCACAGGAGTGCACAAAGTAATCCCGGTGGATCATCGGATGGCCCCAACAGCCTAAATCTAAATTGTTATGATTTCAGTGCGGCATGTCCTTTAATTAATATTAAGAAGTACACGAATGCCAACATTTGTTTTCTTATGCATAAAACAAGTGATAATCAAATAAAAATATCTTCTTACCTCTCTGTTTTCCTGAGAGTTAAACTCTCATCTGTATGCAAACAGCATTAGCAGCTTCATTAGCTTCACCGGTTAGCTCCACTTAATGCATGATTACTTGAAAAATACGCACCTCATAACTTTTAATGTCCACAACAATGTAGGCCGTTAGGAGAACCACCATGCATTCACCAAAAATATGATTTAATAAACAGCCGAACCCAAACCAAAAATAACCTCTCTTCTTCTTTGGAGTTTATTGGCGGCTTGCAAACCAATACGGAGCACTACTGCTACCAACTGTTTGGGCATGGAACATGAATAGATTCTGACATATGTTGTCAAAAATAACCCGGAAACGTTCACCACATAACTAAAAACTTGTATTTCTGGGAATTTCCGGAAAATTTTCATCACTGTACAACTTAAAAGAAAGCCTAACCGTACGCAGCCGTATTAATAACATTCGTACATAGCGCAGTAGGGCTGTCCCGATCCGATCACATGATTGGAAATCGGGCCCGATCACGTGGTTTCAGACTTGATCAAAATCAGACGTTGCATCCCGATCAGGAATCCGATATAGATTTTATCCTCATTATTTTGATCAGCACTATTTCAAGCTCATTATTGCAGATTAATGGGCCTTTCACATGTTGGAAGCATCACAGAAGTGAGACGCGTTGCTTTTTAGAGGCGTCAGAAGCATCGCTTTAGCTCGGCTTTTGACGCAACGCTTCTGATGGGAGCGCGCATTGCCACTTGTCGGCAGGCTGACACAGTCAAAGTTCAACCCAATCTTTTTTTTTTAAATTGAACAAAAGAAAGAACATAAGTTCAACCGGACATTCTCGCACAGAAACGGGAACAAGAGTTGCGCAGTGAATTTGGGAAGAAGAGATGGAATTGTAACCCGGACAGAGGTGGGGGTTGTTACGCGCGCAAAGTTTCTTTCGCAGAACTGCTGTTTGTGTGTTTACGCACTCAGCCTGACGCCTCGATGGAATTACAAGAGGATGACAAGAGTCTTCCGTGCGCAGCAGGACCCAGTGCTGACCAAGTCCTCAGGACGATGATCTGTCATCTGATTAACAAAAAGAAAAAAGCAAACTGTCCTGTGATCGTTTGTCTGCAAAACGGAGCGAGAGATGGTGTGCGCACAAGTGACGTGCACACTCATCACATTTAGGAGCGTGTCTTAAAGAGCTTCCATCTTCATTCACGTTCACTGCGCTGCTCTGAACACTGATAAAGCATCAGAGGGACACTGAGGACTGTCAGGACGCAAATGTAAGTTGTTTTTTTTTCTTTTACTTTTCAAGTTGACTTTTGAACTTTGGACGCTCTGAGCTGTGACGTAGCTTCACGCTGTCCAATAGGAACGATGAGTCGGGCCAAAACACGGAAACCACTGATCTGTACAAATGGTAAATGGACTGCATTTATATTGTGCTTTTCCATCTGCATTAGACGCTCAAAGCGCTTTACAATTATGCCTCACATTCACCCCGATGTCAGGGTGCTGCCAAACACGGCGCTCACTACACACCGGGAGCAATAGGGGATTAAAAACCTTGCCCAAGGGCCCTTAGTGATTTTCCAGTCAGGCGGGGATTTGAACCACAGATCAGTGCAGAAACCACGTGTCTGAAGAAAAATCCTTGGAAATGTTTTTTGTTGTTTTTTACCTCAAAATTGTAATTAAAATAGCTAAAACAATAAATGGTTCTTTAGAAACCTTTCATCTATAAATTAAAACCACCTGTTATTTCAGATTAGATGATTTCTTGTTTAACATACGGAACCTTGGACTTTATTTTTAAACAAATAAAATAACATGGAAATTTCTACATTTTTAAAGTCTGGTAGATTATTACTTGACTGTTCAAACTACCTCAATGAGAAGTGCATTGTTTAAGTGATAAATAATAAAATAAGGTGATTAAAATGAAATTATTATATATTTAGCATTTGTTGATTTTTCATTCAGTTTTTTAAAGTATTGGATCGGGACTCGGTATTGGCAGATACTCAAACTCAGATGACTCAGAATCGGCTCGGGGCCAAAAAAACCTGATTGGGACATCCCTATAGCGCAACCTTGTTATGCTTAGAGGTTAAGGTTAGGGTTAGGATTAGTGGTTGTGGTTAACGTAGTTTAGGAAACTCTGCAGCCTCATGATCATATGACTTATTTTGACCAATGACAGAGACGCTACATACCAATACAAGTTCACTATATGAATACAGTTACACACGGATAGCCACTGCCAATATTAAATGACATCAAGCGGGACTGAATGTTTAGATTCCAATTTTACATAAGAACACAACCCACTAAGTGTTTTATGTTGTAAACTTACCTTTTCACTTCATCCTGGATGTAGGAATAAGTTTGATGTGTTGGACAGCTGTGGAAAAACTTTAGTAATTTCTGTAATTACAGTATCAGACAGAAGACAAAGGATAAAACATGAGGCATGTTATCACACTGCATCATACTTATGCTTTACAACAAATGCCATTTTAATCTTATTTGTAGATCACTTTCAAGCATTTGTGGCATTTTCATGACCACTTAGCACTAGGGATGGGTAATGATAAGATTTAATCCATATCAATTCCACTTCTGGATCCGATTCTTTATCGAGTCTCTCTCTTATCAATACCTAATGTGAATTTTCTGTCTGCAAAAAGTAGGTTTTACAGGTTTTCTTTGTCAAAAACATTTTATTGAGTCTTAAAGTAAATAAATATGAAATTGGTCACTGAATCCTTGATCTTGAACATAAATAAAAATAAATAAAATCTGTACATGGTTACTGGATCATAGATCTCTGGGACAGGTTCATCCAGGAGTTGACAAGACCTTATTTAGGACATTGTTTTGGTGATTAGGGATGTCCTATTGTATTGTAATAGAATACTCAATTATTAAAATAATCAATAGCTGCAGCCCTACTTGAAAGACACTGGACTCAAGAGAATTTAGTACTGCTATAATGGACTAATGCAAAAGGCGGCAGCAAAGCAACAATAAGGATGAAGGCTGCTATGAAACACCACAGGACAGAGGGTGTGTTTGATTTATATCACAGGAGTGAGTTTTGACATCGAAGCGCATTTGTGCATTCACACAATGCCTCAAGAAACCACAAAATGCAAAAAAAAACCATACATAATTTACTCATATTTGTTGTCAGTCTGGGTAAACTGTCTGACCCATCGATTGTGCAGCTAGTGGTCTGAGATACCTCCAACCACCAGCTAGCACCGGCATAATGTGAACTGAAGAACTGATAAAGGAATTGTTAAGCAAAAAGGCTACTGATGTTGGTGGATCAAATCATTTCTTACCGATTCTTAACAGGAACCGGTTTTTTATACCCATCCCTACTTTACACCCTCGTATCCTGTAGTGCATTCCCAGTGTGAAATGGCCTAATAATTAAACATTATAGAATAAACCGATAACTCAAGACAAACGTAAGGTGAAAAGAGTCTACTGTCATCTTTGAGGGTGGATCCTTAAACCCAGTAACATCTTGGAAACGGAAACATTACTTACTTGCCAATTAATACATTTTATAACATGTCTGTCTATAATTAAAAGTATTATTGTAGACCAGGGATGCCCAACCTTTTTTGAACCGAGATCTACTTTTAAAGTTGACAGTGTATCGAGACCTACCAAACCATATCGAATGCCATAGCGTAACTGCAAATTTATTGTGCACCAATATAATAACACAATTTCCTGGCACAACGATAAAGTTTTAACAATAATAATGCATTATTGAAGTAAATGTGCAAAGAATAAGCACAAGTAGGCTTAGGACTGGCCTGTAACAACACAACAATGAACAACTCAAATTACACAACGCCTAATTAAAGTTGGAAAAGTTGTTACCTACCTTAGTGGGACTTCTGGCACTGAAAAGAGGCAAGAAATTAGAAAGGCTAAATCCAAAAGCTGTGCATATTCAACATGGTTTGAACGTTTCAGTTTTTTTTTATTTTGGGCAACAATTCAAAACCATTCCAGAAATTTACCTCTGCTGAGCCACCTAACATCTGTGTGAAGCAGTCCTCCAGCTGCACATGGAATGACAAAAACATAAATAAAATAAAACCACAAACACTGTCATCTTTATCAAAAGCAGGAAAACACAGTATTAATAGTCACAGTTTATCTCTGTATAATATTTATAAACTGTTACAGAAATTGGTCACCAGTGTCACTTTTGTAAACATTACACAAAATGAACGCACAAAAAAAATTTAATAAAATAAAACCTCAAACAGAGTCATCATCTTTAACAAAAGCAGTAAATCACAGAATTAATAGTCACAGTTTAACTGAGCTAACGGCTCACTATTTGCATTCACAAACACAACAAATGCATGAAAAATAAATTAATAAAAATACTGACTTTTGAACTGTTTACATACTGTTTGTGTCCACAGTGTAACTTATTTCGGCTCTTTAAGCTGTAATGTTGCTTCGAAAACTTTTTTTTTCCTCATTAAAATTTTTTTTCTCCTCTGCATCCTGCACCACAGAAGAAACAGAAGAAGAAGGAGGAGAAGGAGAAGAAGAAGAAGAAGAAGAAGAAGAAGAAGAGCCTTCTTCTTTTATCGTGTTTAAGGGCAGCCAACATCCTTATTAGTGCAGTGCTGCCACCTTCTGCATCAATCCATTACAGCAGCACTGTCCGTTACAGCACCGGTGTCATGCGATTGACTGGAACTCAGCTGGCGATCAGCCAGTCGATTGTGATCGACTGGTTGGGCATGTCAGTTGTAGATGATGTTTTAAATGGGGTAATTTTGTGCAGTTTGAACGACGGCTTATAGAAATATCGTTATGTTTCCGACGGTGCTGCGGTCAGAAACTAAACTAAAATTACTAAATCCTCCTTAAAATGTACTAAATTCTTGATATCGAGGTCACTTCCAGTTTAGATAACTCGTTGAAACCAAAACCATGTGTTTGGGGCCCAGCATTGAGACGTTTGTGACATAATCAGCTGACAATGCCTAAATCGTGTGTTGCGTTTGTGTGTTCCAACTACAGCATGAAACACACTGAAAAAACATTGTTTCATATCTCTCCTAAAAACAAAGAGAGACGTCAAAGATGTATCCAAGCTGTGAGGAGACAGGATCCAGATGGCAGCACGTGGGAGCCTGCCACACACACTGTTCTGTGTGGCAAACATTTAATTGAAGGTAAACTAGATTCCACTTGTCTTCCCTGGTACTTGCAAAATGGCTAGATACTTGCCTCAATAGGGCAGCGCAGTCTCGTTTCAATCCCTACGTGATATCGTGGCATTTGATCTGGGAACAGCCGGCACAAACACAACAGAGAATCCCCAGGCGTAGTGTGGGAGTTTCAGCACAAACCATTCAGCCTGGCTTGGTAAACTTAAAAGCATACTCGCTGTCACCTAGCGGACCTGCCAGTTTAAGACATGCCGGTTTAAAATGATTCCCGCTGAAACCTCCATCCTCCAAATGGTTTGTTCCAACTCTCCCACACTCCGCCCGGAGATTGGTCTGTTCCCACAAACAGCAACAATTGTAACGGGACGCTGGTGTACTGTTTTGTTTTCAGCTGCAATCACCAAAGCAGTCGCGAAAAGTGCAGGTGTTTTGCGTTCTCTCGCCTGCAAAGTAGCTGCCTTCTCTCGTCTGCAAAACTGCCTCGACATGATTGAGCTCCAGGTCATAAACAAACCACAACACATGCCCACTATCCTCCGCATCATCACTTTTTCTTTGTATTTTCACTTTGTTTGCATGTAATTTGCCCAAAATCTCAGAGAACGTGCTGTGTTTCTGTCCCCAGAAGTAGAGAAATTACATCATATGCGTCATATTTTACCTCTTTAGTGCTCGCCCTCAAACGAGACTGCGCTGCACAATGACTGTACTGTATAAGCCACAGTACAGTAAAGTTCAGTTATGAAGTATGTGTAGTTGTGGGTTACATGGGAGCAGAGAAATGCATTGCAAATGAACAAATGAATATTATCTCAAGAAATTGTGCATAACTTGAAAAACATTTTTTAATTTTTGACATATTTACATGATTTATGACTTATTGATCTTTGTTTTATATGACTATTGCAAATACATGAAAATCATTTACTCTTACGTTTGCTGAAGAGAATCCCTATTCAAGTTACAATGTGAACTGAGACGAAGCACATCAGCGTATCAATACATTAGGTATGCGCATATGACCTACATGTGGTTGAATCGGCTGTACCTGGCCTGAGAGACTTTCCAGGCAGTAGTGCTGAGTTTGCGCTTTCTGGTGACGAGTGGAAGTTAGGAAATTCCGTGACTGAAAACTTGCGTTGAACAAGTTGAAGAAACTCTCCTTGAAGGTGAATAAGATCGGTTTTCAAATCATATAGAACATTTAATTCATGTTATCATGTACCTTTCTGTGAGGTTTGGTGGTGATCGAAGCCTTTGCATGCATATTCTTATGATCCGCAAAACCAATGTCGAGTTGGCAAGACACCAGACATGACGAAATTGTTTTTTAGCTTGGAAACTACTGTCACAAAACAGTGTTTTTACGGTGGATCACTGCAAATCGCACATTTAAATGAGATAAGAGTTAGGTTTGACAGAGTACCAGAATTCTGAAATGTAAACATTAGACACCGGTCACAGCTTTCTGGTGTTTTTCCCTTAAGCACACAGACGTAAATTACCAAGATCTTCCGACCTTCAAATGCTCATAACTTTCTTCATATGTGACATAGAACAAACACCATTTTGAAGGTATGTATAAGCTCTTTCCAACCACCATTTATGTTACAATTTCTTCAACTTTTTTTGTCACGTACCTAAATACATGTTTCAAATATCTAGCTGCATGTAAACACGCGACCTTCAAATATTTGCTCAGGCTCAACAGCTCACAGGTTTCACGAAAATTGATTGCATTAAAATAGACTAAGTAGTATTTCACGAGTAACTAGCAAATCTGCCTATGATATCCAGATTTGATGGCACAATAGACCCTGTGCAAAGCAAGTAGGAATTCATGGCTAACGCACACACAGGACGCTAATTCTAGAATTAGCTTACAATAGGTGGCTTTGTTTTCACCGAGTCCGGTTGATATCAGGAGCCACCATGATACTCGACCGCATCGCCAGCAGAATAAAATTAAACAATAGTGGTCATTTCTGGTTTTCTCTATTGAAATATACAAGCAGATGTACTTACACAATGTGTCGTTATCGTTAAGCCTCACATTTCATCCGCTCGTCGTTTACGTTCACAGCTCGCAGTAACCACAGTACCGATGATTCGCTGAGCGTCGAGGTGTCGACACTCTGAAGCTTGTTTCAGAAACCGATCACTTCTTCTTTTAGTTTTACGGTGGGTAGAAATGAGTATGTAGTTGTATTACTGCCACCTACTGTGTTGGAGTGTAAACCAGAGACCGTTACCTCCTGATCAAAAACAAGACAGAAAATAAAATAAATTCCAATCCTGGTTATATAATTCTTTACATTTGGGGTAGCTAACTGTGAGAGTAACAACCAAATCAGCATCTTCAACACATATGTGCTATGACTGTGCCAAACATTCTGGCCAGAGTTTAATAACTGGATTTACCAATGAGACGTGGGTTTTTTCCACTCTTCCGGACGTTTCTGCCGGTGAGTGCAGTGAGTGTCACGCAAACCATTTATCGTTTATGTTATTTTATTATGTTATTTTGGCTGACAAAATAACACCTTAATTTACATTAATTACAGCATAAGGCCTTAATTTTTTTAAATCATGATTGATCGCACTTTGCTCTTGTTATACTTGGTAGTGCATCTCTCTTAAACAAACAAATAAACAAACAAACAAACAAAAAAGCATTTTGCAAACCCGAACACACAAAAATCATAACAATTTTTTGTCTCTCTTTTTTATTGGCAACAGATTTCAACCTCACAATTTTATATAGTTTAGCAGCTCTCGATCAGCATGCTAGGTGCTCGACCATTATGCCTTGGTCTGCCAGGCGTCCTCACTGGGGTACCCATAGAGCTGTGCCCACCTGGCAGGGTCCGGCAATTGACTCTGTCATGGTTCCTCAGCCAGGTCATCTGTTGTGTCCACGTTGTCAAGTGCACTGTCAGGCTGTTGCACAGAACACTGGCCTGACACTTGTGACTTGATATCAAATCAAATCAAATCAATTTCATTTATATAGCGCCAAATCACAACAAACAGTTGCCCCAAGGCGCTTTATATTGCAAGGCAAAGCCATACAATAATTACAGAAAAACCCCAACTGTCAAAATGACCCCCTGTGAGCAAGCACTTGGCGACAGTGGGAAGGAAAAACTGGTTGGGGCTGAGGGAGAGAACCAGGAAAAAGACATGCTGTGGAGGGGAGCAGAGATCAGTCACTAATGATTAAATGCAGAGTGGTGCATACAGAGCAAAAAGAGAAAGAAACACTCAGTGCATCATGGGAACCCCCCAGCAGTCTAAGTCTATAGCAGCATAACTAAGGGATGGTTCAGGGTCACCTGATCCAGCCCTAACTATAAGCTTTAGCAAAAAGGAAAGTTTTAAGCCTAATCTTAAAAGTAGAGAGGGTGTCTGTCTCCCTGATCTGAATTGGGAGCTGGTTCCAGAGGAGAGGAGCCTGAAAGCTGAAGGCTCTGCCTCCCATTCTACTCTTACAAACCCTAGGAACTACAAGTAAGCCTGCAGTCTGAGAGCGAAGCGCTCTATTGGGGTGATATGGTACTATGAGGTCCCCAAGATAAGATGGGACCTGATTATTCAAAACCTTATAAGTAAGAAGAAGAATTTTAAATTCTATTCTAGAATTAACAGGAAGCCAATGAAGAGAGGCCAATATGGGTGAGATATGCTCTCTCTGTTGTGAAAGTGTCGTGACACAGACCCACAACAGGGGGTGTTAATGAATGAACTGACAATGGATAAGCCAAAAGTAACAATTTAATGTTGTGAATCGCACAACGACGTACAGACAAAAACAATATGGTGGACTGTCAATTATACACAAAGTGACGTGTGGGCAGGCTCGACGATAGAAGACGCCTGGCGAGAGAAGAGCTTCCACCACCAACGGAGCTGAAGAACACCGGAGCCGCCAAGCCCTGCGCCCCAGGTGGCCGCTGTCTTCAGCAGTCAGACCCGGTACTGCTGGCAGAGAACAGAGACAGTCCTGATGAGTGTGAGTTCGCACACTCAGTAATCCCACAGTCTGTATACAGTTACGAGGGAAAACCTCCACCTCCAATCACACACTCGTGCAGCTCCTGTCTAACCACTTATCTGGTTGGAGTGTGAAGCGAAGCCGTCGCTGATCACACCAAACGCAAATCCCACAGATAAGGAAACCACAGGAAAACGGCTGCAAAGAAGTTCAGATTATTACTCAATGTTTTAAGTCAGCAGAGAAAATTACCTGAATGGTAGCTGATTTCTCGGCGAGGAGGTGGAGTTGCAGTCCGGCCTTTATGGTGATGGTGATGAGATGAATGAGTGACAGCTGGTGCTGAGGATGAGTGACAGCTGTCACTCCCAGTGGCTCCGGCGCCCTCTCGTGCTTGAAGCCCGCACTCCAAGCAGGGCGCCATCTGGTGGTGGTGGGCCAGCAGTACCTCCTCTTCAGCGGCCCACACAACAGGACCCCCCCCTCAACGGGCGCCTCCTGGCGCCCGACCAGGCTTGTCCGGGTGCCGGGTGTAGAAATCGACCAGGAGGGCCGGGTCCAGGATGAAGCTCCTCTTCACCCAGGAGTGTTCTTCGGGTCCATATCCTTCCCAGTCCACCAAATACTGGAACCCCCGGCCCTTTCGACGAACGTCCAGGAGTCGGCGCACAGTCCAAGCCGGCTCCCCGTCGATGATCCGGGCAGGCGGCGGCGCCGGTCCAGGGGCACAGAGGGGAGAGGTGTGGCAGGGTTTGAGTCTGGAGACGTGGAATACTGGATGTATCCGCAGTGAAGCTGGCAGCTTCAGCTTCACTGCGGCTGGACTGAGGACCTTCACGATGGTGAAGGGTCCTATAAATCTGTCCTTAAGCTTCTGGGATTCCGTTTGTAGAGGTATGTCCTTTGTGGATAACCAAACCGCCTGCCCGGGCTAGTATGCAGGGGCCGGGGAACGCCGGCGGTCTGCATGGGCCTTAGCCCTCGTCCGGTCTCTGAGCAGGGCAGAGCGGGCAGTACGCCACACCCGACGGCACTTCCTCAGATGGGCCTGGACCGAGGGCACCCCGACCTCTCGCTCCACTAGCGGAAACAATGGGGGCTGGTACCCCAAACACACCTCAAACGGGGAGAGGCCAGTGGCAGATGAAACTTGGCTATTATGAGCGTACTCGATCCAGGCCAGATGGTTACTCCAGGCCGTCGGGTGCGCGGAGGTCACGCAGCGGAGGGCCTGCTCCAGTTCCTGGTTCATCCGCTCTGCCTGCCCGTTCGTCTGGGGGTTGTACCCAGACGAGAGACTGACGGTGGCCCACAGTTCCCTGCAGAAACTCCTCCAGACCTGGGAGGAGAACTGAGGACCACGATCCGAGACAATGTCTGATGGAATCCCATGCAGACGTACGACGTGGTGGACCAGGAGGTCTGCAGTCTCCTGGGCCGTCGGGAGCTTCGGGAGGGCCACGAAGTGGGCTGCCTTGGAGAACCGGTCCACTATCGTGAGGATGGTAGTCATGCGCTGGGACGGCGGGAGGCCCGTGACAAAGTCCAGGCCGATGTGAGACCAGGGGCGATGAGGCACGGGCAGAGGCTGGAGGAGGCCTTGGGCCTTGTGGTGGTCAGCTTTGCCCCTGGCACAGGTGGTGCAGGCCTGGACATACTCCCGGACGTCGGCTTCCATAGACGCCCACCAGAAGCGCTGCAGGACCACTGCCACGGTCCTTCGCACCCCTGGATGACAGGAGAGCTTGGAACCATGACAGAAGTCAAGGACCACAGCCCTGGCCTCTGGTGGGACGTACAATTTGTTCTTCGGACCTGTCCCCGGGTCCGGGCTCCGTGTCAGGGCCTCCCGGACGGTCTTCTCCACGTCCCAGGTAAGGGTGGCCACAACAGTGGACTCGGGGATCATGGTTTCAGGGGGGTCTGACAGCTCGGTCTTGACCTCCTCTTCATGCACCCGGGACAGGGCGTCAGATCGTTGGTTTTTTGTCCCGGGGCAGTAGGTGATCCGGAAGTCAAAACGCCCAAAGAACAGTGACCAGCAGGCTTGCCTGGGGTTCAGACGCCTGGTGGTCCGAATGTACTCCAGGTTCTGATGGTCCGTGAAAACCGTAAATGGTACCGATGCTCCCTCCAACAGATGTCTCCACTCCTCAAGAGCCTCCTTCACCGCAAGAAGTTCCAGATTGCCGACGTCATAGTTCCTTTCAGCCGGGGTCAACCTGCGGGAAAAGTAGGCACATGGATGGAGAACCTTGTGAGACTCCCCGCTCTGGGATAGCACGGCTCCTATCCCTGAGTCAGAGGCGTCCACTTCAACTACGAACTGGTGATTAGGATCGGGCTGCACCAGAACTGGTGCAGTCGAGAACCGGCGTTTCAACTCCCTAAACGCGGCTTCGCCCCGATCCGACCAGGTGAAGGGGACTTTTGTGGAGGTCAGGGCTGTCAGGGGGCTAACTACCTGACTGTAGCCATTGATGAACCTCCGGTAGAAATTTGCAAAACTGAGGAACTGTTGTAGTTTCCTACGGTTTGTTGGTTGGGGCCAATCTCTCACCGCCGCAACCTTGGCCGGATCAGGGGCGACGGAGTTGGAGGAGATTATGAACCCCAGGAAGGACAAAGAAGTGCGGTGGAACTCGCACTTCTCACCCTTCACAAACAGCCGGTTCTCCAACAACCGCTGTAGGACCTGACGTACATGCTTGACATGGGTCTCAGGATCCGGAGAAAAGATGAGTATATCGTCTAGATATAAGAAGACAAACCGATGCAGGAAGTCCCGCAAGACGTCATTAACCAACGCTTGGAACGTCGCGGGCGCATTGGTGAGGCCGAACGGCATGACCAGGTACTCAAAGTGACCTAACGGAGTGTTAAATGCCGTCTTCCACTCGTCTCCCTCCCGGATCCGAGCCAGGTGATAAGCATTCCTAAGATCCAATTTCGTGAATATTTGGGCTCCATGCAGGGGCGTGAACACTGAATCCAACAGGGGTAACGGGTATCGGTTGCAAACCGTGATCTCGTTCAGCCCTCTGTAATCAATGCATGGATGGAGTCCGCCGTCCTTCTTGCCCACAAAAAAGAAACCAGCACCCATCGGGGAGGTGGACTTCCGGATCAACCCGGCAGCTAACGAGTCCCGGATGTAGGTCTCCATTGATTCGCGTTCCGGACGTGAGAGGTTGTACAGCCTGCTGGACGGGTACTCAGCGCCCGGTATCAAATCAATGGCACAATCGTATGGACGGTGTGGGGGCAGCGTGAGTGCCAGATCCTTGCTGAAGACGTCAGCAAGGTCATGGTACTGGGCTGGCACCGCCGCCAGATTGGGGGGGACTAAAACCTCCTCCTTAGCTGTCACACCGGGTGGAACCGAGGATCCTAAACACTCCCGGTAGCAGGTTTCACTCCACTGAACCACAACCCCAGACGGCCAATCAATCCGGGGATTGTGTTTCAACACCCATGGAAAACCCAAAATCACTCGGGAGGTAGAAGGTGTTACATAACAGAGCTTTAACATAACGCAGCTCGAGCTGCGTGTCATCACTCTCTCAGAGCTGCATGTCGTCAGAGCGAGCGGCAAAAAGTTTGTACCTGAGTTTTCGGAGGTGGTGTTTGTAGTTGCCATCTGCCACGCCGGTGTTTGCCAACCCGGACAGTGGGAATACCACCTCAACCAGCAACTTAGCCCCGCGACTGGACAGCAGCAACGTCCGAGGCCAGCCCAACGTGGTGAATTCACTGAGGCCGCGCGCTGCGTCATTAAAGCCGCGCGTCACGAGTGCCGCTTCCCCGAGGCCTCGTGCAGCCACCGCGGATCCATCAGCACACCGAGGCCGCGCGGCACCAGCGCAGTGCAGATCCATCCCGGTGACAAACAACGCAGGCTGTTAACATCGGCGATCGTCAAGCTGCTCATAAGCCGACCATGGGGCCTAAGAAGGTTCTGACAGCGGAGGAAGGTGACGATATTAAAAAATCTCTGGACTTTCTATCAGAGGAGATTTCCGTTGTGAAGCAGCAACAGAAATCAATCATGGATCTGGTGGAGGAGGTGAAGGCATTACGGCTCCAGAACACCGAGAAAGACCGGCATCTGGTGCAGCTGGAAAATAGAGTGGCTGAATTGGAGCAGTACACCAGAATTAAAGACGTCATCATCACAGGTCTTCACATCAAACCACAGTCCTACGCACGGGCAGTAACAGATGAGAGCGGAGCGGAGCCCAGTGAACAGGAGGTCAGCTCTGTGGAAAAACAGGTTGCTGATTTCCTCCTATCTAAAGGTATAGAAATGGATTTAAATAACATTGAAGCATGCCACGAACCGTCATCATGAGATTCATCAACAGAAAACACAAAACAGCACTGTTAAAACAAGGAACATCTCACCAAACGGAATGCAGACATCGCCAGGAAAGCACGCTTCTTAAAGAAACAGGGAAAAATCCAGCACACATGGACTTCAAACTGTAAAATATTCATCAAACTGAATGGATCACCAGAACAAGCAAAGGTTATGGCAATAAGGAACATCGAGGAGCTGGACAAATATGAACAATAGGTATGAGGACTCAAACACATCACAGCACCATGATGCAGATTGGAGCAACCCACTCATTCACATCATCTACACCCGGAGACAAGAGAGACATAATGACTAAGGATAATGATCCGTTTATTTCTGCCCAGGAGCTCTGTCTAGATACATTTAATTATAATAACTCTGCTAACCACCCCTTCGAATCTGAAAATGATCCTGATACCTTTTTCAGTGAGAATATTGTGAGACAGTGCAAATATTTTACAGAAGAACAATTAAAAAATGATAAAATCAATGATGAAGATTTTTCAATTATACATTTCAACAGCAGAAGTCTTTCTCGTAATCTGTCCACTATTAATGATTGTTTGAAAACGTCCAAAAAACGTTTTTCAGTTATTGCAATTTCAGAAACATGGTTAAATGAGGATAATAAAGATCTGGTATATCTTGATGGTTATGAATTGTTCCTGGTTAATAGGCAGACGAGAAGGGGCGGAGGTGTTGCATTGTTTGTAAGGTCAGATTATAACTGTAAACTCATTAACAACATGTCATTTACAGTGGACAACATCATGGAATGTGTTACCATAGAAATTACATCTATAAACTCCAAAAACATAGTTGTTAGTTGCATTTACAGAGCTCCTGGGACAAATATTGACACCTTTGAAGACATCATCTTAGGAATGTACAACAAAATCAACAGAAATAAGCATTTATTTGTCTGTGGAGATTTCAATATAGATTTTTTTAAACCCTCACAATCATCCACAAATTACCTCATTTATAAACACCTTGTACTGTTTAGGACTGTTTCCAACCATCATTCATCCTAGCAGAATAACTATGGATACAACAACTCTCATTGACAATATTTTAACTAACGTTATATCCGGTAATCTTAGTGGGGGACTACTGGTCAGTGATATCAGTGATCACTTGCCAGTTTTCTCAGTCTTTGCATTGGAGGGTTGTTGTATGTATCGAAGCAATATCAAATTCATGAGTAGAAAAGTAACACCTGAAACAATTGATAATTTAAGGGAGGATTTATCAAGTCAGAATTGGTCAGATGTTTTTGTTGATGATGTTGACAGGTCATATGATGCTTTCATTTCCATTTTTTCCAGTTTGTATAATAAACACTGTCCATTTGTTGACAAAATATATAGAAATCAATATAGCAACAAACCATGGATAACTAAGGGGCTTCAGAGGGCATGTAAAAAGAAAAACGTACTATATAAACAATTCATAAAACTACAAACTAAGGAAGCTGAAAGTAAGTATAAAACATATAAGAATAAGTTAATCAATATCATGAGACTCAGTAAAAAAATATATTATAATGAGTTACTTGTCAAAAATAGAAATAATATCAAAAACACATGGAACATATTAAATGAAATAGTAAAAAAGAATAGAGTAACTAGAGATTATCCTTCATTTTTTCAGAGTAACAACTACATCACGATTGATAACGACGAGTCTATTGCTGAACACTTTAATGAATACTTCGTTAATGTGGGTAAAAATCTTGCCAGTAAAATTGACTCATCAACTAATAACTTCTGGGTAAATAATTCAACGTTTAAAAAATCTGTTTCAATGTTCATTGGTGGTACTCATGAAAGGGAAATACTTGATCTGGTTCATGGTTCAAAAAGTAAGAAATCGACTGATTTTAATAATTTGGATATGGCTTTATTAAAAAAAGTTATTGATTGTATAGTAAAACCGTTCAATTATATTTGCAATATGTCACTAAGTACTGGTAAATTTCCTTCTCAAATGAAAATAGCCAAAGTAATTCCTCTATTTAAAACTGGTGACAAACACACATTTTCTAATTATAGACCTATATCACTCCTGCCACAATTTTCCAAAATTTTGGAAAAAATATTTGCTAAAAGATTAAATGATTATTTACTGAAGCATAACATCATTTGTGAAGAACAATATGGATTCAGAAGGTCTCGAACTACATGACATGCTTTGATGGACTTTGTGGAAAGTATAGCAACTGCAATTGACAATAAACAATACACAGTAGGTGTTTTTTTTTATTTACAGAAAGCGTTTGACACAATTAACCATGGAATACTATTAATTAAACTGAAGAAATATGGAATCAGAGTTCTGGCATATGAATGGATAGCTAGTTATTTACAAGGCAGATTTCAGTATGTTCAATTCAATAATACAAATTCTGAACTCAGGGATGTCACATGTGGGGTGCCGCAGGGCTCAGTGCTGGGTCCTTTGTTGTTTATAATCTATATTGTTATGTGTCGGACGCAGCCCAGAGAACCGACCAGCGTTTGAAGGACCCAGTATAAAATAAGCAGAGCACGGTACAAAGGATAACAAAATTTAATAAACATAACAGTGATGTGCTAAATACAAACAAATGAGTGCGCGGACTGGCGAGGTGGTGATACGGTGCGCTCCCAGCTGCACAAACGGTCCGGAGCCAGAAACAGTTCGGACCCAAGGACCGCGACAAACCGAGTCTGTGAAAGAAGAAACCATCATGTGAGTCCACACTCCACACACAGAGAGACCACTCAAAGGTGTACATAAACAGCAAACACTTCCTGGCTTAATTACTAATCAGCTTCCCACCCTGCAGGCATGGAACACCCTGTTCACATACTCAAACTGCAGTGGAAGCTGATTAAACGTACCTCAGGAAGTGTGCTGACGAGCGTGAGACCTCACCCCCTCCTCTTTCACAGACCATGGTGTCAAACCTGGTACAGTCTCTGCATCCACTGATGATGAGATGGCTCTCGAGACGACGATCTCACCCGTCTGGTCACAAGGTTGAGTCTCTGGCAAATACACACTGTGTACTCCAGACTTAAATGCCACCATGCTCCAATCCGTGTAGATGCACCACAGCTGTGAGTCCTGATGAGCTGCACTTGATCAGCCTCAGGTGATCAGGGTGAGGTCCTGGTAACTCAGCCACACAGCCACTCAGTCCTAAACGCAAGCCACCTGGAAGGAAAAACAAAAGACAGCACAGAAGACAGAAACAAAAGGCAGCCAGGCCCCCCCAGCCATACAACAGCACCCCACCCTCACGGGAAGCCTCCCGGCGACCACACAAACCTGGCCCAGGAGAAACACCCCCCTCCAGGGACCATGGCTGGAAACCATATCTGCATTCATCTTCCAACAGAATCTTCATCTAACAGAACGGTTGATGTCTTCTCCTCTGGCTGCATCTTTGCCTTTGTTTCTGTCAGTCAATTTGCACAGGTGTGGCCAGGAGTTCTTGAACCTGTGCGGTCAGCCTTTGTCCAACCATGTTTAAAGTCTGATTAGTCATAAAACAAAAAAGACAAACACAAACAAACCACCCCCCCCCTCCCCAGAGGACCGTCCCATCAAACACCGGGAAGAGGAGAAAAGAAAAACAACCCAAACCTAAGCTTGCAAACAAAAACGCCAACACCCCCCCCCCCCCACCCCGACGACATGTAGGGACCAACACCCCCCAGAGGACATCCCGCCAGCTCCAGGAGTAATAACCACAGCCGAGGTCCCTCTGGGATCCAAAGTCACCCACGGGGACTCCCAGCGCCTCCCAGAGGACCGTTCCATCAACCCCAGGAGACGCCCCCCCTCATGACCAACGGACCCAGCCCCGGCCGTCAATGGCTAGATGGACCCACAGCCCTTTCCCCCCCAGAGGACACCACAGTCACACCCTGAGAGCGGAAACTGGGGGGAAAAACAAAAGGAGAAAAAAAAAACATACAAACAAAACAACCCCAACCCCACCCCCTCGGCGCAGTGGAAACTGGAAGCACGTCCAGCGTCACCAACCATGACTATACCCCAGAAGTCAACCGGGAGGAGTGGAACAGCGGTTATGGCAGACGGCACAAAACGGCGCCACCCCTCCGACTTCCAAACCAGCCACCAGCTGCGGGTATATTCCACTGCCCCAAACCTCAGCCACGCCGATGGCAGACGGCTCAAAGGCGCACTGAAGCCGGAGGTGGAACAGGGAATCAACAAAAAAAAACAACACAAACCCCCCCCTCCCCTCCCAGGTGCAGAGGTTACCTGGGAAACGCCCAGCATAACCAAACTGCACCACTCCAGCAACGCCGACAACCTACGGCTCATACGGCTGGAGCCAGAGGAGAAGAGAGGGAATAAAAAAAAATACCCCAAACCCCCCCCCTCCCGGGTGCAGAGGTTACCTGGGAAACGCCCAGCATAACCAAACTGCACCACTCCAGCAACGCCGACACATACGGCTCACACGGCTGGAGCCAGAGGAGAAGAGGGGGCATAACAAAAACAAAAAAAAAGAAAAAAGAAAACAACCCAATTACCCCCCCATCACCCCCCAGAGGACCGTCCCATCAAACCCTGGGAGGTGAAACCAAAAGAAATAAAAAGAAAGACTAACAGACTAACATACAGTTATTTGGGTCCTGTTTATGCCCCAGACAGACTGCAGGGTCACGACCCCAGACACTAATAGTGTAAAAAATCTCACACAAAAAACAACTCAAAAAACACCCACAAAAAATGAACCAACACAAAACTAATAAGTGACGTATACCGTTAAGCTCAAACAAATGGAACACACCTGTTCCAACTTAAGAGCTTAACGTTAATGTGACTCAGTCACCAACAGAGGGAGCCAGAGTGCTGAAAATAAAAACCCCTTTGGTGACAGAGAAAACAAACTCATGCTGCTTTTTTTTTTTTTTTTGTGCGCAGCTATGTGTAAACACACAACCAAAACTTGCTTCAACTAAATTACGCCGGAGCTGACAAAACAGACGCAGTAGCTATCTTTACCCGGGGAAACGGGGCTACAACTGTAACACAGGAAGCACAGCGACCCGTGCCACAGAGCTCCGCCGTGCGCGTTCACCCATTACAAACACACTCATGCAGCTCCCATTTAACCTCTTATCCGGTCGGAGTGTGACGCGAAGCCGTCGCCAGTCACACTCCACCACGACCCACGGATAAGGCACCACACAGGAACACGGCTGCAAGAGAGCACAAATCAGTATTCGATAATGGGTTCTCAAACACGCACCATCCGGTTCGGACCCAAGGACCCCGCCGACACCCCCCAGGTGGCCGCGACAAACCGAGTCTGTGAAAGAAGAAACCATCATGTGAGTCCACACTCCACACACAGAGAGACCACTCAAAGGTGTACATAAACAGCAAACACTTCCTGGCTTAATTACTAATCAGCTTCCCACCCTGCAGGCATGGAACACCCTGTTCACATACTCAAACTGCAGTGGAAGCTGATTAAACGACTAACATAACAGTTCAATACAATAAGGTGTGAGGGACACCACATATACTGACTGTACAAATGTTAGTCACAAAACCTAACGTACCTCAGGAAGTGTGCTGACGAGCGTGAGACCTCACCCCCTCCTCTTTCACAGACCATGGTGTCAAACCTGGTACAGTCTCTGCATCCACTGATGATCAGATGGCTCTCGAGACGACGATCTCACCCGTCTGGTCACAAGGTCGAGTCTCTGGCAAATACACACTGTGTACTCCAGACTTAAATGCCACCATGCTCCAATCCGTGTAGATGCACCACAGCTGTGAGTCCTGACGAGCTGCACTTGATCAGCCTCAGGTGATCAGGGTGAGGTCCTGGTAACTCAGCCACACAGCCACTCAGTCCTAAACGCAAGCCACCTGGAAGGAAAAACAAAAGACAGCACAGAAGACAGAAACAAAAGGCAGCCAGGCCCCCCCAGCCATACAACATATATAAATGATATAAGTTGGGTGTCGAGTTCACTGAGATGTGTCCTTTTTGCGGATGATACAACTGTGTTCTGTAGCGGTGAAAATCTTGAACAGCTTCTGGACATAGTGGAGAAAGAACTGGAAAAATTTAAGGTTTGGTTTGACGCTAATAAGTTGTCACTCAACCTTGGGAAAACTAAATGTATTATATTTGGAAATAAACAGGCACCAAAATGTAAAAATTTAACTATAAACAATAAGGAAATTGAGTTAGTAACAGAGAATAAATTTTTAGGTGTTATAATTGATAATAAACTTAGCTGGAAACCACATATAAATTATGTGAAATCAAAATAGTCAAAAACTATAGCCATTTTGTATAAAGCCAAAGACCTACTGCCGCAAGAAGGGTTACTTACTTTATATCATTCTCTGATGGTACCATATATGACATATTGTGTTGAGTCATGGGGAAACACTTACAAATCAAATACCAATCCAATATTCCTTTTGCAAAAACGAGCCATACGAATCATCTGCAATAAACAATATCGTGAACCAACTCATTCTCTATTTGTGTCTTTAAATTTATTAAAATTCATAGATTTGGTCGATTACATTACAATTCAAACTTTATTTCGAGCGAAAAACCAAGCCTTACCGAGACATGTCCAGAGTCTGTTCCGATTGAGGGAATCCAGATATAGTTTAAGAGGTTGTGCAATTTTTATGAAACCACCAGTAAGAACAAATGTAAAGGGTTTTTGTGTGTCTGTGGTTGGGGTGAGGAAATGGAACAAATGTTCAACAGAGGTTAGAATGAGTAGTACCCTAGTAAGATTTAAGAAACTACTCAAAAAGAACATTATGTCTAAGTATCATAAAGAAGCAAATATAATTTGATTTATATGGAATGTTCAATTTATAAGTGGGACTTATTGTATATTTGAATGTGTGGGTATGTATATGCGTATGTAGATATATAGATATGGGTAGGTGTATATGTATGTAAGTGACTGTGTATATGTATGTATATATTTATGTTTGTAAAGTATATAGGTATGTATATAGGTATATATGGCACAGCCCAAGCAGAGGGTCACCCCCAAGAGCCTGGTCTGCTTGAGGTTTCTTCCTTATAGGGAGTTTTTCCTCACCACAGTTGCCTAGTGCTTGTTCTGGGGGTTGGTAAGGTTAGTCCTTACTGGCGTAAAGTGCCTTGATTCGATTTTCTTGTTTTGACCGTTTGGGGCATTCTCTCTGTGTGTGCTCGGTTGAGCTGCAGAGAAAACACTCCCCATGGATCAGCCTCCTTTGTCTCTGATCTGATCGCTTTTTGGCCCTGCTCGTTTCCATAGCAACATCAGCAGGGGGAGCTGTTGTCACGTGGAGAGCCCTGGCAGTGGAGCGTGGGAAAGTCGGCTCCCTTTCGGACCCGGGAGGAAGAGGGACGGCTTGTGCCTGACCACGCCCTTCGTCTCGCTCCCGTCGGTGTTCTGTTAATCGGTTGTCTAACCGTATAACCAGGTCGATAAGCCCATCTAAATCCTGCGGCTCGTCCTTCATCACCAGGTGCTCCTTAAGGACCAGAGACAGTCCGTTTATAAAGGCGGCGCGGAGCGCAACAGCATTCCAGCCGGCTCGCGCTGCCACAATGCGGAAGTCGACTGCATACTTCGCTGCGCTCCGACGCCCCTGCCGTATCAACAGCAGCACGCCTGAAGCGGTCTTGCCTCTATGAGGGTGGTCGAACACCTGTCGGAACTCCCTCACAAACTCAGTGTAAACCGTTAGGAGCCGTGAATTCTGCTCCCAGAGCGCTGTAGCCCAGGCGCGTGCCTCTCCTCAAAGCAAATTTATAACGTAAGCACCCGGCTAGCGTCTGACGTGTACATGACGGGATGCTGTGAAAAGACGAGCGAGCACTGCATCAAGAAGTCCGCGCACGTCTCCACACAGCCTCCGTACGGCTCTAGAGGGCTTATGTATGCTTCAGGGGAAGGTGGGGGGGTTCGTTGAATGACCAGCGGAATGTCTGTCTCTGGCACACGGTCAGCAGGAGGAGGTGCTGCAGCAGTGCCCTGAGCATGCGCTTCCACCTGGGCGGTGAGAGCCTCCATCCTATGATTGAGAACAATGCTCTGCTCGGTGACTAAGTCCAACCGAGCGGTAAAGGCGGTTAAGATGTGCTGCAGCTCACCCAACACGCCTCCTGCTGGCGCCTGTGGACCTCGCTCTTCCATTGGCTGTTCAAGTGATGGTTGACGCCCCTCGGGATCCATGACGCTGGCCGAGAAATCCTGTTGTGAAAGTGTCGTGACACAGACCCACAACAGGGGGTGTTAATGAACGGACAATGGATAAGCCAAAAGTAACAATTTAATGTTGTGAATCGCACGATGACGTACAGACAATAACAATATGGTGGACTGTCAATTATACACAAAGTGACGTGTGGGCAGGCTCGACGATAGAAGACGCCTGGCGAGAGAAGAGCCGGATCCCACACAGCTTCCACCACCAACGGAGCTGAAGAACACCGGAGCCGCCAAGCCCTGCGCCCCAGGTGGCCGCTGTCTTCAGCAGTCAGACCCGGTACTGCTGGCAGAGAACAGAGACAGTCCTGATGAGTGTGAGTTCGCACACTCAGTAATCCCAGTCTGTATACAGTTAGGAGGGAAAACCTCCACCTCCAATCACACACTCGTGCAGCTCCTGTCTAACCACTTATCTGGTTGGAGTGTGAAGCGAAGCCGTCGCTGATCACACCAAACGCCAATCCCACAGATAAGGAAACCACAGGAAAATGGCTGCAAAGAAGTTCAGATTATTACTCAATGTTTTAAGTCAGCAGAGAAAATTACCTGAATGGTAGCTGATTTCTCGGCGAGGAGGTGGAGTTGCAGTCCGGCCTTTATGGTGATGGTGATGAGATGAATGAGTGACAGCTGGTGCTGAGGATGAGTGACAGCTGTCACTCCCAGTGGCTCCGGCGCCCTCTCGTGCTTGAAGCCCGCACTCCAAGCAGGGCGCCATCTGGTGGTGGTGGGCCAGCAGTACCTCCTCTTCAGCGGCCCACACAACACTCTCCTTCTAGTCCCTGTCAGTACTCTAGCTGCAGCATTTTGAATTAACTGAAGGCTTTTCAGGGAACTTTTAGGACAACCTGATAATAATGAATTACAATAGTCCAGCCTAGAGGAAATAAATGCATGAATTAGTTTTTCAGCATCACTCTGAGACAAGACCTTTCTAATTTTAGAGATATTGCGCAAATGCAAAAAAGCAGTCCTACATATTTGTTTAATATGCGCATTTAATTACATATCCTGATCAAAAATGACTCCAAGATTTCTCACAGTATTACTAGAGGTCAGGGTAATGTCATCCAGAGTAAGGATCTGGTTAGACACCATGTTTCTAAGATTTGTGGGGCCAAGTACAATAACTTCAGTTTCATCTGAGTTTAAAAGCAGGAAATTGGAGGTCATCCATGTCTTTATGTCTGTAAGACAATCCTGCAGTTAAGCTAATTGGTGTGTCCCCTCTGGCTTCATGGATAGATAAAGCTGAGTATCATCTGCGTAACAATGAAAATTTAAGCAATGCTGTCTAATAATACTGCCTAAGGGAAGCATGTATAAAGTGAATAAAATTGGTCCTAGCACAGAACCTTGTGGAACTCCATAATTAACCTTAGTCTGTGAAGAAGATTCCCCATTTACATGAACAATTTGTAAACTATTAGATAAATATGATTCAAACCACCGCAGCGCAGTGCCTTTAATACCTATGGCATGCTCTAATCTCTGTAATAAAATTTTATGGTCAACAGTATCAAAAGCAGCACTGAGGTCTAACAGAACAAGTACAGAGATGAGTCCACTGTCTGAGGCCATAAGAAGATCATTTGTAACCTTCACTAATGCTGTTTCTGTACTATGATGAATTCTAAACCCTGACTGAAACTCTTCAAATAGACCATTCCTCTGCAGATGATCAGTTAGCTGTTTTACAACTACCCTTTCAAGAATTTTTGAGAGAAAAGGAAGGTTGGAGATTGGCCTATAATTAGCTAAGATAGCTGGATCAAGTGATGGCTTTTTAAGTAATGGTTTAATTACTGCCACCTTAAAAGCCTGTGGTACATAGCCAACTGATAAAGACAGACTGATCATATTTAAGATCGAAGCATTAATTAATGGTAGGGCTTCCTTGAGCAGCCTGGTAGGAATGGGGTCTAATAGACATGTTGATGGTTTGGAGGAAGTAACTAATAAAAATAACTCAGACAGAACAATCGGAGAGAAAGAGTCTAACCAAATACCGGCATCACTGAAAGCAGCCAAAGAGAACGATATGTCTTCGGGATGGTTATGAGTAATTTTTTCTCTAATAGTTAAAATTTTATTAGCAAAGAAAGTCATGAAGTCATTACTAGTTAAAGTTAAAGGAATACTCGGCTCAATAGAGCTCTGACTCTTTGTCAGCCTGGCTACAGTGCTGAAAAGAAACCTGGGGTTGTTCTTATTTTCTTCAATTAGTGATGAGTAGTAAGATGTCCTAGCTTTACGGAGGGCTTTTTATAGAGCAACAGACTCTTTTTCCAGGCTAAGTGAAGATCTTCTAAATTAGTGAGACGCCATTTCCTCTCCAACGTACGGGTTATCTGCTTTAAGCTGCGAGTTTGTGAGTTATACCACGGAGTCAGGCGCTTCTGATTTAAGGCTCTCTTTTTCAGAGGAGCTACAGCATCCAAAGTTGTCCTCAATGAGGATATAAAACTATTGATGAGATAATCTATCTCACTCACAGAGTTTAGGTAGCTACTCTGCCCTTTGTTGGTATATGGCATTGGAGAACATAAAGAAGGAATCATATCCTTAAACCTAGTTACAGCGCTTTCTGAAAGACTTCTACTGTAATGAAACTTATTCCCCACTACTGGGTAGTCCATCAGAGTAAATGTAAATGTTATTAAGAAATGATCAGACAGAAGGGGGTTTTCAGGGAATACTGTTAAGTCTTCAATTTCCATACCATAAGTCAGAACAAGATCTAAGGTATGATTAAAGTGGTGGGTGGACTCATTTACATTTTGAGCAAAGCCAATCGAGTCTAACAATAGATTAAATGCAGTGTTGAGGCTGTCATTCTCAGCATCTGTGTGGATGTTAAAATCGCCCACTATAATTATCTTATCTGAGCTAAGCACTAAGTCAGACAAAAGGTCCAAAAATTCACAGAGAAACTCACAGTAATGACCAGGAGGTCGATAGATAACAACAAATAAAACTGGTTTTTGGGACTTCCAATTTGGATGGACAAGACTAAGAGACAAGCTTTCACATGAATTAAAGCTCTGTCTGGGTTTTTGATTAATTAATAAGCTGGAGTGGAAGAATGCTGCTAATCCTCCGCCTCGGCCCATGCTACGAGCATTCTGGCAGTTAGTGTGACTCGGGGGTGTTGACTCATTTAAACTAACATATTCATCCTGCTGTAACCAGGTTTCTGTAAGGCAGAATAAATCAATATGTTGATCCATTATTATATCATTTACTAACAGGGACTTAGAAGAGAGAGTTCTAATGTTTAATAGACCACATTTAACTGTTTTAGTCTGTGGTGCAGTTGAAGGTGCTATATTATTTTTTCTTTTTTAATTTTTATGCTTAAATAGATTTTACTGGTTGTTGGTGGTCTGGGAGCATGCACCGTCTCTACGGGGATGGGGTAATGAGGGGATGGCAGGGGGAGAGAAGCTGCAGAGAGGTGTGTAAGACTACAACTCTGCTTCCTCGTCCCAACCCTGGATAGTCACGGTTTGGAGGATTTAAGAAAACTGGACAGATTTCTAGAAATGAGAGCTGCTCCATCCAAAGTGGGATGGATGCCATCTCTCCTAACAAGACCAGGTTTTCCCCAGAAGCTTTGCCAATTATCTATGAAGCCCACCTCATTTTTTGGACACCACTCAGACAGCCAGCAATTCAAGGAGAACATGCGGCTAAACATGTCACTCCCGGTCCGATTGGGGAGGGGCCCAGAGAAAACTACAGAGTCCGACATTGTTTTTGCAAAGTTACACACTGATTCAATATTAATTTAATGACCTCCGATTGGCGTAACCAGGTGTCATTACTGCCGACGTGAATTACAATCTTACCAAATTTACGCTTAGCCTTAGCCAGCAGTTTCAAATTTCCTTCAATGTCGCCTGCTCTGTCCCCCGGAAGACAATTGACTATGGTTGCTGGTGTCGCTAACTTTACATTTCTCAAAACAGAGTCGCCAGTAACCAGAGTTTGATCCTCGGTGGGTGTGTCGCCAAGTGGGGAAAAATGGTTAGAGATGTGAACGGGTTGGCAGTGTACACAGGGCTTCTGTTTAGGGCTACACTTCCTCCTCACAGTCACCCAGTCGGCCTGCTTTCCCGGCTGCTCGGGATCTGCTGGGAGGGAACTAACGGCGGCTAAGCTACCTTGGTCCGCACCGACTACAGGGGCCTGGCTAGCTGTAGGATTTTCCAAGGTGCAGAGCTGAGTCTCCAATTCGCCCAGCCTGGCCTCCAAAGCTACGAATAAGCTACACTTATTACACGTACCATTACTGCTAAAGGAGGCCGAGGAATAACTAAACATTTCACGCCCAGAGCAGAAAAGTGCGGGAGAGACAGGAGAAGCCACCATGCTAAACCGGCTAAGAGCTAGTAGCTGCGCTAAGCTAGCGGATTCCTAAAACACACAAAGTGAATAATGTGTAAATAATTTAGAGGTGATTCAGCAGAGGGAGTGCTTTAGTTAAGGCACGTGAAGATTACACTGTGAAACAAATCGTTATCTAGTTAACTAGATCAATCTAACTGCACAGATTAAACAGCTAACAGATACAGCAAAACACAGCTGTGCTCCGGAACAGGAAGTGATACAATACCGCAGTGAGAGCCAACCACCAGTAGAGGTTCAACACACAGCAGTTCAAATCAACACGGTTTCTTCTCAGCAACGTTCCATGGTCTGTCTGGATCGGATACAAATGTGGTGCTATTTCTCTTTCCACTGATCCTTGGATGGTCCAGATACCAGTCACGTGATCTTGAATACTGACAGGTTCTCCTGGCTTTAAGTTGTGCAATGGTTTAGCTCTCATGTCATGTTGCTGTTTTTCTGTTTCTGTTTTTCTCTGATTTTATTAGTTTTTACTTGGTCTGCACCTTTTGGTGTCACAGGTGCTCCTGTATTGGCAAGTTTGTGCATATGCGTCGTCCCATCAGCTTCTGGGCTGGTGATAGGCCATTCTACAGTGGTGCACTTCAATAGATCCTCTGGTGAAAATCTGTCTTTCCATCATGTCCTTTCATGAGACCTTTGACAACCTTCACTGAGCTCTCTGCGAGGCCATTTGATCTGGGATAATGTGGGCTAGATGTTGTATGTTGGAACCCCCATTCACGGGCAAAATCAGCAAATTCTCTACTTGGAACCATTGTCTGATACCAGCTGATTCAGCACACTATGTCATGTAAAGACTGTTTTCAGGAATGCAATCACCGCTTTGCTAGATGTTGTCTGGAGTGTTGCAACTTCAGGATCGTTTGAAAAGTAATCTGTTACTAAGATGTGGTTTTTACCATTGCAGTCGAACAGATCTGCTCTCACAATTTGGAATGGTCTATTGGGCACAGGGTACAGTATGTCATGAGTGCCTCTGCTTGCTGTTGAGGTCGATACATCAAACATATTTCATAAGAAGCTGCAGTGTGGCTAATGTCTTGGTTCATTGGAGGCCAATACATAACCTCGCATGCTCTGCATTTGCTTTTTAATTCCCCCATGTGCCCTTTGTGCATCTCTTTAAGCATGTCCTTGCACATGGAGGTTGGAATACCAAATCTGTTGCCTTCAATGTCATCACCATCTGACAGCTCTGTTTTGTATGTCCAATAGTCTTGCACTTGTACTGGACATTCAATTTTATGTTCAGCCCTCCTCTTTTGATTATCTTTTTTTGAGCTCTCTCATTGTCTCTTCCTTTTCAGTCTCTTTTCTAATCTTTTCTTTTACTTGACACAGGAAGTGATGACATTATCATGTCAAAAATGCTTGAATATCAGTACATTTTTCATCGTACATCACGATACGAAAACTTTATTGTCCACAGAAGGGCAATTCATCTTTGGTTTCACCATTGACATATCTCAAAGACAACTAGAAGCACTGGGAGAGCGCAAACCTCCGCCAAGGCCACAGGGTCACTGACGTCACATGGAATACCCTTTGGCAAAGAGACTTATTCCACGTCGTTTCATGCATCTACTGTCATGTTTCAGATTCAGTGCTTAACCCTCTGGGGTCCGAGGGCATTTTTGGACAGTTCACTCGCCTGGCATAAATGTTTTATTATTGCTGTTAACAGCTCTCCCTGCATCCCACAATCAAGTTTTATGTCTCTTTTTTTCAGGACAACCTGTACTTTCAAAATATATATGCTATAGTTGTGTTTTATAAGTGTAATAAAGGTTTACAATCAGAAATAAGAAAGGAAAAAATAAAGCAGAAAATAATTTTCCACACACATTTATTCAAAACACACAGCAAACTATAATAAACAACTGTTTTGACACTTTATAAAGGTAATTTGGGCTCTTGTGTGAAAGACTGTACAACAAAATGGTTCAAACAATAAACACAAATGCACATTTTGAGCAATATATACAAAATGGTCTATGCGTTTTGTTTGTCTTCATCTCAAAGCAATTTCTGTCTGCTATTACACAAAGGTCACATCATAAACTTCTACTATGAAGTTGACTGTGTGTTTGTTCTATCCTACTCTGAAAGCAACATTCACACTTCGAGGCTCATTCAGTTTGAGGAGCGGCCCCTCCCCCCTTGCTCCATTGATATGGTAAACTGTGCTTTACGCCGGAGTGAGAGAGCTTGCTACAGGCTTATCCAGTAACATTCACAGGAAAACTAGTCGAGCAATCCTGATACTCACACACTGTTTGAGCACATGAGATTGTATGAGAGGCTCTCCGTCTGCTCCGTCTGCTCACTTTCACTTTCGCTGTGCGTAATTGCACAGGGCGCATTGGAGAAGCCAGGGGGCTATTCAAATGGGCCAACTAGTAACACATCACTCCTAAAAACAATCTTTGGTGTGTCACGTGAGGTGAATCTGCCCTACGATTGGATTTTGGAAAACCATGTGGCGGTGAACCAATTCCGATTGGACACTCACATTGCTTACATCATCACACAGCTTCTATAAGGAATACAAAGATGGTGGACAGTGGCTCGAAAGTCCGCAGAGTTAACTTTTCAGCAAAAAAAGTATGTTTCTATCTCATATCATTAACAAGTTATTTATAATTTAGTAAAGCTTTGTCTCAGCCATCGTATACGATGGCATCTGCCCCAGAGGGTTAAACCCTTAGATCTTCAGCAAATGTGTTTATAAAGAGAAACTGCATGAACTACACGTTTTTTAAAAAAATTTCTAATAAGTTTATTCAGTGAGGAGAAACAAATGCTAAATTATTGTTGTGTCGTAACTTAATTTTTGTTCAGCCTTTGTGACCCGTCTTTATGAAGTTAAATGCAAAAATGTTGAAATTGGCCCTATCCTGCAATGATAAAGTATCCTTAAAAAAAATTACTGGATCCGGATTGTATTCCAGATCATTACCAAAATTTAATGACTTAGGCCAAGATACACCCCTGGTAAAAATTTCATTGAAATCCGTTGAGGATTTTCCTGCTAACAAACCAACCAACCAACAAACAAACAAACGGACGCGACCAAAAACATAACCTCCTTGGCGGAGGTAATTAAAACAAGCAGGACATGATAAATTATTGAGTAAATATATGACAAAAGTATAGTCAAAATATATATGTAAAACATAGCAAAAAATTCTGACTACATTTCAAAAACAGTAGCTATTCAGTCATCACACATTAGTAAACATACCAGTGGGCAAGGCAGATTCCAACTCTTGATTGACCCACTCCATCTGCCTGTACCTTTGGGGATGAAACCCAGATGACAGACTCACAGTTGCTCCCAGGGCATTGCAGAAGGACTTCCAGACCTGGGAGGTGAACTGAGGTTCCTAGTCTGAGACGACATCCAGTGGAATGCCATGAAGATGTGGCGAAGAAGACATGGTGAACCAGGAGGTCAGCCGTTTCACGGGCCAGAGGGAGCTTCAGAAGAGGGATGACGTGAAGAGCCTTAGAGAAGTGGTCAACAACAGTGAGACAGTGTGCCCTTTGGGGGGGGGGGGGGGGGGGGTCCAGTAATGAAGTCCAAACAGATGATTGACCAGGGGTGATGTGGAACTGGCAGAGGTCTGAGGAGTCCAGATTGGGGTTGGTGTGATGACTTGCCACTGGCAAAAAGGGAACAAGACAAAACACAATCCTTGCAGTCTGCAGATACAGAGGGCCACCAGAAATGTCTCTTAACAATTGATAACATGCGCTGAATGCTGGGATGACAGGTGAGTTTAGACGAATAACAAAACTGAAGACCTTGAGACATGACGGAGGGAGAAACAAACAAATGACCATGTGGTCCCCCACCTGTGTCAGGACCATGTTTCTGGGTGTCCTGAATCAGGCATTTGTGTCAGTCTTGGAAGAGGCATGGCTCAAACGGAGCAGGACACAAATGCAAACTCTCTCAAGCAGATTGGTGTAAGAAAAAAGGTTTAATATAGTTAAACAAGCAGGGATTCGGTACACGGGTGGTCCAGTAGCAAGGCAAAGGTAACAGATAGACGAGAGGCTGAGGCGTGGTACAAAAAACAGGCAGAGGTCGAAATACAAGGCTTAGAGGAGTTCAGTGGCAAAGACAAAATCAAAGTCGAAAACAAGGCATGGTCAAAACACAGGCAGGCAAGTAACGAGGCAAGCAGGACTATGAACGAAAGCTGTAATGTGAAATAAATTCACCAACCTGGCAGCGAGGGGGCAAACACAAAAGGCTCAAATAGAACCAGTGGTAATTGGGAAACAAGACACGTGCTGGAGAACAATTTGGAAGGGGGTATGGCAAACACTAGGGACAAGACACACCCACACTAAACCCTAAACACCAGACAAGATAGTGCAATAAGACAAAAGCAAAGTGAACAGGGCCCAACTCAAAAGATAAACCTAAATCCATAGTGATCTAAACAAAAGGCCAAAACAACAGACAAACAAAACCCAAGTTCTGCTAAATAAGAAATAAAATAAAGAAGTCCAAACATGAAAGAACAAAGAATTAACCAGGAAACAAATGTAAGTATTGAAAAGAGAGCAACAACAAAAATAAAGGCTCAGAGTAAACTAAAATGGAACTCACAAATGGCGACCAGAAATGGTGACCGAAATTTAAAGTTATCGGTTATCTGTAGCTTCCAATAGTGGTTTAACGTTAAAAAAGATAACTTTTCACTTAGCTGATTACCAGTTATCAAAGCTAACTTTTTGGTTAGCTGTGCCCACCACTGCACGTCACTCATCCCTTTTCTCTTTTTTTCCTCCGTGGGTGTATCCAACTATTCATGCCGACTTCCGGATTTCTGACACCATGTCGTGTTACCAAATACAGCACGTGAGTCCATGGATGTCAGCATTGAACAAAACTTTTTATTTACCCCTCAGCAAGTTTCCTTCACCTCTTCCTGCTCTCTCACTCCCCCTGTTGACCCCTTCCCGTACTGACGTCACCTGCTGATGACATCACTAAGAGCCTGTAGTCCTTACTAATTCATTTACACCACACCATTAACCTCATCTGTCATCTTAATAGGCCGGTCAGTCTTAATAAATGATTCCACATGAGGGTGTGACACAACACACATTTAGGTCAATGTGGCTGCATTTCCACTGGAGCTTTTTATGGCGTTCAGGTCCAAACTGCAAACTGGTTTTCTTCTTGGGGGTTTCAACAGCTGACCAGCCGATTGGTTCTCCCATGTGGGGGCTTACAGCCACCAGCTTCGGGTGTCTGCTGTGCAAACATGGTCAAGAACTACAGGAAACATCTGACCTCTGTAAGTGCAAACAAACATTTCTGTACCAAATACTAAGGTCTGTTTTTCTATTGGATCAAATATGTATTGCATGCATTAAAATGCAAATTAATTATTTAAAAATCATGTGATTTTCTGATTTTTTTTTTTTTTTTTAATTCTGTCTCTCACAGTTGACGTGTAAATACAATAAAAATTACAGACCTCTCTGTTCTTTGTAGATGGTAAAACTTGCAAAATCGTTAATGGATCAAATACTTATTTGCCTCACTGCACCATTTGCATTTTTTGGAACAAGGCTTCATGATATCCCCAGAAACAGATACTTTAACAGAACAAAATAATTTTTCACCATTTTAGTAAATTTTGAAGGTCTCTAATAAAGTGACATTTGTGGTGTTGTGGGTCAAATATGAATCAGCACAGAATACTGACCGCTGCATGTCTCACTTAAAAGCTGTGGGTTGCTCTGTGGATTAAATATGGCTGAATTTACCCCCAAACACACACACACACGCACGCGCACACACACACACACACACAAGCAATTTTTTGGTAGGTGTGCTCTAATATTAATCTGTTATTCAGGTAATATACAACCCCAATTCCAATGAAATTGGGACGTTGTGTAAAATGTAAATAAAAACAGAATACAATGATTTGCAAATCGTCTTCAACCTATATTCAATTGAATACACCACAAAGACAAGATATTTAATGTTCAAACTGATAAACTTTATTGTTTTTGTGCAAATATTTGCTCATTTTGAAATGGATGTCTGCAACACGTTTCAAAAAAGCTGGGACAGTTGTATGTTTACCACTGTGTTACATCACCTTTCCTTCTAACAACACTCAATAAGTGTTTGGGAACTGAGGACACTAATTGTTGAAACTTTGTAGGTGGAATTCTTTCTTATTCTTGCTTGATGTACAACTTCACTTGTTCAACAGTCCGGGGTCTCCGTTGTCATATCTTGTGCTTCATAATGCGCTACACATTTTCAATGGGCGACAGGTCTGGACTGCAGACAGGCCAGTCTAGTACCTGTAGAGGCAGGATTTTTTGAACTATCAAGTGTCCCCATCTGAACTGTGTACCCTCTAGGTGAACTATCAAGTGTCCTCCATCTGAACTGTTAAAAATGGATTCCATTTGAGCTAATAAGTGCCCTCATTAGTCTCTCGGATTGTGCCCTCATTAGTCTCTCAAACTGTCAAGTACCTTCCAACCTGGTAGCAGAGCTGGCTGGCGCCCAAGAAATATATTAAAATCATAACTCTCTAGTAATGACAATGAAGCAGTAATGAGCCCTCATGCCAGGTGCAGCCAGTAGAAAGTGATGTTTTTTAAAAACAGTTATTAATCTGTCAAAAACATAATGGGGGAAGCTGTCATATAGGAATAATTAGCTCTACACCTGCTTTGGGTGAACTAAAGATCGCTTCCATTAGAAAACCATGTTTGGGGAATGAAATAAATAAAATATCGAAGGAGGAGCGATGCCCGTGGGTTTTCTATAAAAGATGAGTGCGGTTGGAACACATTCAGTCTTTCTAGAGGACTCAGTTTGTGCAAGTATTCTGCTCTGCTGAACACTTGAATAAACTTAAACTCTGCACATTTTATCCTGTCCAAGGCTGAGTTTTTCTAAGTGTTGTGTCTCCTCTCTTGCAAACCACCTGCAGTCACTTTTGCATTACCCAAGAAGGCATTCTGAGATGAACAGAGAGAAGGACCGCGACATACCCGCACTCTTTTACTACGAAACCATGCTGTTGTAACATGTGCAGAATGTAGCTTGGCATTGTCTTGCACAGAGAGAAGGACCACGACATAAATTAGCGAGCCAGCCAGGAGGGACCAGAGGCATCACGGCGACCTGGGGTGGCCTGGACCAACCTTCCAGAACATAAAATAGAAAAGTGATCACAACAAAAAGGTAAGCAGAAACCTTTTATAAATCTGCACGCTCTGGAGGATTGAGTCTGGATTCCGCCCAAGTTGTTGTGTGGGCCGCTGAAGAGGAGGTACTGCTGACCCACCACCACCAGAGGGCGCCCTGCCTGGAGTGCGGGCTCCAGGCACCAGAGGTATATCAGCAGGACGGCATCTCCACCTCATTGCCGAGATATCGTTTCTACCTGAGAGGTAACGTATCAAAGCTGACGGAGTGTATCCTTTTGGATTTGTGCTTAGTTTGTGAATTACTGTTCCAACGAGAGGTGGAGGTAACTTCCCTGCTGTTCGGAGTCCTGGGTGCAAACGCGCTCCCATTTAACTGTTCTTTGTTCCTCGCCAGCAGTACCAGGTCCGACACGCGGAGGCAGTGGCCACCTGGGAGTTCGGGACTTGGCGGCTCCAGTATTCCCGGGGTCCTGTGGCGGAGGAAGCCGTGTAGTTCCGGTCTTACCTTGGAGAGGCGTCTCCTATCTTTGAGCCTGCCCACACGACACTTTTGTGAATTGACTGTTGTCCATTTCCGTGATTGGTTGTATTCGTTGTGCACATTCACAACAGTAAAGCGTTGTTATTTTGACTTACTCCATTGTCCGTTCATTTGCGCCCCCTGTTGTGGGTCCGTGTTCCTACACTTTCACAACAGGATATCTCGGCCAGCGTCATGGATCCCGAGGGGCGTCAACCGGCTGTTGAACGGCCAATGGAAGAACAGGGCACACAGGCGTCTGCAGGAGGGGTAATCGGTGAGTTGCAGCGGATCCTCACCGCTTTCACGACTCGGTTGGATTTGATGACCGAGCAGAACGTCCTCCTGAACCACAGGGTGGAGGCTCTCGCCGCGCAGGTGGAAGCGCGCCCTCCGGGCGCCGCTGCGGCTCTCCCTCCCGTCGACCCTGTGCGTAACAGCGACGTTCCACTGGTTGTCCAACGACCCCTCCCACCTTCCCCTGAAGCATACATAAGCCCCCCAGAGCCGTACGGAGGCTGTGTGGAGACGTGCGTGGATTTTCTTATGCAGTGTTCGCTCGTCTTCGCACAGCGTCCCGTCATGTACGCGACCGACGCTAGCAAAGTAGCTTATGTGATAAATCTGCTTCGTGGTGAGGCACGCGCTTGGGCTACAGCGCTCTGGGAGCAAAGTTCACGGCTCCTTCTGACATATGATGGGTTTGTGAGGGAGCTCAGAACAGTGTTCGATCACCCTAATAGAGGAGAGACCGCTTCAGCCGTGCTGCTGTCAATGGGACAGGGGCGCCGGAGCGCAGCTGCCTATGCAGTCGACTTCTGCATCGCGGCTGCGAGGTCCGGCTGGAATAGCGCTGCCCTCCGCGCCGCCTTCGTAAACGGACTGTCGTTGGTCCTCAAGGAGCACCTGGTGGCTAAGGACGAACCGCGGGATTTAGATGGGCTCATCGATCTTGTCATACGATTAGACAATCGGTTAGATGAGCGCCGTCGGGAACGAGACGAAGGGCATGGCCAGGCACGCGTCGTCCCTCTCCCTTCCGGTTCCGACCGCGTTCCGCCCTCCCCACGCTCCACGGCCCCTGCGCTCCGTGCGGTTACAGCCCCCCCTGCTGACGAAGCTATGGACACGAGTAGGGCAACATTTAGGGCACCGGGTACACAAAGGAGGCTGGCCCGCGGGGCGTGTTTTGTTTGTGGCTCGATTGAGCATCAATTAAGAGACTGCCCCGAGCGGTTAAACACCAACGCCCGCCCCTAGAAACTGGGCTAGGGGTGGGCCGAGACATTCACATGGGACACACTCACATCGCCACACGACTCCCAGTTACAATCCTTTATGAGGATTTAACCCTGAAGGCCCCAGCACTGGTGGACACGGGCTCAGAAGGGAATTTGCTAGACAGCCAATGGGCCAGGGAGATAGGGTTCCCTCTGGTGGCGCTTACCTCGCCTGTGCAGGTACGGGCGCTAGATGGCTCCCTACTCCCTCCAATCTCTCACAAGACACCACCAGTAACTCTGGTGGTGTCGGGGAATCACCGGGAGGAGATCGAGTTTTTCGTGACTCCGGCCACCTCCCGTGTGATTTTAGGTTTCCCCTGGATGTTGAAACACAGTCCCCGGATCGATTGGCCGTCTGGGGTAGTGGTTCAGTGGAGCGAAACCTGCCATCGGGTATGTTTAAGTTCCTCGGTTCCTCCCGGTTCCCAGGCCAGGGAGGAGGTCAGAGTCCCGCCCAATCTAGGGACGGTGCCGGTGCAGTACCATGACCTTGCAGAGGTGTTTAGCAAGGATCTGGCGCTCACCCTTCCCCCGCACCGCCCGTATGATTGTGCCATTGATTTGGTTCCAGGCGTTGAGTTCCCGTCCAGTAGGCTGTACAACCTCTCACGACCTGAACGCGAATCAATGGAGACCTACATCCGGGACTCTTTGGCTGCCGGGTTGATCCGGAATTCCACCTCCCCGATGGGTGCGGGTTTCTTTTTTGTGGGGAAAAAGGATGGCGGATTACGTCCATGCATCGATTTCAGGGGGCTGAACGAAATCACGGTTCGTAACCGATACCCCTTACCCTTGTTGGATTCGGTGTTCACGCCCCTGCATGGAGCCAAGATATTCACCAAGCTTGATCTTAGGAATGCGTATCACCTGGTTCGGATCCGGAAGGGAGACGAGTGGAAGACGGCATTTAACACCCCGTTAGGTCATTTTGAGTACCTGGTCATGCCGTTCGGTCTTACCAACGCTCCCGCGACGTTCCAAGCATTAGTTAATGATGTCTTGCGGGACTTCCTGCACCAATTCGTCTTCGTATATCTAGACGACATACTCATCTTTTCTCCGGATCCTGAGACCCATGTCCAACATGTACGTCAGGTCCTGCAGCGGTTATTGGAGAACCGGCTGTTTGTTAAGGGCGAGAAGTGTGAGTTTCACCGCACCTCTTTGTCCTTCCTGGGGTTCATCATCTCCCCCAACTCCGTCGCTCCTGATCCGGCCAAGGTTGCGGCGGTGAGAGACTGGCCCCAACCCACAAGCCGTAGGAAGCTGCAACAGTTCCTCGGCTTTGCGAATTTCTACAGGAGGTTCATTAAGGGCTACAGTCAGGTTGTTAGCCCCCTGACAGCCCTGACCTCACCAAAAGTCCCCTTCACCTGGTCGGATCGTTGCGATGCTGCGTTCAAGGAGTTGAAACGGCGCTTCTCGTCTGCACCCGTTCTGGTGCAGCCCGATCCTAGTCGCCAGTTAGTGGTTGAAGTGGACGCCTCGGACTCAGGGATAGGAGCTGTGCTGTCCCAGAGTGGGAAGACCGATAAGGTCCTTCATCCGTGTGCCTATTTTTCCCGCAGGTTGACCCCGGCTGAACGGAACTATGACGTCGGCAACCAAGAACTCCTTGCGGTGAAAGAGGCTCTTGAAGAGTGGAGACACCTGTTGGAGGGAACGTCCGTGCCATTCACGGTTTTCACTGACCACCGGAACCTGGAATATATCAGGACCGCCAAGCGGCTGAATCCCAGGCAAGCCCGCTGGTCACTGTTCTTCGGCCGTTTTGACTTCCGCATCACCTACCGGCCCGGGACCAAGAACCAGAAATCGGATGCCTTGTCCCGGGTACACGAAGACGAGGTCAAAACGGAGTTGTCGGATCCACCGGAACCCATCATCCCGGAGTCCACTATCGTGGCCACCCTCACCTGGGACGTAGAGAGAACCGTCCGGGAGGCCCTGGCACGAAGCCCGGACCCCGGGACTGGACCAAAGAACAGACTTTACATCCCACCAGAAGAAAGAGCTGCAGTCCTGGACTTCTGTCACGGCTCTAAGCTCTCCTGTCATCCAGGGGTGCGAAGAACCGTGGCAGTTGTCCGGCAGCGCTTCTGGTGGGCGTCCCTGGAGGCCGACGTCCGGGACTATATCCAGGCCTGTACCACCTGCGCCAGGGGCAAGGCCGACCATCGCAAGGCTCCGGGACTGCTACAGCCGCTGCCCGTGCCTCATCGCCCCTGGTCCCACATCGGCCTGGATTTTGTCACGGGCCTCCCGCCGTCCCAGGGAAACACCGTCATCCTCACGATAGTGGACCGATTCTCCAAGGCGGCCCACTTCGTGGCCCTCCCGAAGCTCCCAACGGCCCAGGAGACAGCGGACCTCCTGGTCCACCACGTCGTCCGCCTGCATGGGATACCATCAGACATCGTCTCCGATCGCGGTCCCCAGGTCTCCTCGCACGTCTGGAGGAGCTTTTGCCGGGAACTGGGGGCCACGGTCAGTCTCTCATCCGGGTATCACCCCCAGACCAACGGGCAAGCAGAGTGGGCCAATCAAGAAATGGAGCAAACACTACGTTGTGTGACAGCCGCGCACCCGGCGGCCTGGAGTACTCATCTGGCCTGGATCGAGTACGCCCACAACAGTCAAGTGTCATCAGCCACCGGCCTCTCCCCCTTTGAGGTGTGTTTGGGGTATCAGCCCCCATTATTCCCGGTGGTTGAGGGAGAGGTCGGTGTGCCCTCGGTCCAGGCCCACCTGCGGAAGTGCCGTCGGGTGTGGCGTGCCGCCCGTTCTGCTTTGTTGAAGGCCCGGATGAGGGCGAAGACCCATGCAGACCGGCGGCGGACCCCGGCCCCTACGTATCGCCCCGGGCAGGAAGTGTGGTTGTCCACCAAGGACATTCCACTGCGAGTGGCCTCCCCAAAACTGCAAGACAGATACATAGGTCCGTTTAAGATTCTCAAGGTCATCAATCCCGCCGCAGTGAGGCTTCGGCTTCCAGCCTCACTGCGGATCCATCCAGTATTTCATGTGTCAAAGATCAAGCCCCATCACACCTCGCCCCTCTGTACACCCGGTCCGGCACCACCTCCTGCCCGGATCATCGATGGCGAGCCGGCTTGGACAGTGCGCCGGTTGTTGGACGTCCGACGGATGGGCCGGGGCTTTCAACATCTGGTGGACTGGGAGGGGTACGGTCCCGAAGAACGCTCCTGGGTGAAGAAGAGCTTCATCCTGGACCCGGCCCTCCTGGCCGACTTCTACCGTCGCCACCCGGACAAGCCCGGTCGGGCGCCAGGAGGCGCCCGTTGAGGGGGGGGTCCTGTTGTGTGGGCCGCTGAAGAGGAGGTACTGCTGGCCCACCACCACCAGAGGGCGCCCTGCCTGGAGTGCGGGCTCCAGGCACCAGAGGGCGCCGCCGCCTCACGGGAGCAGCCAAGGTGACAGCTGTCACCCATCACCTGAGACAGCTGACAGCAATCATCAGTGGGGTATATCAGCAGGACGGCATCTCCACCTCATTGCCGAGATATCGTTTCTACCTGAGAGGTAACGTATCAAAGCTGACGGAGTGTATCCTTTTGGATTTGTGCTTAGTTTGTCGATTACTGTTCCAACGAGAGGTGGAGGTAACTTCCCTGCTGTTCGGAGTCCTGGGTGCAAACGCGCCCCCATTTAACTGTTCTTTGTTCCTCGCCAGCAGTACCAGGTCCGACACGCGGAGGCAGTGGCCACCTGGGAGTTCGGGACTTGGCGGCTCCAGTATTCCCGGGGTCCTGTGGCGGAGGAAGCCGTGTGGTTCCGGTCTTACCTTGGAGAGGCGTCTCCTATCTTCGAGCCTGCCCACACGACACTTTTGTGAATTGACTGTTGTCCATTTCCGTGATTGGTTGTATTCGTTGTGCACATTCACAACAGTAAAGCATTGTTATTTTGACTTACTCCATTGTCCGTTCATTTGCGCCCCCTGTTGTGGGTCCGTGTTCCTACACTTTCACAACACAAGTCACAGGTCAAATTTTTGTAATTGTAATTGCCTCTTACCCAGAAGAACCTGGAACAGAGAATTGATAAGAAACCAAAAAGAAGATAAGATTAACAAAAATTCTCAGGCCTTGTGGATAGAATGCTCAGAGAGTGAATGAGTGTCCCCCGGGGAAGAGAGTGTTTGAGTGAGTGAAATGTTAGGAATGTCATGAACTCTGGTGCGGATAGCGTGCGTGTGACTAACCTGGATGCTTGGGAACAATTGATGTTAAATTTGTCAATAACATGCTGGCTGATAGCATGCGCTGTGTTTTTAGGGGGGTTAATTTTGTTAGCAGTACATGAGAATAAGTAAAGGAGAAGTAAAAGGTAACATAAGTGTATTTATAGAAAAAGAGACTGAAGCAGAAAAAATAGTGTGGAAGGCATAATATACGCTTGTAAAGCGCGGGAGAATAAATTAATGAGGAAAAAGTATTGTTCCGGAGCTGTGATAGTGTAGCTACTACTTGCAGACCACCGTCATAACCTTCGGGTTTTTGCCATTTTTGAGTGCCTGGCATTGCATTCATCCATGTTTAGTTACGTTATTTTCATGAAAGAATAGGAAATAAACTGCGAAAGTTTCAAAAAAGATCGCCGAAAACAACAGTGAACATGCCGGTGCTGTGTTTATGTGCCGGCACTGTGTTTACTACGTAAGTTTCTTGACCATTTCAAGATTATTGTGAACATATTATTTGGGGTTGACATTTTATGTGTTCCTGTGACTGGTGAGAACATGGAGACGGTAGAGGAAAGTGTCTGCTGTCGGGAGCAAATGCGTGTGTGCGAGCGGAGGGAGTGGCAGCCGGACATTTCGTGCATCACACAACACCACGGCTTTCGATCAATCAGCCTGGACTTGAAAAGGCTAAAACCTTTCGCCCTTGTGTTTGTGCAATATTCTGCGACACACTGGTCAGGCATATCGACAAACAAGTCCCTGAGAGCTGTGTTTAATCAAAGTTTCTGCCGCTAAACAAAGTGTAAACAATGGCCGCCAGGCGTGCAAGCCGATACGGTCTACACGTAGTGACGTATTTTAGGCTTGGTGCTCAGCGGGAGGCTGATCATGGGGCGTGCACATTTTTCAGTGGCGGGACGTTCAAATGTTATATATAACGGGAGAACCGCGTACACTTTCCTAAAACGTTAAGGTTGACCGAATTATATAACCTTTGTTACATGTAATAAGACTATGTTGTCTTTAAGTGTCATATCCACTTTAAGTATATTTACTGTGTTAGTATCACTTGTACCCTTTAGATATCCGCACCAGCCTTATCAGTAATTAGAGTTGTGTTATTTTTGTTTTACATTCGCAGATGATGGTGTCCTGTCATTAAACAGCACAGAGGTATATTTGGTGAGATGGGACTCTGTCAAGTCCCAGAGGAGGGACTGTAGAGGAAGGATTTTTTGAACTGTCAAGTGTCCCCATCTGAACTGTGTACCCTCTAGGTGAACTATCAAGTGTCCTCCATCTGAACTGTTAAAAATGGATTCCATTTGAGCTAATAAGTGCCCTCATTAGTCTCTTGGACTGTGCCCTCATTAGTCTCTCAGACTGTCAAGTACCTTCCAACCTGGTAGCAGAGCTGGCTGGCTCCCAATGAAGCTTTAATGACAATGAAGCTTTAATGAGCCCTCATGCCAGGTGCAGTGGCAGAAAGTGATGTTTTTAAAAAACAGTTATTAATCTGTCAAAAACATAATGGGTGAAGCTGTCATATAGGAATAATTAGCTCTACACCTGCTTAGGGTGAACTAAAGGTCGCTTCCATTAGAAAACCATGTTTGGGGAATGAAAAATAAAATAGGAGCGATGCCCGTGGGTTTTCTATAAAAGATGAGTGCGGTTGGAACACATTCAGTCTTTCTAGAGGACTCAGTTTGTGCAAGTATTCTGCTCTGCTTAACACTTGAATAAACTTAAACTCTGCACATTTTATCCTGTCCAAGGCTGGGTTTTTCTAAGTGTTGTGTCTCCTCTCTTGCAAACCACCTGCAGTCATTTTTGCATTATTCAAGAAGGCATTCTGAGATGAACAGAGAGAAGGACCGCGACATACCCGCACTCTTTTACTACGAAACCACGCTGTTGTAACACGTGCAGAATGTAGCTTGGCATTGTCTTGCTGAAATAAGCAGAGACGTCCCTGAAAAAGATGTTCCTTGTATGGCAGCATGTGTTGCTCCAAAACCTGGATGTACCTTTCACCATTGATGGTGCCATCACAGATGTGTAAGTTGCTCATGCCATGGGCACTAACACACCCCCATACCATCACATATGCTGGCTTTTGAACTTTGTGCTGGTAACAATCTGGATGGTCATTTTCCTCTCTTGTTCAGAGGACATGATGTCCATGATTTCCAAAAACAATTTGAAACGTAGACTCATCAGCTGCGCGGTGCTCTGGTTGTATTATTTTGCATTTTGTCCAAATGTTTGTGATTTTCGGCTGTATATGTTGTATTTATGTAAATACAGAACGACTCAACAGATCTGTGTTTACGTTACTGATTTTCAAAAACGTCTTTGAAGCAGCAAAAAGCAATAAACTGAACAGACCAATGAAGGCTCTCCATGTTTTTAGAAAATGAATAAAATAAGAGGAAGACCATTTTGAAATAAATCAATCATATAGCTGCAACTTAGTAACTTCAAAAAGTAAATGTAAAATCAGGTCAGTTTAATTTTTTATGATTAAAATCCTTTCAGTGTGACATCATCTGGTTGGTTGTTTGGTTTCCCCACATTCTCAGCCACACACAAAACTCAACTGTTGTGCCTGAAGAAAATAAAATCACTCAGGGTCTAAAACTATATCTTTGTTATTTATTTTATTTATTTATTGGAAAATACAGCCTATTAATGGACAGTGTTCTCACCTGCTTCGTGTTATTTCTGCTTCTGAACATCACTCAGCAGGAGCTCAGTGTCATGATCTGCCTTGTATCTGGGCTTATGTTATGCTGTATCCCACGTCTGTGTCCTTGTTCCCCTGCTTAGGTCCACTGTCTTTAATTTTCTGTCACTGGTTGGTTTTATCTATTTATTATACCTTTGCCACATTGTGAGTTCTGTTCTAGTTTTGTCTCTGCCTTTTCTTTTCTGGTTTTTCATTTGTTTCCTCATTTGTTCCTTTGTTCTCATGTTAATATTTATTAGGCCTTTAGTTTTGTTTATCTTTCCTTTGGCATTTTATTTTGTTCTATGTTGGTGATTCTGTCACAGATTTCTCTTGCTCTGTCTTCCCTCATCTTTGTCTCATCCTACCATGCCCCCCTTCCTGAACGTTCTCCGCACCCTTGTCTCATTTTGTTCATTACCTCCTGTGTTGTTTAAGCCTTGTTTTGTCAGCCTTTGCCAGTTTGTTGAACTTTTGTGTCTTCTTTCCAGCCTTCATCATAGTCTTGTTCAACAAGTCGTTTTTGACCTTGCTTTGTGTTTTCGGATTTTGTCTTTGTCTCAGCCCCTGAACCTTGTTGCTCTGTGTTTTGACTGTTGCTCATTTTTGGACCATGTCTATACCTCACGATTGTCTGTAATTTCCGCACCGCTGACTGCCAAACTGTGTACTGAGTCTCTGCCTCTTTTCTCGATAAAAGCCTTTTTGATGACCTCAGTTCCTCAACTTGCGAGTCTGCATTTTGTGTCCACCTCCTGTTCAATGCCACACCATCTCACACCACGACACTCAGCAGGAATGTCTGTGTCCAAAATCACAATTCTTTCCTTTGTGAGGAAACTCTGTCTGATTACAAGAAAAGTCATGAAAAGTTTAGTTCACAGCGTCACTCTGTGAGAAAATTTTCAAACAAAAACATCAAACAAAAAGATTTTCATCTTCAAAGACGATGCTCGCTGGTTGTAACACTTGGACACTAACCAGGCTACAACTAGATCTCTTTCGTACGAGGTCTCTTCAAACGAATGGTGACTTCCTGAGAGTCTGATGATTATTTACTTTGCCAGGAAACATCAGTGTCCACATTTTAGTCATGTGATACGTTTCTTCGGGCGTGATCCAGCACACGTTTCAGTATTGAGGAGGCAAAGGAGACGCCAGTGTTCCACCTGGCTGTGGCAGATAGATGTTTACTTCTGAGAGGTGGTGACGGCCCGGTTGTCTGCCTGGGTGGTTCTGTGGTCTGGTGGATGCAGTTACGTATTTGTGTAGTAATTTTTAAGGGCAATTGGTTGAAATCAGAAAAAAAGCTGGAAGAGTCGGCCAACAAACAGCCAAGCAGACATGACCTTTACCCAAATTATTGAATTATGGCAAATTTGGCCGTCCTTGCCAATTCCAGAACCCACCTCCATATTTGTGCCAAGTTTGGTGGACATGGGAGTGAACTAGAGGTGGGAGTAAGAGAATCACTCTCAAGTAATGAATCAGCAAGTCTCAAGTCATAATGACCACCAAGTCTTTGACAGCTGACTTGAGACTTGCAGATTGATGAGTTGAGAAGGACTTGACCGTGACTTACTCCCACCTCTGGAGTGAACAGTCAGAATTTTTAACTTTGACCTCAGTGACCTTGACGTTTGAAAATATAAACCCTTTAAGGACAATTCTGGGGCTGACCATCATCCACGTCAGTAGAAATCAGTCACGTGACCTTTGAAAGGAATAAACAAACAGACTACTGTTGCTCAAATTCTGGTGTGATGTTAGTGTTCCACATTCTGGTGGCGACGTGTCGGAGCTGAACTACCATATATTGTCAGTATGTTCAAAATAAGGAGCTGTAACACTGTTAAAAAAACCAAACAACAACAAAAAAACACAGTCAATCAAGGTCCAGATTAATAACGACCACCGATACTGTTGTCCAGCAGGACATGGACACAAACTCTGCTGTTGTTGGATAAAGGAGGAGAAACTAAATGATGAAGTGATAAAATGTCAAAATGTGGAGATAGAACCCAGGACCTCATGCAAGCAATGTATGTCTTCTGAGAAACATCCCCTTGTTTTTACAGTACTCACATCTTCCCTCTTGTGAAACGATATATGAATGAATGAATGAATGAATGATTGAATGAATCAATTTATTCAGACAGACACAAACAAACATCGGATTTGTCATCAAAATATCACATCACATTCACCTTTTTTTCCCAATACAAAACAATACAGAAAAAAGAATAAACAAAAAATGCATGTCTGAATAGGAGTGGGAAAAAGTGAATCAGTTTTATAACCCCACCCCTCTTTACAAATCTGTCCTTAATTTGCAAAAACATATTTCAGCTTCCTTCAAAAGCTGCTTCAAAGTTTCAGCTGTGAACACAGTCTTTAAATCTCTTCGCTAACATACTAGGAAAAACTATTTTCTTTTAATTTTTTTTTAAACTGATGAATTGTTTGGCAATGGTTAAGATCTTGATTCAAGTTATTGCATGTTTTTACTCCACTCACAGAAACAAAATCTTTTTAATGTTGTACAAAATTTTTGAATTTGAAAACAATAATATCCTCTCAGATTATATTGATTTTCCCTTTCGATTAACAGACTCTGAATATTCACAAGTAATTGTTTATTTTTAGCTTTAAACAATATCTGAAGAGCTTGAAACGCTATTAAATCCTGAATTTTTATTATTTTTGTTTCAATGAATAATGGATTTGTGTGGTCTCTGTATCCATCATCAATGACTATTCCTATTGCCCTTTTTTGCAAACTGATTAGTGGTTTTAGAGCAGTTTTGTAATTATTGCCCCAAACCTCAGCACAGTAATTAAAATATGGTAATATTAGTGAACAGTCTAATGTTTTTAGTGATTTTTTTTTTTAATCTAACATATATCTTGCTTTATATAAAACTGCCAGACTTTTTCAGACTTTATTTTGTATGTGTTTTATATGACTCTTCCAATTTAATTTCTCATCAATTATGACTCCAAGAAATGTATTTTCTTTTACTCTTTCAATTTCAACACCTTGTATTTTAAGTTTGACCTCTTCTGTCTCTTTACAAGTTCCAAAAAACATGATTTTTGTTTTGTTCAGAGTTAATGATCATTTATTTTCTGTAAACCACTGTCCTAACTTACCAAATTCTATCTCAATTTGACTGATTAACTCTCTTAAGTTGTGATTTGCACTAAACAAATTTGTGTCGTCAGCAAATAAGACTTACAGGTCATTGATATATAAAATAAATAATTCAGGGCCCAATACTCTCCCCTGTGGGATACCGCACACCATGTCTACACATGAAGAACAGAAATCGTCCACCTTCACAAACTGTTTCCTATTTCCTAAGTAGTTCCTTACACCCATTGTAATATAGGAAGTGAATGAAATGAAGAACGGGGAAAAAACCACAAAGAAATGCTTTCAGTTAAAATTAGTTAAAATATGAGAGTAAGTTCAGATACATTTAACATAATTTATTGACGATTTAATCTGCAAAATAAATTTAAAAAAATACATATTTTTACGATTAAATTTATAGTGAGCTTTTGAGAGAACATTTGTATAATCAAATTCAGATGTTTGCTAATTGTTGAAACATTATTTATTAGTGTTGTTCTGTAGCTCCTGTATGTCATTTCTTTAGATTTGTGAAACAGTATAAACAAAACAAAAACATTTGAAAAATTATTTTCTGATGTTGAAATTTTCCATAAAAACCTGCAAATAAAAACCAGAGGTGTAAAACTTCGGCTTCCGAATACAAAAGTCCAGCCACATATTTGGTCCATCTTCCTAATTAGCCAGCTGATTGTAATTAGTTCAGCTCTTCAGGCAGGTGGATGAGTGGGCAATAAATGGAAATGGATAAACCTGCACAATAAATGGATAAACACATTCAAACTTTCTATATGATGTCAGCTGCTAAAAACAAGAGTCACATGTTCGAACTGACTGTTTCCTCACCTTCCTGTTGGGCTTCCACGTCGGGTGGAGCTCATAATGCCATTGCCTCTCGATTCTGGCCAGTTCAAAATATTCTTCTTTCTCCACTGCAGAGAGAGAATGCCACTGCAAACACAAGACAACACACTGTCAGTTCACACACTCACTGACACAATGACAAGATCATGCAAATGAGGAGTGTGCGCACTCACCATCTGTCCCAGAATCTTATTTACAATGGCACAGTCTTTCACCTTCTGCTGTGCCACCACAAGTGGGTGCTGCTTCTGCCTAAACACCATGAAGGCATTTGGTGGCTTTTTTACGCAGGGTTTGGGATCAGCAGAAGTGCTGGGAGAGGCACTGGGTTTTGGAGGAACAGGAACACAGGTGGGATGAGCAGAAGTGCTGGGAGGAGCACTGGGTTTTGGAGGATCAGGAACACAGACGGGATGAGCAGGAGTGGAGGATGCCAGATGAAATGTGGGAGGGACAAAAGTAAATAAAATGTTTTCAGCAACAGGAGTGTTGAGCGCCTGGTACTGAGGGCTTCCAAGGTCCACGATCAGGAGTTCGTCCTGATCCTGAAAACACAAACAAACAAAACCAGCGGTTATAAAATATGATCTGTCTATATTTGTCATAAATCCATCTCTCCATTCATTAAAACTCTTAAAGTGCATCTGGCAAATGAAATGTTAAATGAGCTGACTATTCTAAATAAATAAAGTATTATGAAACTATTGGTGTATTGTGTTTTATTTTTAGTGCCATATGTCCTGAGATATTAAGTCAAAACTTTGGGAATTTAGGCTGATTTCACCTGCTTTTTTTTAAACACTCATGTTTGTCAGCCTGCAGGAAACGTTGGTTTCTGTGACATCACCTTGTGGTCCGCCCCCAAGAACCACTTTGGCTGATGTATTGGAGTGAACAGGATAAATTAAATTTTTTACAGTTAGAATTAGGTGTTTTTAGTGGGTTTGCAAGATGAATATGTGAAAATGGTGAACACGTGTGTTTCTGGGAGCGTCCATTCAAACCAGTCGTGCTGTTTATTAGTTGCACAGTTTTCCCATGGATAAGACTGTGAGGAAAAAGTGGCAGCTTTTTCTAGCGCCTGCTGGAAAGACTGCAGAAATTAAGCTGCCACAGCTTCATAAACTGATCTAAACAAGATCATCGTGCTCATAGAGGGCAAACCTTTGCAGACACGAGTTTCTAACTTCGTTGGTGGAGGTAATAAGGATTCTATCCATTCCATTTGTGTGGGCAGTTGAACTCTAACAAAGCATGTTGCCACTCACAAAAGTGTAGAACCGGCCGTGTTTGTGGTTTATGCCACATTGTACCATGAAAACCTAAACTGTGCTACTTGGGGAGCCAGTGAGCCACAGAGGAATGCTGCACATTTGTTTATAAACTGTGATCACGGAGAATTGGAGAAAGTGACAATGGGTGTCAGCAGTTCTTGCTGTTGTGATCTTAGTGGGAGAGCCATGATGTGGACCACCTCCCAGCCGAATGTGTGAAGATGTGGATGTTTACTGTGGACTGTTTACTGTGAATGGACAAATGACAGACAGCTGAACAATAATTCTACGTGGCTCTGTGTGAACAAAGCAGCAGTAACATCAGTGATGCACCTTTCAAGTTATGTATTTATTACTATTTATAATGTTTTTGTTTTTTTACAGTATTTATTACTTTTTTTTACTGAATACACCGCAAGTTACAAAGAGGCAGAGATTTGGAAACAAAAAGCAACAGGGATTGACTGTGTGTCCCATTGTAAGTCATGAAGTGGACTGTAACTGGACACAGGTGGAGCGACCTTCAGCCACCAAATACTCAACACCTGTGGTTAATTCATTGTTATGGCTAAAAACAGCTGTGTGCAGATGCTGTTTGGCTAATTTTATTTTTATCATCTACATCAGGGCTTACACAAGTTAAAGAATTGGAAGTAATGATTCATAATCTGATATACAGTTTTTGAAAAGATAGCGTTGATTAGAGTGAGATATGCGCTTTAAACATAACAGCTCCTTCTTTCATGAACAAAATAATGAATCATTAGCAGTGATCAAAATGATTAGTATTGCCTGGGACTCACCCCCAAGCTTGGCAGCGTGGCATGAAACTGGTGCAACCCGCACTCACATTGCCTCAATTCTGACGTAATTGGGTGTGATATGAATTGGCCTTTTAGGGATCAATAAAGTTGTTTGAATCAGAATGTAGATCTCAATTTTTTTTCTGCTGTGTGAGTGGCTGACCTTTTGTCACATCTACATTCATGTTATTGAACACACACTCTATTTAATGTTTTTATTTGTTGCTTCAGGTTGGAACTGTAGACAAACGTCCTGCTTTTATGACACTTGAAAGTATTTTGTGGTTTTTTTTTATTTTGAACTTAAAACCTTTATTTATGATGTAATGACATAATGCTCCTGCTGACTGTGTGTTCTGTCCAACCCTACCTGTTCCTCCATAGGAGGTGTAGCAGGAGGAGCTTTGTGCTCCAGGACTCCAGGTTCACAGAAACACTCCATCATGAAGTCGGCCATCTTCACCAGTCGATCGATTTCATTGTCATGATCAAGCTGGTCCAAGTAGAGTGACGTCTGAGCTTTGCCATATATTATCAGTGGTGGGCACAGTTCAGATAATCCGATAACTGATAATAATTGAAGATAAAGTTTTCATTATCGGATTATCGTTTCAGGTAACTCTGAAAACCATTATTGGATTAATTATCTTCCGATAAATTTTTGTCTGTTAATTTTTAGACCGTTTACATGGTAAAAAAAGTGAACAGATGTGTAGTTCTACTCTTTGCAAACAGAGGAGAACTGCTTCTAGAAGAAACCGCTCTATCCTCTGCAAGCAAAAGAGAACTGGTCAGGAAGAAGGAGAAAAAAAAAAATTCTTTTAACCCCATACTGACACACAGCCAATATCACCCAAGTCATCTAGAGGCATACATTTTTAACTTACGGTTCAAATTTTTACCAAACTTATTTCAGACAAATTATTTAAGTTAACGTCACGTCTGAAGTTTTATAAAGTGTAAATATCAGATATATGTTTTAGTTTTAAAGTAATGCGCTAATTTTTAAGGTTTTAGTGTGGACATGCTGTGCCCAGGTGCATTATAGGTGACAGGGTAATCTCAGTACCTTCACGACAGAAGTAATGCATTTGAGACACTATGATCAGGCTCCACGGAAAACAGCATTAAACTCTAGTGCCTAAAACCCTCATGAATATGTTCTCTGGGTTTATAGACATTGTTATTGTGTTTGTGTTTATTAAATTCCACGCATCTTAAATGTAACAAGTAGCAACACAGATTATCTGGAATTTTGTTTTGGCAAGTTTTCAAGGTCTCTACTGCCATCTATTGGCCAGTAGTGTTCATGGCAGTATTCAAACTGAAGCTGGGCTGATATTTTCAATCACTGTACTCGGTTCCAGCTCAAACTGTACCACAAAACCGCACGGTGTAAGAGTTCAGACCGCACGATTTATGTTCTCACACACACAGTACGTTCAAAAACCACACGTCGGACTCTTGTTTCCAGAAGCAAAACGTAAACAGAAGCTTTTTTCAAACTTAATTTACAAAAACTCTTGATGATAGACATCAAAGGTTAAAAAACAACAACAAAAAAACATTACAAGACAGGTCTGCGGTGTTTGCACAGGCACAGTGCGACAGGTTGGATGCTTGTAGCGCTTCAGCAGCGGGATACCCTCACGACGCCCGACCAGAATATCAAACAGGCTTGATTTTCATCTGACCATATGATCACCGATCAGGAGGGGTCATGAAATGTTAAACGCAGATCGTTATTCCATGTATACTAAACGATGCAGGATGCACAATTAACCTGAAACTCGATCAAAAAAATTCTCACACGAATGAAAAATCAGCTGAAAAAGGGCCAAAACTCCCACTGAGTTACCAGCACCACACATCAGCAAAAAGTCATTGACGGTTACATTTAGCCATAAAACATAACATTAGCCTAGCTCTGCTATGATAGGCAGAGTATTGGTCCATATTTGTCTACGGGGTGATCCTATGAATGCATTTTTTCTCAGAAGTAGTGATTTTTCCTGTCAGCTTCTTCAGAGCTTCCAAAGGGCTTGAATGCAGCTTTAAAGCTATATGCTGCATCACGCTTCATCATACATATTTCATCAACTATATTTCTGAACCATTTTAGTAACATTTGAGGGTTTTTAAAACATTTTTTTAAATAAAAGAACTTTAAATGAAATTTACTCCTGATTTGTCTTTTTTTAAATCCATGCCATTTCCTCTGCCAGTGAGGTTGGAGGAGGCTATATTTTTGCTCCTGTTTGTTTGTAAACAGCATGGAGCCCACAATTTTTCAAATGTTATTTTATTTTTTTTTACTGCAGATTCATATTCCGATAGGCAAGAACTGATTCAATTTTCAAGGCCATAGGTCAAATGTTAAAGTCAGGAAAAATCTTGGAAAATTGGAAAAAAAAATGAAAAATCGCTACATTTAACATTGAACATATTTTCAAATATTCAGAACTGTGACAAAATTTCCTGAATATTTGAGAGCTTTATGTGGGTTTGTATCCTTTATCGACTGACAAAGCTTGACCTGGATCTGATCCAGGATATAGATTTTGGGGCCATTTAAGTTTACATATTCTGATGGCATCATAACAGCATATGAAACGATCTGATCGCGGCTGATTAAACTCTGAGATGGATCAGTCACGGTAAAGCCTGCCAACATGTCCTGCTTGTGCCACTTACGTCCATCTCCACTGGACCTCAGCCAGGGAGGGCAAAGGAAATGCTGCTATGTAATAACATGTATGTGGCACGCATTCATCATGTGCAGTGGATGTGAACAGCACTCAATCAAACCAAAAGCACCATGTGTCACTGCAGGTCAATGCTCGCACAGCGCACGTCACTGCAGATCTGAATAGGCTGTTATATCCATAATAGATCTTACAGTACAGTTACAATTCCATTCCTTCCCATGGGTGACATAAGTAATGTGAGATATTGTGTGCATCATATCTGTGACACCACGGTCAGGTGCGCCCCACTGCTGCCTCATGCACATTAATGTCATTGCACGTGTCAGAGACTTGCAGCTGAATGGATCTCACCACTATAATATACATATTATTATTTGATCACCATCTAACTCTGTAGGATGTATGATGTGGAACTGTTTTGTAAGCCCAAGACAACATTATTAACATGAATCTCACCTCCAGCACAGCCCCAGGAGCGTTTCACAGTGCAGGGCAGACAAGAGCCAGGGACCACAGCCTGTGAAATCCTCTCACCCAGCTGTGCACTGCAAACAACCACGACATAAATAAATCCCATGTGACATTCCATGCACCGATAATCAACTGGACATTTCAGTGTACAGAGTTGCGTTGTGCTGCTTATGCTGGAGTGAAAAAAAAAAAAAAAAGTTTGCTGGAATAGCTGCGTCTGATGAATGTTGTGCACATGGGGAAGCTTGACCCACTGCCAGCAATGTTTAGCAGCAAAAGGTGTCCAGGGGCTGACAGCTCTGAAAGCAGCACACACACGCACACGTGTGCACAGAGGCTTGTTCAGCCATTATGAACACACACACACACACACACACACACACAGCTGAGCGATCATTTCATCACCTGTTCTACACATGCACACGCACGTGCAGTCTCCTGCTGTGAGGTCAGTGAGAGCTGGGAAAGACAGGATGAGCAAAGATGTGATTGCATGGGAGTGAGTGAGTGCCAGCATCAGTGCCGGCTTTTGACACATAAGGCGCGAGTCCGATCCATATGTTGGTTGGACATTGATGTCCAGTACCAGCAGGTCCTGTGCACAGGGAGGGCACAGCGCAGGTTCCCACTACGGCCCATGTTTGACATCCAGATGTTTGGACTTCGGGCAGTCTTTAGCCCTTTTATGGCCATATGACAGCAGTCTGTGTTGTCTGCCTCTTGTCTAATACGCTTTGGATGTGATTGTGCAGGTGTGGACGAGGCAGTCTGGATGGCCACAGTCTACACACCTCTTTCCCTCCCAACTGCACCTGGGTTATAGCCGTTTTTGCCGTGCTGACCTGGTTCCTGCGCATTCTTCCAATGTGTGACGGGGTTATTAGTGTTTGGAGTCAGCCTGTCAGAAAATCCTGTCACAACCTGCAGATGGAAAAAAAACAGAGGAGAAAGTTAGTCAGTTTAGATATCAGAATAGTCTGATTACATTAAAAACACTTCTGCAATCAACAAATAGCATTCTGATGTGTTTCTGCTCTCCAGATCCTTTAACGCAGTATGTAAAACCAGTAAGACAGCATCATCAACAGATGTTTGACCTACATGTGACCGTAGGACCTTTGTGGCCGGGACGGCGGTAGGATCGAACCTTGGACTGCTCGAACTAAAGACCAGAACTCTACCAGGTCAGCCAAAGGGGAATTCCCCGTTAGCTAAGCTAGCGGGAACATCTTTTCAATCCAGACTTCATCTTGCTACTTACATTAAAACTTTAATGGGTCAATTTTGGTATGCCTTTGTTATTTATGTGTGCCCTACCAGCTGTTAGTGCTTTGAAGAGTTTAGGGGCATTTACATGAGTAGGTCGTGATGTGTCATGCTGGAGAGTAAACTCATCTTTAACTGGTGCAGACGCGACGCCAGAGGGGTGCCAGTGCGTGCTACTGCACAGAGAATTTTGAAATGTTCAAAAAATCTTTCACGCACAAATGTTGTGTTATGTGGCACGATTTAATCTCCAACAGTACATGCAGCTCATCAAGTGGAGTAAACAAGCAGTGAACAGAGCCAGTGACATCAGCGGATCACAATAAACAAGCAGTGAACAGAGCCAGTGACATCAGCGGATCACAATAAACAAGCAGTGAACAGAGTGAATGACGTCAGCGGATCGCATCAGAGCGCAGCTCCTCTGAAAGATTATAACAAGAAGTTAAATCTGTTATAAATATAAAAATAAATACTTTTAACAGCTGCAGACAAGAAGGAAAGAACATGCAACTGTTTTATCAAGCCATGATGATGTAAACAAAATGCTTTCTGCAGCTTGTTAGGCATCCGTGTGTGCACAAACAGCTCCAGCTGCAGCCTTCTCTGTGATTCAGGAAGTGATTAGAGCCATTTACAACAGCCAATTTGCAGAAAAAATGATTAATCCACCATAAAATAATTATTTTATATATGCAGCGTCCAGCAGAGTGCATGGCAGCTGGTAGAACAAAGAACAGCGTCCAGCTGTGAACATAGCGGGTGGGATCATCATGACAGTTCTTGCTATTGCGTGAAGCAAAGGCATGCTCATGTAAATGGGCCTTTTGCATGTTCTCCCTGTTTGTCCGTTCCCTCTGTGTGCTCTGGCTTCCTCCCACTTCCAAAGATATGCAGATTAGGTGAACTGGAAAATGTAAATCGGCCTTGAGCGACAGTGTGAATGCATTGTTTGGCAAAACACATCCTTAAAAGAGGTTGATTTAAGCCCCTTTCACATTGGCGTATTCGTAGAGCTGCTCATTGCAGCGTATCGTCTACGCTGAGTTGAGCAGCTCTACGCCCACTTTTAGCAGCTCTGCGTTGTTTTTGCTCCCTGCGCAGCAGTATGTTGAGGGCTACGCGCGTAGAATGGAAGAAATTAAACATGTTTAATTTTCTTTGATGTGGAGCACTGGACACAGGTCTGCGCAGCACAGCGTTACTGCATGCAAGTATGTGCAACACTGCGCTCCTGTACACAACCAAAAACTGAGTTCGCCAGCTGGAGAACATGGTCACAGCTCACAGCACCTGTGTGTTCAGAACAGGGAATCGAACCTCAACTCAGAAATCCAGAATATCTCTCTCTCTCTAACCATCTTGCGTCCCTCAAAAGGCGCAAATGCTGCACAGTGGAATCAGGTCAATAGTATAAGGTCAAATTCACCAATTTCAGCAGAATTAAGCCCTTCATCGAGTTATGTAATATTATTAAGCTCTGTTAAGGCCATTTATAAGACTTGTACACATACTATAGTTTTTGATAGATTACTAAAGTAAATAGAAACAAAAACTTGTTAAATCAATGGACATTATAAGCTCTTGCAATGCAACACTATTTGAATACTTTCTATCATATTATACGCTTGTGAACACGCAAAGCCCCCCCCCACACACAATGTTCATTTGACACAGTCACACACACACCCCCCCAAACCGTGCACTTCAACCACAATCAAATGCACAAATACTTTTTAATGTCATGCACACACACAGAAAGGTACACAAGTAATTGGTCAATCAGTTAAAGTAAATATTACAATGAATTTTAGTTTTGCAGAAGTAGGAATATTGCAACAAATCACAATCAGTTGATGTAAAGCAGTCAATCCATTCACACATCAATGTACACTCTATTACACTAGAGCAATGGTCCAATTTTAAATGAGTTTACATTTCAAAACTTTGCAGCATCTGATTAACACATTTTGAAAAAATACCTTTTTATTTATGTGCAGTGTGTGTACTCACTTTCATCATCAGATGGAGCAGCATCTTATTTGGCTCCAAAATAAAAAAAAATAGTATAGTAATATGATTTGATAATGCTCTATAGGAGCTGACATTTTCAAAGAAGCTAGACCAAGTTAGAGGCTGAAAATTTCAAAATGTATATTACATGTAATATATATATATATATATATTTTTATTATTATTATTATTATTATATCATATTACATATATTATATGGTTTACTGTATATGTATATTACTGAATCTGGCCTGTCAACTTCATGGAAAACTCCTAATAAAGCAAAACTGAAAATCAAGGTTCGGGTTTGTTGATGTGAATGTTGAAAGATTCAAAAAATTAGGGTGTCTACATTTATCTACTCAAGGATCAAGCTCTACAACACCACCAATGTACAACCAATTCCTGGGAAAAATTATACAGGCGACTCCCGTTATAACAAAGTCCTCAGGACCGATGGTTTTCTTCCGTTGTATCAAAATTTCATAATAACCAAACAGTTAATGTATATAAAGCTATATAGATAGTAATTCTGAAACCTGAATTTTTACTTTAACAGGAAATTTGTTATAACGGGAGTGGCCTGTATTAAACTTAATGTGGAAAACCTGTTGATAATCAATTTTACGTAACTTCCCGGTCAAAGATAATTAAAATCAACAACACTGAATCACTTAAAAAATGCTGAAACCTGTGGTGAATTTAGTTAACTGTGTTCTTTTCACTGATGTCGGAACAAGATAGATTTAGTGAGTTGCTTTCTCACTTTAGGTCCTGTGATAGAGTCTGTTGTTTCCTTCCCAAGGTGGTAGAGCTTCATCCTTGTGTAATTTGATGCTATCATCTTCACTAAGTTGTGGATGTGGTTGTCTTCAACAGTTGCATCAAACTGATGGTCATGGAGCTCTGAAAACAACTCCAGGTGGCTGGTGTTCGACAGGACGGCAGTGGTTATCGCTGAAGATATACCATAACCCTGAGCCAGTCCTCCACTGGTTGATTTCAACAGCCTTTGAAAACATTTCTCTGCTTCCATACAGACAGTGACAACACTGGATGATGGCCTCTGAAGTTTTCCACGATCTTTCATAGCCACAAATTCATGGGCTACTACATCTGAAGATGAAAGTGCTTCTGCATACTTCATGCAAGCCATGCATTTATGCAACGATCTCACTATGTAGCCACCGATGTAATTGATAGCAGCTTCCTTATATTCAGTGATATATTCAATGTTCGGAAGGTCGGCATAGTCGTGATCACTGACGGTGGGCTGTCCAGTAATGAGATCATATTTATCGGTGGGTTAGGGTCCATGGAGCTTGATGGTGAAACATCTGGCTCTTGGCTTACTGTATCTTAACTTTTGGGGGTTTCCGGCACTTGGAGCTCTGAAATATAAAATTAGACAGAAATAAAATTACGTTTAAGAGAAAAAAGTCTTGAGCCTCATAATTGAGCCCAGATGCACTAAAAATCCTTTCGCATAAAACACATACACAAGAGTAAATTATTTTTTTCCCATCATCAACACTATATATCATGGTTAAAAATATACATGTACACATATACATCAATGTATGTGCCACAAACCTGTAACACGGTCTTGATTCTATCTTATCTAGATGAACTTACATTAGTACTCTCTAGGGTTGCCAACTCTGAAAAATAAATAAGGGACACCTCACTGGCAGGGCTGACCGGCCTATGGAAATACAGACTGGAATGGACATGCGCGCCTCTATCTATTAGCGTCACTCAGGACAGGAAGGCGCCATTACTAAGGGTGGAAATGTGCAGCTCATCAATAATAAACTGACTGCTTTTTTTGCACTAGCGTCACTATTTCTTAATGGATTTTAATAAATGTAGGCTTCTTTCAAAGCCCTTTGAAAGCTCTTTCCAATGCATCTATGCATGTGTGGGTGAAAAAAAAAACTTTTATGTAAAATGCAGAAATCTGGGGAAATTACAACAAACTGTGCTGGTTTTCGCACTTTATTGTCGCTATTTGTTAACAGATTTTAATAAAAGTAGGCTTGTTTTGCCCTTTAATTGCTCTTTCTAATGAACCCATACATGTCTAAGTAGAAAAAAATGTTTTATGTAAGTTGCTGTGGCAACCCCAAGTGCAAACAAGGGAGCAGCCGAAGGGACTGTGTGGAAGTGTGGAAATTTGTGGAAAATATTCCATTCTGTTCATTTACTGTGATTTTTTTTTCCTGTCATCATAATTCTCGATGGATTTTTATAAATGACGCTTGTAAGTTGTATTCATGCTAATTAAAAGGTCTAACGAACCCATACATGTCTGGATAAAAAATCCTTATGTATTAAAATATTAATCTGAAGTATGCCTTGCCATTGTGCTCATTATCTTGCTGCTTTTTCCACTGTAATATTACTGCTAGTCTTTTAATAACAACATATGAGGTCTGTCAATAAAGTATAGGTCCTTTTTATTTTTTTCAAAAACTATATGGAGTTCATTCATATGTTTTTACGTCAGACATGCTTGAACCCTCGTGCGCATGCGTGAGTTTTTCCACGCCTGTCGGTGACGTCATTCGCCTGTGAGCACTCCTTGTGGGAGGAGTCGTCCAGCCCCTCGTCGGAATTCCTTTGTCTGAGAAGTTGCTGAGAGACTGGCACTTTGATCAAAATTTTTTCTAAACCTGTGAGACACATCGAAGTGGACACGGTTCGAAAAATTAAGCTGGTTTTCGGTGAAAATTTTAACAGCTGATGAGAGATTTTGAGGTGATACTGTCGCTTTAAGGACTTCCCACGGAGCGGAACGTCGTGCAGTGCTCTCAGGCGCCGTCGTCAGCCTGTTTTCAAGCTGAAAACCTTCATATTTCAGGCTCTATTGATCCAGGACGTCGTGAGAGAACAGAGAAGTTTCATTAGTCGGTTTCAGCATTTTATCCGGATATTCCACTAACATTTGTTGACATTTGTTTTACATAATTACATTAAGGCTCTTGTACAGTTAATTTTAGTATTGGAGAATTTGTTTTTGTGGTTCGTGCAGTTGATGGTGAAGCACTGGCCACCTTTTTTCTCCTCATATCACTTCTGTTTAACAGGATCAAGGTCTCTCTCCACCCTCAGTAACGGCCGCCGTGCAGCACGCCGCTAGTCACGTGACATCCATTCCAGTCTCTATTTCCATGGACCGACCAAGTGACCATTGCCTTCAACCTTCCCAGCGTGTGTGTGAAACGATTTTTAACCATTTGACTATTGACTTGACCCTGAATTTAAGTAGATGCACACATGCATTTGTTATGATATGAACATGCGGAAAACAATTATTTAGCAATTTATCTTTAGTGCAAAATAAATTTTCACTCACAATTTCAATATGAGCATCCTGTCCTGCTTCAAAATATATATATAAAAAATATTTAAAAATAAATCTCTCTGTCGTGTTATTGCTTAACTTAAAAGTGTATAAATTAACAAAAAAATATCATCCAAAACAATGTAACAGTGAAAGTCTGAAAAAGTAAACAATACTTACAATACTTATTTATAGCTGTTGTCGCACACCTTTTCCATCCAGCCATTTTCCTTTTCCCATTTGCCCATGTATTTTTGCTTTCTTTTTTGTTTTGTTTTTTTCGAGGAGGAGTATAGACATTGCTGTTCGTAGGCGTATCTGCAGTGCCAGTGTCGGTGTCTGTGTCGGTATCAGCCATGCTGCTATGGTCGTCCGACGACCATCGTCGGCTCATGATTCTCGTCCGGGATGTTCTTGCGAGCAGATGTCCCTCAACCAATGAGATAAGAGTGATTCTGTATCGTCAACTCGTGTCTGTCAGCTCATTGGTGAAGAGCAGGAGAGAGGCTGGGATCAAATTTACCGTAAGTTTCCATATAAAGCGCAAGTCAATTCCATTGACATTTTACGGACTTTTTGATTCTCACAGAAATACGGGACAAACTGCGTTCCGTTTCAGGTCAATACGGAACGCACACTTTTATTTCCAAATAAGGGACGATTCCGTTTTTCAAGGTACGGTTGGCAACCCTAGTACTCTCCCATGTGTTAAAAGCTACAGGTTAGCATTGCAGTCATTAAAAGAAGAGAAAATACACTTTAAATAAACATCAAGGCTCAGTACATGTTGAATTATCTTCATCCACTTCATACATTTGTTTTGGTTTAATAGCACCCACTTAACAAATTGCCATTAAAACAATTTAATTTCATTAGTCCCAAATTTTAACATTTCCCTCCAGTTTATTGTTTTGCCTGCCTCGATATCACAATGTAACAAATTGCCTTCAGTGGTTGCAAGGTATTTGTTATAGAATCAGAGTTGCATGCAAATCAACATACCTTCTGAAGATGATCAGGAAAGTTGAATATTGTTGGAACTGCATTCTGTCATAATCTAACAGTCTGGCCAGTCCTGTCAAAGCTCTCGTTGGTGAAATGTTTGGAACAGAGATGGATCTGGCTGTGGGAATCCATCTATCTCGCTGCATGTTGAGGACCCTCTGCTTGAGAAGATGTGCACTGCAGCGTGGAAATCTGAAGGAGAATAAGGGGCAATAAGGGGCATAATGTAATCCTGAAGTTAGTTTTGATCAAGTTACTGGGGCACGATGAGATACAAATTGCAATGTGTGTCATGTATTGAAGCCCAACTAGTACTTTGTTGTCTCACAACAAATTGCTATCTGGAAGTCTAAAAGAAACTTGGATCTACGCAGTTCACGATCACAATATCATCCTGTCCATTCCAACTCACTCCATCACGCATTAGATTACATGTAATCCAATCCGACACACTGAGCAATCAGAGAACATGGTTGCCTTTAAATTATTGGGATGTTTCATATTTACATTCAACATTTTCATTAATTTTTTTGTAATACAAGAAAAACATACAGGTCTGTACCGTTAGACTACTTTATCTTTGACTTTGCGAGTCACAGAGTGAGAGTCGGTGAACAATCAAACAAGATCTAGACTAATTATGCCACCACCTGCATCTTACATTTAAATATTAACGTTAGAAAACAATATTGACATATAGATGTCAATATCTACTGTCTTGATCCAATGTTTCAACGTCTTTGGATGAATTATTGATGGGACAAGTCATGACATATACTCTTAGAAATGAAACAGGCATAAAATGTTGAATTTAATTGATAACGTTAAGGTAACTTTTTCCACATAACATTGTTAAGTGCAAAACAACATTGTCATTGACATTAATTAAATCAAATGAAACATTATTACTTAAATCCCAATATTGTGTTGCACTTAATTGACAAAGTTATGTGGAAAAAGTTACATTACCTTTATCATTTAAATTCAACATTTTATTTCTTAGAGTGTAGTCGTCACCATCATGGCACAGTTTGATTAACAAACAAACAAACATGAAAGCGTATGGCTGGGACATACCTGTGAAATGTAAGTCCTCTCCCATGATTTTCACGAGTATCACGATTCGTGCAATTAACTGCAGTGCAAGATGGCATTTTGGGGTGCAAACAACGATAAATCAAACGCAACAAAGCTAAATCTGCGATTATTAATCTCAATTGTGCGTGGGCGACGAGTGTCTTTTTTATATTGGTGTTTCGAAGTTCTGGGGGACACAAGATGGCGTTTTCTGTACTTCCGCCAGCTACACGCCTCCACAGCAAATCACAGTGCAGCGACTGATCGGGCCCATTCCATGTCAGTATATAGTTCAGTGGATCAGACCTGTGACTGTAAAATAAAAGTGCACTCGCTGCATGTCGGTGCGCTCATCAAACGCCCTGATCGACCTGTATTAATTGCACCTTGTTTGTTTGCTTGCCTCTACTGGTGGTTGGCTCTCACTGCGGTATTGTATCACTTCCTGTTCCGGAGCACAGCGGTGTTTTGCTGTATCTGTTAGCTGTTTAATCTGCGCAGTTAGATTGATCTAGTTAACTAGATAACGATTTGTTTCACAGTGTAATCTTCACGTGCCTTAACTAAAGCACTCCCTCTGCTGAATCACCTCTAAATTATTTACATATTATTCACTTTGTGTGTTTTTAGGAATCCGCTAGCTTAGCGCAGCTACTAGCTCTTAGCCGGTTTAGCATGGCGGCTTCTCCTGTCTCTCCTGCACTTTTCTGCTCTGGGTGTGAAATGTTTAGTTATTCCTCGGCCTCCTTTAGCAGTAATGGTACTTTTAATAAGTGTAGCTTATTCGTAGCTTTGGAGGCCAGGCTGGGCGAATTGGAGACTCGGCTCCGCACCGTGGAAAATTCTACAGCTAGCCAGGCCCCTGTAGTCGGTGCGGACCAAGGTAGCTTAGCCGCCGTTAGTTTCCCTCTGGCAGATCCCGAGCAGCCGGGAAAGCAGGCCGACTGGGTGACTGTGAGGAGAAAGCGTAGTTCTAAACAGAAGCCCCGTGTACACCGCCAACCCGTTCACATTTCTAACCATTTTTCCCCACTCGACGACACACCCGCCGAGGATCAAACTCTGGTTATTGGCGACTCTGTTTTGAGAAATGTGAAGTTAGCGACACCAGCAACCATAGTCAATTGTCTTCCGGGGGCCAGAGCAGGTGACATTGAAGGAAATTTGAAACTGCTGGCTAAGGCTAAGCGTATATTTGGTAAGATTGTAATTCACGTCGGCAGTAATGACACCCGGTTACGCCAATCGGAGGTCACTAAAATTAACATTGAATCGGTGTGTAACTTTGCAAAAACAATGTCGGACTCTGTAGTTTTCTCTGGGCCCCTCCCCAATCGGACCGGGAGTGACATGTTTAGCCGCATGTTCTCCTTGAATTGCTGGCTGTCTGAGTGGTGTCCAAAAAATGAGGTGGGCTTCATAGATAACTGGCAAAGCTTCTGGGGAAAACCTGGTCTCGTTAGGAGAGACGGTATCCATCCCACTTTGGATGGAGCAGCTCTCATTTCTAGAAATCTGGCCAATTTTCTTAAATCCTCCAAACCGTGACTATCCAGGGTTGGGACCAGGAAGCAGAGTTGTAGTCTTACACACCTCTCTGCAGCTTCTCTCCCCCTGCCATCCCCTCATTACCCCATCCCCGTAGAGACGGTGCCTGCTCCCAGACCACCAATAACCAGCAAAAATCTATTTAAGCATAAAAATTCAAAAAGAAAAAATAATATAGCACCTTCAACTGCAAAACAGACTAAAACAGTTAAATGTGCTCTATTAAACATTAGGTCTCTCTCTTCTAAGTCCCTGTTAGTAAATGATATAATAACTGATCAACATATTGATTTATTCTGCCTTACAGAAACCTGGTTACAGCAGGATGAATGTTAGTTTAAATGAGTCAACACCTCCGAGTCACACTAACTGCCAGAATGCTCACAGTACGGGCCGAGGATTAGCGGCAATCTTCCATTCAAGCTTATTAATTAATCAAAAACCCAGACAGAGCTTTAATTCATTTGAAAGCTTGACTCAGTCTTGTCCATCCAAATTGGAAGTCCCAAAAACCAGTTTTATTTGTTATTATCTATCATCCACCTGATCGTTACTGTGAGTTTCTCTATGAATTTTCAGACCTTTTGTCTGACTTAGTGCTTAGCTCAGATAAGATAATTATAGTGGGCGATTTTAACATCCACACAGATTCTGAGAATGACAGCCTCAACACTGCATTTAATCTATTATTAGACTCAATTGGCTTTGCTCAAAATGTAAATGAGTCCACCCACCACTTTAATCATATCTTAGATCTTGTTCTGATTTATGGTATGGAAATTGAAGACTTAACAGTATTCCCTGAAAACTCCCTTCTGTCTGATCATTTCTTAATAACATTTACATTTACTCTGATGGACTACCCAGCAGTGGGGAATAAGTTTCATTACACTAGAAGTCTTTCAAAAAGCGCTGTAACTAGGTTTAAGGATATGATTCCTTCTTTATGTTCTCTAATGCCATATACCATATACCAACACAGTGCAGAGTAGCTACCTAAACTCTGTAAGTGAGATAGAGTATCTCGTCAATAGTTTTACATGCTCATTGAAGACAACTTTGGATGCTGTAGCTCCTCTGAAAAAGAGAGCTTTAAATCAGAAGTGCCTGACTCCGTGGTATAACTCACAAACTCGCAGCTTAAAGCAAATAACCCGTAAGTTGGAGAGGAAATGGCGTCTCACTAATTTAGAAGATCTTCACTTAGCCTGGAAAAAGAGTCTGTTGCTCTATAAAAAAAGCCCTCCGTAAAGCTAGGACATCTTACTACTCATCACTAATTGAAGAAAATAAGAACAACCCCAGGTTTCTTTTCAGCACTGTAGCCAGGCTGACAAAGAGTCAGAGCTCTATTGAGCCGAGTATTCCTTTAACTTTAACTACTAATGACTTCATGACTTTCGTTGCTAATAAAATTTTAACTATTAGAGAAAAAATTACTCATAACCATCCCGAAGACATATCGTTCTCTTTGGCTGCTTTCAGTGATGCCGGTATTTGGTTAGACTCTTTCTCTCAGATTGTTCTGTCTGAGTTATTTTTATTAGTTACTTCATCCAAACCATCAACATGTCTATTAGACCCCATTCCTACCAGGCTGCTCAAGGAAGCCCTACCATTATTTAATGCTTCGTTCTTAAATATGATCAATCTATCTTTATTAGTTGGCTATGTACCACAGGCTTTTAAGGTGGCAGTAATTAAACCATTACTTAAAAAGCCATCACTTGACCCAGCTATCTTAGCTAATTATAGGCCAATCTCCAACCTTCCTTTTCTCTCAAACATTCTTGAAAGGGTAGTTGTAAAACAGCTAACTGATAATCTGCAGAGGAATGGTCTATTTGAAGAGTTTCAGTCAGGTTTTAGAATACATCATAGTACAGAAACAGCATTAGTGAAGGTTACAAATGATCTTATGGCCTCAGACAGTGGACTCATCTCTGTGCTTGTTCTGTTAGACCTCAGTGCTGCTTTTGATACTGTTGACCATAAAATTTTATTACAGAGATTAGAGCATGCCATAGGTATTAAAGGCACTGCGCTGCGGTGGTTTGAATCATATTTATCTAATAGATTACAATTTGTTCATGTAAATGGGGAATCTTCTTCACAGACTAAGGTTAATTATGGAGTTCCACAAGGTTCTGTGCTAGGACCAATTTTATTCACTTTATACATGCTTCCCTTAGGTAGTATTATTAGACGGCATTGCTTAAATTTTCATTGTTACGCAGATGATACCCAGCTTTATCTATCCATGAAGCCAGAGGACACACACCAATTAGCTAAACTGCAGGATTGTCTTACAGACATAAAGACATGGATGACCTCTAATTTCCTGCTTTTAAACTCAGATAAAACTGAAGTTATTGTACTTGGCCCCACAAATCTTAGAAACATGGTGTCTAACCAGATCCTTACTCTGGATGGCATTACCCTGACCTCTAGTAATACTGTGAGAAATCTTGGAGTCATTTTTGATCAGGATATGTCATTCAATGCGCATATTAAACAAATATGTAGGACTGCTTTTTTGCATTTATGCAATATCTCTAAAATTAGAAAGGTCTTGTCTCAGAGTGATGCTGAAAAACTAATTCATGCATTTATTTCCTCTAGGCTAGACTATTGTCATTCATTATTATCAGGTTGTCCTAAAAGTTCCCTGAAAAGCCTTCAGTTAATTCAAAATGCTGCAGCTAGAGTACAAACGGGGACTAGAAGGAGAGAGCACATCTCACCCATATTGGCCTCTCTTCATTGGCTTCCTGTTAATTCTAGAATAGAATTTAAAATTCTTCTTCTTACTTATAAGGTTTTGAATAATCAGGTCCCATCTTATCTTAGGGACCTCATAGTACCATATCACCCCAATAGAGCGCTTTGCTCTCAGACTGCAGGCTTACTTGTAGTTCCTAGGGTTTGTAAGAGTAGAATGGGAGGCAGAGCCTTCAGCTTTCAGGCTCCTCTCCTGTGGAACCAGCTCCCAATTCAGATCAGGGAGACACACACCCTCTCTACTTTTAAGATTAGGCTTAAAACTTTCCTTTTTGCTAAAGCTTATAGTTAGGGCTGGATCAGGTGACTCTGAACCATCCCTTAGTTATGCTGCTATAGACTTAGACTGCTGGGGAGTTCCCATGATGCACCGAGTGTTTCTTTCTCTTTTTGCTCTGTATGCACCATTCTGCATTTAATCATTAGTGATTGATCTCTGCTCCCCTCCACAGCATGTCTTTTTCCTGGTTCTCTCCCTCAGCCCCAACCAGTCCCAGCAGAAGACTGCCCCTCCCTGAGCCTGGTTCTGCTGGAGGTTTCTTCCTGTTAAAAGGGAGTTTTTCCTTCCCACTGTCGCCTAGTGCTTGCTCACAGGGGGTCGTTTTGACCGTTGGGGTTTTTACGTAATTATTGTATGGCCTTGCCTTACAATATAAAGCGCCTTGGGGCAACTGTTTGTTGTGATTTGGCGCTATATAAATAAAATTGATTGATCGATCAGATCAAATCTGGAAAGAGCTGTAACTCTTTAAAATAAACGCACACTCGCTGCATGTCGGTGCACTCATCAAACGCCCTGATCAATCACGTCTGATCAGACCCGTGACATAAAAATAAAAGCGCACTCGCTGCATGTCGGTGGGTTCATCAAACGCCCTGATTGATCAGGTCTGATCCCTGATCACCACCACCCCCCAGTTATTAGCTATTCATATACTAAATTCATGGCTGGTAAAGTTTTTAATTTCAAACAAAGCATAAAAAATTTAGAATTTGAATTAGGTACTACAAACCTTAGCTGTGATTGCGACTCATCTAATTTCAAATACGAGCCAACAGGACATATAATAACCGGTAATCTTAGAATAATTGAGAACAGGAAGCTTAGAAAATTACTTAGTAAAGGACCATCATTTAGAGAACAAAATAAAAATAATATTAATTGGGACACAAACCTCATAATAGTTAGACATTACAGAAAACATTACATTACAAAAAACGATAGGCTAAAAAAGAAAAAGTAGATACTAGAACATTACCATCCTTCTACTGGCTTCCAAAAAATGCATAAAAATCCAATAGGTACTAGATTTATAGCGGCCTCTAATGCATGTACTACTAAACCATTATCCCAACTACTAACCTCTAGCCTTAAACTGGTTACAAAACATTTCAAACAATACTGTGAAGGCATAGCATGTAACACTGGACTTAATTGTTTTTGGATTATCAATAATGCTACAGGTTTTAAATAAAACTAAAAAAGTTAAACAAAACTAAAGTAGCTTTTAGAATTAGAGGTTCTAAATATATCGTTATTAGAAATGATAGCACAACATATTGGTCTAACACTACATCAACACGTTATCATAATATAACTGAGGAAAATATGACTGAGCCTAGAATTCCTTGTAGACAATATCTATACAGAGGTTGGCAACAAAATTTTCAAAAACAATAGGGATACCTATGGGAACAGATTGTGCTCCACTTTTAGCGAACCTTTTCCTTTTTTATTATGAATATAAATTTATGAAAGATAAACTTAAAACTAATAGCAAGTCAGCAAAAACCTTTAATAATACCTTCTGTTACATTGATGATCTACTGACTTTAAATAATTATTTATTTTATTTATTCAATTTTATTTATTTATTAATTATTTTGAGAATGAAATTTAAAATATTTATCCATCAGAATTAGAACTAAAAAAGACTACAGAAAACAATAAAAACTCTCATACTTAGATACAGAGTTGAGCATTATAGATAGTTTAGAACAGCCGTTTTTGACAAACGGGATGATTTTAACTTTCATATTGTAAAATTTCCTTATATGAGTAGTAACATACCGAGTAAACCTACATATGGTGTTTACACCTTTCAATTAGTCAGAATTGGTCACATCTGTGATAATTACCAACGTTTTTCCACTAGACACCATCGGGGGCAGAGTTAGCCTATTTTTAGGGGTGCTATATATATACATATACTACTATTTTTTTAAACAACCTATTTCAAGCATTATGCCAAAATATGTATTACAAGAACACAGTAATTTGATCATCTCCCCTTCATGGGCAAATGGTTCAATCCACGAAGCGCGCCGACATTCATCTCTCTCTCTGCTCTGGCATGTGTTTGTGTCGCGTGGTGCTGCTGCGGGTGGCGCTCATTTAGCAGAGGCGCTGTCCTGTGAGCGCTGGTGGTAACCTCGCCCAGCCGCACTGTCAAGTGATTGCCAGCAAGGCGACTGTCACATTTGCGAGGTATTTATTCACAGTTTATATCTCTGAATGTGAAGAGCAAGTGCAACTTTCTGAAAAGTGCTTGTTTTTACTCACCTAGCTACCTATCGTTAAACACAATATTGCTCTACAAATTAGTGCACGCTGTGCTTGGTCAAATGTAAGATTGATTCAGTGTTGTCTTTTTTTTTTTCAACTAAATCCTCTTGTCAGCTACTAAATGGTGCTCGCCCTTCAATCTGTGTAGCTTACATTAACAAATCACTCTCCTACATCAAATACCATGTACACAGACCTGACCTTAAATGCTTAGTTAAGGACCTTAACTAAGCATTTCAGAATTAAGACAGTAAACTTTACCACAAACTTTAATGCACAGCATGATAATAAGTGAATAATTTAAATTCCTGCTAAAAAGGCATAAATCATAAAACTCATTTTGTATTTTTGTTTGTTGGCAGTAAGTGGCAAACCAAGCCTGCAGTGCAGTGATGGATATCAGAGCATTTTTTTCAAAAGCAAAAAAAAAGCTTCAGCTGAGGTTTGTGCACTCTATAGACCAGGGGTGGGCAATCATGTGCCATGAAGGGCCAAAGCACTGCAGGTTTTCCTTGCTACCAGTCACCTCAGCAGGTGATTTCATTAATGATCAGGTGTTTCAGCAGGTGATTTCATTAATGATCAGGTGTTTCAGCAGGTAATTTCAAGACGACCAGGTGTTTACGTTCAAGGTAGAAGCTCATCAACAACCCACCTGCTGAGGTGATTGGTTGCAAGGAAAACCTGCAGTGTCTCTGCCCTCGTTGCCCATCCCTGCTATAGACCATAGGCGTCAAAGTTATTCCAGGAAAGGCCAAGAGGGTGCAGGTTTTCTTTGTAAAAACCACCTCCACCAGGTGATGTCACTGATTAACATCACTTTGAGCAGATGGGAAGAGTTCATCAATGAAATCACATGCTGAAGTTGGTGGTTTCAAAGAAAACCTGCACCAGCTTGGCCCTTCCTGGAATCAGTTTGACGCCTATGCTATAGACCTTATATGATAGTAGATATGGACATTGAGAATAGCAAAGGATGGAAAGCGAAGCTCAGGGTAAATTGAATATGTGTATCACACTGTGGAGGTGTCTTACTTGTGTTACTGGTGTTTTAGTATGCATTCTGACTTTTAAGTCACACATTTTTATTTTTCTTACTTTTAAGGACTTCATTAGATCTTGTCTGTCCTTTCTATGCTTTGCTGTTACGTAATTCAATAAATAATTCATATATTTCTTATCCTGAACCCATTTATGTGCATCTGTGTTCTCCATCCAGCCTTATAGTGGAGTGCTGCTGTAGCTGTGTTAAACCAGATCCTCCTGCACACAGCACTAAACCTCACTGATCATAACAACTGCAACTACTGTATTTTTATGACTTGCAGAGTGGATGGGATGCGTGTGCTGCCAGAAAAACCGTGACAATCAGTTTGTAGAATAAATAAATGAATAGCCAAAACTAAAACACAATCTAAGTGTAACCCTTTTACCACCCAGCTCGTTATGGTAAGGGAGTAATTTCTTATTGTACACCCCTTTTCCTTGACTTCTATGGTAAAAGAGACATTCCGATGTATAAATAACTTTTGTCTAGGGTTAATTATGACTCTCACTTACACAACTAATAAGGGGTTCTCCCAGAAATAATAAATCAGTGAATAAGTAATTGAATATAGTAACTTACCAGGTAACTCAGGAATAGTATCTCTAGAATGTACTGCTGAAACCAGAGGAATAATAAACACATACAATAAATGCAGTTTTAGGATTGTCTTTTTTGTATTAATTAAAGGAAAGAATAGGGTAAACACACATTTAAATTGAAATAATGGTTTGACGCTATTAAATGAAGTTTTAGTCTTAAGAGTGCACTCAGTGTTTTATGCAAGCTTGCGAATTAGGACTGTTGGCGCGCGTTGGAGCTCATATCCACTGAAGAACCCTTTGGAAAACAATAATCCTACCAGTCTGGAGCAAATCCTTATCTTCAAGACCCAGAGAGTGACTATGTGCATGCAGAAACTCCTTTCCCTGATCCTCCATGCAGGTGAGGGTGGTTTTACTGGCAACAACACCGTCTCTCCTCCCGTTCGGCTCTTAACGAGGTAATTACTTCAGCTGCGCACCGGGAACAGCACCGTCTTTTCTCCCGACTCTTTACGAGGTAAAACTTCAAAGCAGCAGCGTTAGCTTCAGTGTTAGCTTAGCCTAGCCTGCACAGCTCTGTCCTGAACTGCAGCTCAAACTCACTCCTTTTTGGTGCGGGTCGTTCAGAAAACTCCTCTGCAGTCCACGGATGTGAGGAACTGGTACCCAAGCTCAAGGTAGTTCTGCTTTTAATTACTTTCAGTCTCTTCAAAACGCATGTCTCCTGCTTGCACCTGCACGACACCTTCCGTCCTCCTCCGCATCGCAAGTCCCGCTTTTTTCCTCTTTCCCCTTCCGGTCTAACGTAAGGCACTCAAAGCATCACAACCAAAAAGATTAATAAAAAAATTAAATGGATCTGGAATTCAACCTTTTTTCTTACAACTGAACTATGATTTTTTTTTTTTATGAATTCCTTAATATTTATCAATGTTTTTCAACATGAACCAAAGTGAATATTTTATCATTAAACCATGAAATAATGTAAGTTATTTTACAAAGAGAAAACATTAACCACCTAGTACTCATTTATTTTTTTGTAATAAAATAAACCTTGAAGAAAAAAATAAAATAATATAAACTGATTTACTAAAAATCAGGTTATTACACACTCCCCTCACCAAAAAAAAAAAAAAAAAAAAAAGTCATGCCCTCATGGCTTGGTTAGGAACAAGGCAATAGAAGCCCAATTAAGGTGTGAAAGGGGTGCTTATCCATTTGTAAAAACAAGAAACAAATTTCACTGGACAAACACTAGGATTACCCAGTGTGTCGTAAGTAATTCTGGATGGAGCTTTCCTAAGTCTTTGAGATCTTCTGGTCTCACTGTCAGTCTCCAAGTCTTCTCCTGAGTCAGTCTCTGGACAAAGAGGTATTGTGTCTTGAGTCTCTGTCTCTGCAGTGCAAGTCTCTTGGTAGTCAGACTGTTCAGGTCTAACCTCTCTGTCAGCATTTTGCGCTTCTTGACCAGCTTGCAAATCTTCAGCGTGATCTTCAGGTTGCAAATCGAGATCTAGACTGAATGGTTCTGGTGTTTCATCAGATTTCCTGGTATGTTGCACTGTGAATGGCATGTAAAATGTTCCATCCTCTGAATCTGTGTATTCATCATTCCTGTCCTCTTGTCCTGACACTTCAGGGACTTTGACTGTGCCTTTTTCATCAACTATGGTTTGGTGTCTTTTCCTTCTTCTCAATCGTCTCTTTGGGACAATGTCTGGGTTTTGCGCTGGTTCCAAACACACTTTCTGTCCCAGAGGCAGAATATGATTACGGTGAAGGACTTTGACAGGCCCATTTCCATCTTCTGGTTTCAGCCAAAACACAGGTAAGTTTGACAGTTGACTTTCAACAACATAAGGGGTCGAAACCCAAGCAGTCGGCCAGCTTATGTTTTCCTTGCAGTCCAAGGTTACGGATGAGAACTCGATCTCCAGGTAGGAGTTGTGTGAACTTGACTTTCTCATCATATCTTCGTTTGTTTCCTTTGTTCTGTTTGTTCGTAAGCAGCTTTCAGTCGTTTTCTCATGTCTGTCACATACTTCAGGTAAGTTTCTTTGCACATGTTGTCACTTGACGTTCCAAAACACAAGTCCACAGGGATCCTTGCGTTATGCCCAAACATAAGATAATATGGGGAGAAACTTGTCGCTTCATTTGGTGTGCAATTGTAAGCATGGACTAAATGTGTGATGTGCTTACTCCAATTCTTTTTCTCATTGGGCTCAAGGGTTCCAAGCATGTCCAACAGGGTTCGATTAAACCTTTCAGGCTGCGGATCTCCCTGAGGATGGTATGGAGTAGTTCTTGACTTTTCTACACTAAGGTAACTCAGCATCTCGTGAATGAGACGACTTTCAATGTTTCTCCCCTGGTCACTATGCATGCGCCTTGGCAAACCATAATGGACAAAGTATTTCTCGAGCAGAACTTTGGCTACGGTTGCAGCTTTCTGATCTCTTGTAGGAAAGGCTTGTGCATATCGGGTGTAGTGATCAGTAATGACCAAGACGTTCTCTGTGTGACCACGATCTGGCTCGATCGACAAAAAAAAATAAAATCCATACATACTAGATCCATTGGGCCATCACTTTGCATGTGAAACAGGGGAGCTACTCTTTTAGGAAGTGTTTTTCTCTTTATGCACCTAGCACAATTTTTGCAGTGTTCTTCAACATCTGATTTCATCTTAGGCCAATAGAACCTTTCTATGATGAGTCCATAGGTCTTTTCAATGCCTAAATGACCAGAGTCATCATGAAGGGATTGCATGACTGTTTGGAATTTTTCTGGCAAAACTAGCTGCGAACAGCGGTTCTGACCAGGGGGAAATGTGATGCGATACATGACATCCTCTTGTAGCTTCAGTCTTTCAAACTCTCTTAGTAGCAATGAGCTTGTCAGGTTTCTCGACTTGACTTGATTTGTATCACTCTGCTTTAGTGCTCTCCAAATTTCATTTAGTGCTGGATCCTCTTGTGCTTTTGAGATTTCAAAGAGACTTAGGACTGGCATCCCCTTGAGACTGTGTGGAGAGGTTACAGTACGCTTTGGGTATGGCGTGCATGGACAATCCTAAGTGATCAATTGCTGTTTCATGACAAGCATTTTTCTGGGTCACTTTGGATACTTGACATATAGCTCTGACACCATCTGCAGAGATATCTGTCCATCATTTTTCTTGACTTTGGTCAGTGTGGGGGCGCCTTGAAAGGGCGTCTGCATCAATGGTTTGGACTCCGGATCAATCAATCAATCATTTTTTTATATAGCGCCAAATCACAACAAACAGTTGCCCCAAGGCGCTTTATATTGTAAGGCAAGGCCATACAATAATTATGTAAAACCCCAACGGTCAAAACGACCCCCTGTGAGCAAGCACTTGGCGACAGTGGGAAGGAAAAACTCCCTTTTAACAGGAAGAAACCTCCAGCAGAACCAGGCTCAGGGAGGGGCAGTCTTCTGCTGGGACTGGTTGGGGCTGAGGGAGAGAACCAGGAAAAAGACATGCTGTGGAGGGGAGCAGAGATCGATCACTAATGATTAAATGCAGAGTGGTGCATACAGAGCAAAAAGAGAAAGAAACAGTGCATCATGGGAACCCCCCAGCAGTCTACGTCTATAGCAGCATAACTAAGGGATGGTTCAGGGTCACCCGATCCAGCCCTAACTATAAGCTTTAGCAAAAAGGAAAGTTTTAAGCCTAATCTTAAAAGTAGAGAGGGTGTCTGTCTCCCTGATCTGAATTGGGAGCTGGTTCCACAGGAGAGGAGCCTGAAAGCTGAAGGCTCTGCCTCCCATTCTACTCTTACAAACCCTAGGAACTACAAGTAAGCCTGCAGTCTGAGAGCGAAGCGCTCTATTGGGGTGATATGGTACTACGAGGTCCCTAAGATAAGATGGGACCTGATTATTCAAAACCTTATAAGTAAGAAGAAGAATTTTAAATTCTATTCTAGAATTAACAGGAAGCCAACGAAGAGATGCCAATATGGGTGAGATATGCTCTCTCCTTCTAGTCCCCGTCAGTACTCTAGCTGCAGCATTTTGAATTAACTGAAGGCTTTTTAGGGAACTTTTAGGACAACCTGATAATAATGAATTACAATAGTCCAGCCTAGAGGAAATAAATGCATGAATTAGTTTTTCAGCATCACTCTGAGACAAGACCTTTCTGATTTTAGAGATATTGTGTAAATGCAAAAAAGCAGTCCTACATATTTGTTTAATATGCGCTTTGAATGACATATCCTGATCAAAAATGACTCCAAGATTTCTCACAGTATTACTACAGGTCAGGGTAATGCCATCCAGAGTAAGGATCTGGTTAGACACCATGTTTCTAAGATTTGTGGGGCCAAGTACAATAACTTCAGTTTTATCTGAGTTTAAAAGCAGGAAATTAGAAATTAGGATCTGTATTTGAGACTGAAATCGTATGTTGACAGGGCAGCAAGCCAACGGTGGCCTGTTGCGTCTAACTTGGCGGACGTCAACACATAGGTCAAAGGGTTGTTGTCTGTTCTGACTTCAAACTTTGCCCCATACAGATAGTCATGTAGTTTGTCAACTATGGCCCACTTTAATGCAAGATATTCCAACTTGTGAGCAGGATAGTGACATTCGGATGGAGTTAGGCTGCGACTGATGAAAGCGACTGGTCTTAGCCCTTCACCTTGGTCTTGGTATAAAACTCCACCAAGTCCTTCACTGCATGCATCAACGTGTAGCACATAGGGTAACTGTGGGTTTGCAAAGTCTAGTACTGGAGCACTGGTGAGTCTTTGCTTTAGCTCCTCGAAAGCACTCTCACATTTCTCATCCCACCGTGGACCAAATGGCTCTGACGGGTTGAAATAGACCTGATCTTGCTTTCTCCTGGATCTTTTTGCATGTGGTGGGTAACCAGACAAAAGTTGGGTCAGGGGGAATGCGACTTTGGCATAATCTCTGACAAAGCGCCTGTAATACCCGCAGAATCCAAGGAAAGATCTCAATGCAGTTACAGTGGTTGGTCTGGGCCATGTAGTGACTGCTTCTGTTTTCTTTGGATCTGTAGACACTCCTTCTTGTGACACGATATGACCAATATATGACACTGATGGCTGACAAAACTGACATTTGTCTAACGACAGCTTGAGCCCCTCCTCTTGTAGGCGGTCAAGTACTTTCAGCAGTCGTTTTTCATGCTCTTCGAGTGTTGTACCAAAGACGATGAGATCATCTAGATAGACTAGCACTTCCAACAAATTCATGTCTCCAACAGTTTTTTCCATGAGTCACTGGAAAGTTGCAGGAGCGCCTGACACACCTTGTGGCATTCTGTCAAACTGATAAAACCCAAGAGGACATATAAAGGCGGTCTTTTCCTTATCCGATTCACTCATGGGCACCTGGTAGTATCCACTTCTGAGATGTAGGACACTAAACCACTTGCTTCCATTCAGACATGTCAGGGCGTCCTCAATCTTAGGCACTGCGTATTGATCAGGGACAGTGCGCCTGTTGAGCGTACGATAGTCCACACACATCCGGATCTTGCCATTTCTCTTTCGCACAACCACTATAGGGGATGCATATGGACTGCGTGACTCAGTGATTACGCCGGCTGCTTTAAGCTCTGACAGATGTTCTCTGAGCGCTTCGAGATCTGCTGGCAGTAAGCGACGTGATCTCTTTCGGAATGGCTTGTCATCTGTCGTTTTGACTTCATTTTTCATGCTTTTACTGCAGCCCACATCAAAATCCTGAGTTGAAAAAACATTTCTGCGTTCAAGCATCTTACTCACAAGTCTCTCTTTCCACTCCTTGGGAACAGGAGAAGTTCCAAAGTCGAAAGACGATGAGGTGAGTTTCTTTGAGGACTCGAAATCAGTCTCTTTGTTCATAGGGGGTGTGGGAAGTACGTCAACTGGAAACAAGTGGGCAATTGGCATACCTCTGGTCAACAGGATCTCTTTAGATGAGCTGTTACTGACAACGACAGTAATTCTTCTGGAGCTCACAACATTGGCCGGCTGCAATTCGGGTCTTACCAGGAGCTGATCTGGGAACCTTGGTTCCTCTGTAAGATCATCAGGTAAGTCCACCACAATGGCTTGGGTACTTGGTGTTCCTTAAAACTTTGGCACGCCTTTGACCCTTGCTACACCCCCTGGGTGTATTGTTAATGGTTCTGGTCGGGCAAACCACACAGATCCTTTTATTTGGCTGTCAGTTTCAGGTGGGGTCTTTGATATTTCCGCCATAGCCTTTTGGAAAGCAGGGTGAATGTGTTTTACTGTTTGGTTGTATTCTCCCTCTTTGTCTTTGTAACTTTTTATGAGTTGTCTCACTGTTGGCGCATTTGTGCCAACAAGTATAGCTGCATTATCTTTAACAACTGGATCAGGACAGATGAGTACAAGTGCATCAATGGTCTCCGTCACGCCAACATCAGCTTCCCTGAACTCCAGCTTGACTGACAAATAGCCATCGTACGGGTAATCAGCAGGACTAAGACCCCATATCTGTAGAGTACTGATAGGTGTCAATGGCAGATGTGTCAAGTATCTGTCGTAAAAGGATCTGTAGAGTAGAGTGACTTGAGAGCCAGTGTCGAGTATGACTTTTGTGTAAATGCCTTCAATCTGGACTGATACAGCAGAGCTAGGGCCAACTAAGCCTTCTGGAATAGTGTCTTTCACTACTTTCTCTGTTTTGATGCTCTTGGAACGTGTCTTTACCTCCGGGACACCAGGCCGTTCCTTTACTGGGCCCCGTGGTAGTTTCCCGATTTCTTTGTGAGTTTGATGAGCCGCTTATTGACTCTCTGAAGGTTCTCAACTCACACTCTCTCATGTAATGTCCATCTTCTCCACATCTATAACAAAAAATCCCAGATTTATCTGTGTGGTTCTTTGATCTGTGAGAAGTCATTTTCTTTTGTATTTGTTTCTGCTTGCATTGTCAAGTTTGGGACCTGTTTTGGTTTGAGCAGCTGCTGTTGCAACAGTCGCAACTTTAAGATTGTTCATTTCAGCTTTGATCTCATTGAGTTCTCTCTTGAGTCTTTCAACTTCAGGATCAGTTTTATTATCGGGTGCTGGTTTGGGGACTGATGCGACTGGTTTTGACATGACCATACTTTTCGCGTCAGTTCTGCCTTGTAACATGTCCTCTTCCTCTCTGACATCTTTTAACAAATCATTGAAGGAAGGCGGTGGTCTTAATTTGTGGGTCATTCGTATGCGCATTGCAATCATATCATGTGGTAATGCACCTCGTACAATTTGTTCAATGCGGAGCCTATTCATGTCTGACAAATGCAATCCTCCTTTCCTGAAGATACAATGCAGCAGTTTGTCAAGCCTCAGCAGGTACGTGGACAGTTTTTCACCTTCACTCTGAAATGTGTGTCGAAACTTGACGAGAAGATCAGATGATGTTTCAGTAGTCCCAAAAGCTGTTTCAAGTGCTTGCATATAGTCATCTGCAGTAGCATTGGGATTTTGTGCTCTGAGGGATCTTATTATGTCAGCAGCTGGACCTTTAAGACTCTCGACAACTCTGTTTCTTTACACTGTCACTGCATTGCCATTCTTCCAACATATGCATAGTTTGCTCTGCCCATGCATCATACTCCTCTTCACCACTAGGGGTTGGATGCACACCAGAAAACATTCTGAGCTTCCTATAACTTTGAATATCACCAGGCGTGGTATTGCATTTGTCAACAAGTAAACTAATGGCATTGATGAGAGCAGCATTTATGTCAAGGGAGGAGGGGTTTAACAGTCCTTCAACATCACACACTCTTGCCCTCATGCTCAAGGAATGACAGGAACGTTGCTTGAAAATCCTCTTGCTCTTCAGTCGCTGATAGAATGATGTGGACAGGCCAGGGACCAACTTCACCCGGAACGCCAACTTGGTCAGGTAAGGTCTGTTCAGTCACATTAGCTAAAGTTTGGACTAGTACAAAATCAGTCTTGGAAGTCAAGTCTGGACGTTTGTCAACTATTTTAGTCTTCCCAAGAATTTTAAGTGAGCTAAGAACTTCACAGAGGACATCATCTGAGACATTAACACCGCTTAAGACGATAGCATGAGCAGGGTCTAACTGATGTGTCTTACACCAAGCTTTTATCTCTACTTCCTCCATTCTGTCAACCAGGAGAAAAAAAAAAATTCCAAAATTCAAATTTCACAGCAAAGTCAAAAAAAAAAAAAAAATCAACAACATCACAAGCAGCTTAATAAACACATCAACAAAACATACATCAATAAAACATACATCAACAAAACATCCCGGACGAGCCCCCAAAAATGTAACCCTTTTACCACCCGGCTCGTTATGGTAAGGGAGTAATTTCTTATTGTACACCCCTTTTCCTTGACTTCTGTGGTAAAAGAGACATTCCGATGTATAAATAACTTTTGTCTAGGGTTAATTATGACTCTCACTTACACAACTAATAATAAGGGGTTCTCCCAGAAATAATAAATCAGTGAATAAGTAATTGAATATAGTAACTTACCAGGTAACTCAGGAATAGTATCTCTAGAATGTACTGCTGAAACCAGAGGAATAATAAACACATACAATAAATGCAGTTTTAGGACTGTCTTTTTTGTATTAATTAAAGGAAAGAATAGGGTAAACACACATTTAAATTGAAATATGTAATAATGGTTTGACACTATTAAATTAAGTCTTAGTCTTAAGAGTGCACTCAGTGTTTTATGCAAGCTTGCAAATTAGGCCTGTTGGTGCGCGTTGGAGCTCATATCCACTGAAGAACCCTTTGGAAAACAATAATCCTACCAGTCTGGAGCAAATCCTCGTCTTCAAGGGTCAGAGAGCGACTATGTGCATGCACAAACTCCTTTCCCTGATCCTCCACGCAGGTGAGGGTGGTTTCACTGGCAACAACACCGTCTTTCCTCCCGTTCGGCTCTTAACGAGGTAATTACTTCAGCTGCGCACCGGGAACAGCACCGTCTTTTCTCCCGACTCTTTACGAGGTAAAACTTCAAAGCAGCAGCGTTAGCTTAGCCTAGCCTGCTCAGCTCTGTCCTGAACTGCAGCTCAAACTCACTCCTTTTTGGTGCGGGTCGTTCAGAAAACTCCTCTGCAGTCCACAGATGTGAGGAACTGGTACCCAAGCTCAAGGTAGTTCTGCTTTTAATTACTTTCCGTCTCTTCAAAACGCATGTCTCCTGCTTGCACCTGCACGACACCTTCCGTCCTCCTCCGCATCGCAAGTCCCGCTTTTTTCCTCTTTCCCCTTCCGGTCTAACGTAAGGCACTCAAAGCATCACAACCAAAAAGATTAATAAAAAAATTAAATGGATCTGGAATTCAACCTTTTTTTCTTACAACTGAACTATGAGTTTTTTTATGAATTCATTTATCAATGTTTTCCAACATGAACCAAAGTGAATTGTTTATCATTAAACCATGAAATAATGTAAGTTATTTTACAAAGAGAAAACATTAACCACCTAGTACTCATTTTTTTGTAATAAAATAAACCTTGAAGAAGAAAAAAAATAAAATAAACTGATATAAATAAACTGAACTTTCAATCCCGTACCATTCCAGTCACGTGATAAATAGCAAAGTTGACTCCCATCCCGTGGGAATCCCAGAATCCCATGACCCGTGGGATTCCCGATTAAATTTCAGCCTCTACACTGATTACAAGATCAGAACTCGCACTGACGAGAAAATAGTTCACAATTGCGAGATCGGGATCTTGTAATTACGGGAAAAGATCTTGTAATTATGAGATCTTTTCTCGTAATCATCAGATCAGCTGTCTCAAATTTTCAAGCCAGTTAGTGCAATACACTTCTGTAGGTTGATACCATTAAGAAAATATAATATCTTACAGTGCTTGTGCTTGTGCTTGCAGGGGTGGTGGCCAAGTGGTTAATGCGCTTGGTTTCAGTGCAGAAGGTTCCAGGTTCAAATCCCACCTCTGCCACATTTCTCCATGTAATGTGGAGTTGCGTCAGGAAGGGCATCCGGCGTAAAACCTGTGCCAATTCAACATGCAGATCCACCTTGGATTTGCTGTGGCAACCCCAAGTGCAAACAAGGGAGCAGCCTAAGGGACTTACTTACAGTGCTTGTGCTTATGCAAAAAAAAAAAAAAAAAAAACTCAACAAGGCAGGAAACAATATATAAAATGTAACACATCCCTGGGATGCGTGTTCTACAGTGTGCAGGGTCATCCAAAATATTAAAAAAGCAAATTTCAAAATTGTCTCAAATTTGTTTGATTCTTCTACCCTGATGGGTTGCTCGGGCCCTGTTCTGACTCCACCGTGGATCCTTTTTATGGTATTTCTTCAAACAGATCATTAGAAGCTGATTTTATTCATTTATTTATTTTAAATTAATGTAAGTTGCAATCAATACATTTTTAGAAACTGGTTTTATTTAAACATTAATGTCACTTACGTTCAGGTTATTACATAAGTAATGTCTAAAACTGTCTAAATGTAACTGAAAAGTGATACCAGGTTGAGTTTTCTGTAGTAAGTACGATGACATAATTATCTGTTAAGATGAAATAAAAAAATCTTCAATAACTATTAGGCTCATAAGACTAATATAAAAACAAGAATAATATACTGTACTCAGCCTCTGAATATTTCAGACCTGCTCCTAAGTTGCAATTACTATTTGCCCTCACCACATTAGGAGATTAAATTATTTGTTATATGAACTGCACCAGAATGCAGGAATTTTATGTATGGGCCATTATCCATTACTAATATGCGTTTTTGTTTTTTTTTATCATTCTGACAATGAATGCAGCTTTTACAAGCAGTGTTTTCACTCTGAAATTATTGGAAATTGTATTTCTGGACATCTAGATTTTAAAATTTTTAAAAATGTGCTAAGCACCCCTAAAACTGGAAGTCTAAAATCGCCTCTGAGCCAAGCTGCAGCTTCACAGCTGTCCAATCACACTGAGTTCACTCACTGTGCTCCTAGTCTCTTTGAATTCTGATCGAAGACCAAAAGACGTGTTTAAGACAACTCCAAACATCGATTTTCAAGAGCAACAGTGACATGTAAATCCAGTTCAATAATTCCCGTGTCTATATATGTTACTGTGAGTCAAAGCTGGTTTATACAGAAGCGTATTGCAGTCACTGGATTAAAAAAAAAATAGACCGCTGATTTAGAGGGTGACACAGGAGTAGATTTTCAATTCTGTCCTGTCCCACTCCCACAAAAAAATTCTTGTCCCATCCCAATCCTGGGCCAGAGTAAAATAAAAATTCCTGTCCTGTCCCACTCCTGGTAAAATGACTCCCACTCCCATCCTGCTCCCATTCAGAATGACTCCTGTTCCTGTACTGCTCCCATTTTTTCCTTCTTTTAGTGTTTACGCTTTAGTGTTCTGCAGTTTTATTTCAGAAGATATTGCAACAGGAACAGTTCATCTGTGGTAATACAGGGAGGCACCTATTGCCTTAATCCAAATAATAATAAAAACTTCACTAAAAGACACAAAACATAAATAATACGTGGCCTGTAGTCTTACATTTTTTCCCAAAATGTGGTGGTGGTGGACATGTAATGATCCTGACATTTATTTTGACTTCTGTTTCTGTAACTGCAGACTATATGAAACATATTCAACATATTTCATGTTTTGTGTGGTCAGCTTTATTTATTTATTTATTTTTGTTAATATATATCCATTCCTAAGTTTAAGGCCTGCAGCATTTTCCAAGAAAAAAAAAAGGTTGGGACAGGTCAGTTTATTCTAAATGTAAGAATTAATTAATCATTTTTACAGCCAGTTTTCTTGAGAAATGTCAGAAGATGAATACATGAACATTTCCAAGTGACTGAATATTTGTTAGACTTCATTTATATCGATCAAAATACAAACACTGTGGTACTTTATGGTAAATCTGTGTCAGGTAAGCAGTTCTCAAAAACTAAATGTCCATGCTGGAAGAAGACAAGTGATGAAAGCCACCAAGACACAATGACCTGCAGCCTAATAACTTTGAAAAATAACAAAAATCAGGAGCTGGTATTTTTATTCTTACAAGAGTTCATTTCCTCTTTTTTCTCTTCCTCAGTCACATTTTGTGCTTGAACACAAAACGACATTAAGTCATCTAAAATAATTATCTTTGGAAAATAGCAGCCTGTTAAAGTTCAGAGTTCTCAGCTGCTTTATGTGATTTCTGCTTCTGAACATCACTGCAGTTTCTCCACATCAGGTTTTTTTTAAACACACACGTGTGTGATTTTTATTCTGTTCATTCACATATTCTCATTTTTAAGGAATTTTAACCATTTATTTCATCTCATAAATTCATTATAACTGTCACCGACATGCACACACGGTGTGAACAGGACGTACCGTCAGAACAGTACAGGGAGAAATAAAGGCAACACCACAGTTTTGTTTGTGTTGCTTTTCACTCTCTGCTCTCAGCGCTCTCACTCTGCACTGACTGAAGTGGCTCACACCCCTCCCCCACCCCCTCCCCCTGTCCTCACAGCGAACCGACTCACACACACACACACACACACACACACACACACACACACACACACACACACACACACACACACACACACACACACACACACACACACACACACACACATTCCTGTACGGGCACCAAAGTGAGGTCCGGGAAAATGTCCATAGGAAGTGAGGACCACCCTTTCTGCTGTCCTTAAAAATATACTGATACTGCATTTAAACACTAGGTGTCTCTCTAAGTCAAGTTGTCACCTCAGATTTCAAGAACAACAAAGGAACAATATTTTCTGAAAAAGTTTGTACCACCTGAGCAAGGACCTTTTCTTCCCCTTCTACCTTGGGGTGGTGCTGTTGAGTCCGTTTTAGTCAGACAAGTTAAATAAACTTTTTTTTTTACTAATGGTTATTATTTTATGTCATTTTATATTTTACTATGGACAAAACCACATTAATAAATCATTCTGAATGTTTATTTAAACAAACTGCACAGTTTTAAGGTTGATAAATAAAGAGAATGCCTAAAACTTCTGTCAATTATTAGACTAATGTAAAAAAGGTACTTGGGCTGCACAGATACTACTTTTCTGAAATGTGATTCATAATAGTATTATACCAAAGAGGCAGAAATTCCAATGCCAGTTGAAACAATGGAATTTATTGAAAACAGAACAACAACAACAACAACAAAAAGCAGTGTTAAAACCAGTAGTTGGCTTGTGTGTTACTGAGGTTGGTCCCAAAAAAAAAAAAAACCCAAAAAAACAAGCACTTCTCAATGTTGTGCAATGTAGTTAAAGACCATAGCAAAATTCAAACTTAAGACCCTGTCACACCTTGACGATTTTGCATGCATATGCCGACTGTATTAAAAATGCTAGCATACGCGGACCTACGTCTAATAAATTAATGCAGCTGACATACCTTGACGATTAGCGAATGCAACTCGACACACCTCAGGTTAGGGTCGTGGTTACCACTCAGCCTCAAGTGTGAAGGGTTGTAATGAACATATTTTGACATGAGTAAATTACAAGAAACGTGCGAACAATTGCATAACTTCCCTACAACTTATGTCCTACATGTGCCGGATGTATGAATCACACGCTGACATGCTTTCAAAATTTTCAGCATCCCCAAAATTTGTTTGAAGAGCTCAGCATATTAGGACGTATACAACCCCTGGCAAAAATTATGGAATCACCAGCCTTGAAGGATGTTCATTCAGTTGATGGCGAGGTGTCCCCAACAGCAACAAGAGCAGAAGAAGTTCAAGATGTGTCCAGTTCAGTAGAACAGACCAAACTCAAGGAGATGCTTAAACAACATGATGATGAGATCAGTATCCTTTAATATAGCTGGGGACAAATGATTTCAATTTCACTTCAGTGATATTTTTCCTAATAGTGTACTCCTGTTCAGTTTATGTCCATACTGTCACTGCATTTTGGACAATGTACCAAGGATCAAACAGTAAAAATGTCCTACCGTTAATACAGTGTTATTTCCAGGATAAATCAACTAGTACTTAGTGTTTGTGAGAGTGTACTTTTACTGTGTGTGTATGTGCATGCATGTGCGGACAAGATAAACAACTGAATGGATTTCCTTCAAATCTGGTGGGAATAGTACTTGGATAGACTTCTAGAGATGATCAGATTCTGGAGTAGTTTGGTTAAAGATCAATGTCAAGGAAAACATGGTCAGAAAAAAAGCCTTTTTCTTTTTGCACATCTCATTAGGTTTTGCAGTATTTGGTCAAAGGTCAAAGAAAACATGATCAGACAAACACCTTTTCTGTATATCTCAACAACAAAGAGGCCTAGATGGCTCAAATATAGTAGGAATGTTATTTGGATAGATGTCCAGAGGTGATTAGAGTTTGTGACAGTTTGGTCAGAGGTCAAGGAAAACAGTCATTTTCTATACCTGCTTTCTCCAGTCAAAGGTCACAGGGAAGCTGGAGCCTATCCCAGCAGCCACTGGGTGAGAGGTCAGGTACATCCCAGACAAGCCACCAGTCCATCGCAGGGCTCAAAGAAAATATGATAAGAAAAACACCTTTTAAGTGTACCCGAAGAACCTGAAGCCTAGATGGATGATCTAAAGCATATATTGAACAGCAAAATATTTGTGATGGATATTTGTGATTGACTGATATGAATGACTTTAAAATAAAAATGAAGTCACTGAGAAATCATATGATGAAGTCATGTCTTTGCTCAAAATACCATGGCAGACGTACATATACAACCCCTGGCAAAAATTATGGAATCACCGGCCTCAGAGGATGTTCATTCAGTTGTTTAATTTTGTAGAAAAAAAGCAGATCACAGACATGACACAAAACTAAAGTCATTTCAAATGGCAACTTTCTGGCTTTAAGAAACACTATAAGAAATCAGGAAAAAACTATTGTGGCAGTCAGTAACGGTTACTTTTTTAGACCAAGCAGAGGGAAAATGTTGGATTTATGTATATATGGATATATCAGTTATCATACATTCTTTTATTATACATTCTTTTATTAATACTTTAGTAATAGAAATAAACTCATTGTATCTGTCAGAAGTCTGTTGCTGACTTCTTGATGACCTCTTGATAAAGTATGTTACAAATGAATGATTACATGAGTTGTTTTTGTCTTTGCAGTTAGGGAAAAAGAAGAACTGAAGAAGTTGTTTTTAGTACAGAGTCAGAGAAAGAGGAAGTGATGCAAGCGAGGCCAGAAGAGCTGATGTTAAAAACAACTGATCAAATAATTAAAGATATGATAACATATGAAATGAATAATAAGGAATGAAAATGTTTGTATATAATCATATGAATTGTTTTTATGTGAAAGAGAGTTGTAATGGAAAGATTGAATATGACTGATGTGATTCTAAGAGAAAGTATGCTGTATTGCAAATTGTGTTACAAGCTGTGTTGCAAACTGATGTTTCTACTCGCACGCATGTGGTTTCAACCACAGGAAAGAACAAAAGGTTAACCGACATGTGTTGGCTGAGATAACACCTGAAGAACGGAGCCCGGGACGGGATGTTCAAACCGCACCTTCCCCAAACCAGCAGCCTGAGGTCGCCAAACCTGAAGTTGCTAAACTTGCTCAACTGTAGTTGCAAAACCTGTTTATGATTGCTCAACTGTTGTGCCACGTATGCTGACAACCGCACCTGTATGACATCCTGAATAAAAAGAGCGAGAGTGCAGCCAGAGTTTAGTGCAGTTTTGGAGATTGTTAGATAAGCTTGTCTCTGTGCTGCACTCCTCGCGAGCATTTACAATTGAATTCTACTCTCTGACTCTTATTTGACTGTTGTGTCTTTCTCTTTTGCAGTTTAATGATGTTTAGGTGGTTTTAAACCTAACATTACTTTGGTCCTACGAGAGCCGGATGTCAACATACCTGAAGGGTTCCAGCAGACGAGACTGACGCCAGCAAAATCCTTGGCCAAGGTACTGAGACCCTTTTGACGGGACTGGCTCGGTCCGCCGGCTGGGATCCGGAAGGTTGAAGACAAGTCCGAGAGGGGAAGACAGCGGTTGAGTGAGTAGAATTTTAATTGAAAAACTGAAAGTGTGAATGGTGACAGAAGGTCACGTAAAAGTGTAAAACAGTGGAAATAGTGACAAACCCTGAGAATTCTAGACAATGTCAGGTGACGATAAACGCAGTTAAATCCCGTGTTTTAGGATGAACAGAATCCTCTATTATTAAATAGTTAAAGTCTGTGTTAGGAGGTACGGGCTCCTCTGGCGTCTAAATTACTACCGGTACAACGTGTGACTGTGTAATAAAGGTGACTGAATGAGAGTGACGGGTCATTAGATCCTCCTCTATATAAAATTACGGGAAGGTAAACAGCGACCACTGATCAGAGGCAGAGGCAAGGATTTCCCGCTTCCTTCGGGGAGGAGAAAGGGAACTCACTGACTGGTGGAAAATTTAAATTCGCTGTCCCGTAAGAAACACATAACCAGTGTTTAGAACACTGTAGGTGTTGAAACACCACTGGTCTAAATTTTATCTTTATAAAAACACAAAAAGATAAAAACAACGTAAAAATGGGAAAATCGAACAGTAAGACACAAAAACAGGATCCGCGGGATCGTCTAAGTGACAAAGATTGGAAATTTATGGAACAAAAAGATCCTACACGCTGTAGCTTTAAGATGGTGATTATTATCTATCAATTTTCTATTCCTGCTCACTCCATTTAATATCCCAGTAGTCATGGGGTGTGAGGCAGAGTAATTATTATTATTATTATTATTATTTTAATTTCTGACTTGAATTATGCAGTCTTGTAGTGGATAGTTAGCATCTATGTATTGATCAATCACCCAGTTATTTCTGTTCATTTTAAGTGCTGTAGAAACCTGAATGCAGTCAAAATATGATTCCCTGTCCTGTTACAGCACTAGCGTAATGAAATAATGTTTTGTTATTTTATCAATTTATTTGTGTGAAAGTCAGGATGTTTACTTTTGTATTACTTCTCACCTCGTATGCATTCATTTCATTCTTTTCTCTGCTATTTTGAGTTATCGACCGTATGTTATGTAAACTTGGAAACTGCAAAATATCTCCAGATGTTGGGAGTTTTGACAACCGTTATTGCTTTTATTTTCTTTTTAATTATGTTTTTACTTTTTTGTTTGTTTTCAGAAAATCCACTTCCCAGTTTGAATACTTTGAACAAGGATGAAGTTATTAGGTTATATATGTTGTCTGTTTTGTTTCATTTTGCCATGTGTTCTGCATTTAATGCCCTCAACAGTTTGATATAATTATTATATCAAAGAAAAAAAAGTTTTTTGTTCGTTCGACATTTGCCGCTTCTCTTTCTTCTCTCTCTATTAAGAGCTTCATCATTTTATAGTGAAGTTTTTTTTCCCATCTAGAATAAATAAAAATGTGGTTGTGGTAGATTCTCTGAGGACTATAAAAAAAAAAGTTTCCTACCAGTTCACTGTAATTAATAGTTCCGTTGAGTTCTACGTGTCTACATGTGTGTATAATATGTTGCATATAATGTAACACAGGTCTTCATTGGACGTTTTTGTTTGAGAAGAGTTGGGTTATTTTGCTTATTTGTTGTAGCAGTTGTGGGATTCTGTTCCTGGTCTGGGGTGTTGGAGGAGGAGCGTGTACACACAGCTGCTGAGAGAAGCTCTAAATGCTCACTTCCCTCCTCCTCCTCTCCCTGCTGCTCCACACCCCCACAACTTGAGAAATTGAGAAACACTGCAGCGATATTTTGTTGTGCTATAACACATGAAACACAGGAGTTTTACATGTAATTGATACCAGTGTTTTAAAAGTGTTTGTTACTGTTACACTTAGAGAGATATTGTTTATTTGATGTAATCAATTCTAGCTTTAATGTTGTTTTGCATTACGTTGCATTGACTTTACCAAATACATTCAGTGTTCTATTTTTTGAAGCGTAGTTTGTTTTGGAAACAAAGTGTAATTTATCACTCCAGCCGGAGAGCAGAGCAGAATTGTACAGTGTGTGAACAGAAACTATGTTGATTATTGTAACATGTTTATAGAGCTCCTGTTGAAAGCATTAATGTTGGTGAGGGTGAACTGACAGCAATGTAGAAGAAACAAATAATAATAACTCAATATTTTGATCATCCTGTGTTTTGATTGAAATAATGTGAACTCTCATGTGATGCAACTAACCCCTGCTGCAAATCAAACAAGAAGCTGCAGGCTTTCATGAAGGACTGATGACCAATGAAGTGCTTATTAGTTATTATTTGATGCATGCAAATTAAGTTAGGCCTTAAAGGATAGAGATTGTTGGACAACTTTTCACATGATTATTGTCCATAATGACCCATAGTTATTCCTGCGAACCAAACATTGTTTATGTATCTGATTCTGTCATTGTTTCTATTTATTATTGGTGTTTAAGCATTGATTAACCCAACAGTTCTATTCTGGGATAAATTGGGTCCACAGATGTCTATGAGAAAAGTTCAGATCATAAATGGAAAAATTGAAACAGATGATTGGTTTTTGGTAACCACAGGAATTAGTGGACAAAGAAACAATTGGTTGCTTATGGCAGAGCAGGCAGCAAAACCTGCCAAACAAGACTGCGTTGTGTGCTTAGGGCCTCGTCCAATACTGCGTGTAGTACCAGCCCCTTTGACCTCCAATTGTTTGCTTGAAATTATGGTGAATACGTTCATTCCTTTGAATCACAGTTGCATAAGTTGGGATACTATCTATCCTGTGGCCAACATGGCCAAGAATAAACCCCTGTTCTCTGAAGATGTGGCAAAGGGAAACTTTACCTGTGTTAAGCTTCCAGGTACTGTTCTAAAGTTAGGGGGACTAAATGAGACCGTGTGGTGTAACCACACTCTCACACCACCAAGCCCTTTTAAACCCATTGCTAGAAGCGATGTGTGGTGGTGGTGTGGAGATAATAGGATTTTTGATAGATTACCAAACGATTCCTCGGGTCACTGTACTCTAGTATCACTCCTTTTGCCTGTACAAGTGTTGCCCATGACTGTTGAAGAACTAACCTTAAATGCCAAAGCAGTCGTCCCTGAACATTGGACCCACACTAAGCGAAACGCATGGAAGACTGCTGGAGATCCAACTTACATTGACGCTATAGGGGTCCCTAGAGGGGTTCCAGATGAGTATAAATTAGCTGATCAGATCGCAGCTGGTTTTGAATCCTCTATTTGTTGGTGGTGTACCGTTAACAAAAATGTAGATAGGATCAATTACATCCATTACAATGTTCAAAGATTAAGCAATTGGACTGAGGAAGGATTCCGAGCAGTGCGCTCCCAACTAGCCGCCACATCCTTGATGGCGTTCCAGAACCGTATAGCCCTTGACATGCTGTTGGCTGAAAAGGGTGGGGTTTGCGCCATGTTTGGAGAACAGTGTTGCACGTTCATTCCGAACAATACAGCGGCTAATGGCAGCCTGACCCTGGCTATCGAGGGTCTGCGCACCCTGAATCATAAAATGAAGGAGCACAGCGGAGTTAACACTGCGTTTTGGGACTCGTGGTTGGACATGTTTGGGAGATATCGCACGTTAGTCTCATCTGCACTCATCTCTATTACTGTCTTTGCTGCTATTTTGACCTTGTGTGGATGTTGTTGTATACCCTGTCTACGATCTCTAATCACTAGAATGATCACCACTGCTATCTCACCAGCTGGAAGAGACAATGCTCAGATGTACCCCCTCTTAGTAGACAACCCTGACACAGATGATAAAGAAGACTGCTGTCATGATGACTTCGATGACAGCGTGCACTTGCCCGACCTGTTCCCAGACCCAGGTGACTACGGTGAACCTGATGACAACGATGATGACCTCCAAGCCTCCCAAGTGTAAATGTATCCTCACCACTACTGGATGATCCCGCAACTGAAAATCTGAAAAGAAGTGGTTGTTAGAATAAATTTTGTTCATGGGTGAATGTTTTATACCGTAAGAATGCATGATAAACAGGGGGGAAATGTTGGATTTATGTATATATGGATATATCAGTTATCATACATTCTTTTATTATACATTCTTTTATTAATACTTTAGTAATAGAAATAAACTCATTGTATCTGTCAGAAGTCTGTTAGTGACTTCTTGATGACCTCTTGATAAAGTATGTTACAAATGAATGATTACATGAGTTGTTTTTGTCTTTGCAGTTAGGGAAAAAGAAGAACTGAAGAAGTTGTTTTTATTACAGTCAGAGAAAGAGGAACTGATGCAAGCGAGGCCAGAAGAGCTGATGTTAAAAACAACTGATCAAATAATTAAAGATATGATAACATATGAAATGAATAATAAGGAATGAAAATGTTTGTATATAATCATATGAATTGTTTTTATGTGAAAGAGAGTTGTAATGGAAAGATTGAATATGATTGATAGACCTCTGAGTTTGCCTCTACTGGTGGTTGGCTCTCACTGCGGTATTGTATCACTTCCTGTTCCGGAGCACAGCGGTGTTTTTCTGTATCTGTTAGCTGTTTAATCTGCGCAGTTAGATTGATCTAGTTATCTAGATTACGATTTGTTTCCCAGTGTAATCTTTACGTGCCTTAACTAAAGCACTCCTTCTGCTGAATCACCTCTAAATTATTTACACATTATTCACTTTGCGTGTTTTTAGGAATCCGCTAGGTTAGCGTAGCTACTAGCTCTTAGCCGATTTAGCATGGCGGCTTCTCCTGTCTCTCCAGCACTTTTCTGCTCTGGGTGTGAAATGTTTAGTTATTCCTCGGCCTCCTTTAGCAGTAACGGTACTTGTAATAAGTGTAGCTTATTCGTAGCTTTGGAGGCCAGGCTGGGCGAATTGGAGACTCGGCTCCGCACCGTGGAAAATTCTACAGCTAGCCAGGCCCCTGTAGTCGGTGCGGACCAAGGTAGCTTAGCTTAGCCGCCGTTAGTTTCCCTCTGGCAGATCCCGAGCAGTCGGGAAAGCAGGCTGACTGGGTGACTGTGAGGAGGAAGCGTAGCCCTAAACAGAAGCCCGTGTACACCGCCAACCCGTTCACATCTCTAACCGTTTTTCCCCACTCGACGACACACCCGCCGAGGATCAAACTCTGGTTATTGGCGACTCTGTTTTGAGAAATGTGAAGTTAGCGACACCAGCAACCATAGTCAATTGTCTTCCGGGGGCCAGAGCAGGCGACATTGAAGGAAATTTGAAACTGCTGGCTAAGGCTAAGCGTAAATTGTAAGATTGTATTCACGTCGGCAGTAATGACACTCGGTTACGCCAATCGGAGGTCACTAAAATTAACATTAAATCGGTGTGTAACTTTGCAAAAACAATGTCGGACTCTGTAGTTTCTCTGGGCCCCTCCCCAATCGGACCGGGAGTGACATGTTTAGCCGCATGTTCTCCTTGAATTGCTGGCTGTCTGAGTGGTGTCCAAAAAATGAGGTGGGCTTCATAGATAATTGGCAAAGCTTCTGGGGAAAACCTGGTCTTGTTAGGAGAGACGGCATCCATCCCACTTTGGATGGAGCAGCTCTCATTTCTAGAAATCTGGCCAATTTTCTTAAATCCTCCAAACTGTGACTATCCAGGGTTGGGACCAGGAAGCAGAGTTGTAGTCTTACACACCTCTCTGCAGCTTCTCTCCCCCTGCCATCCCCTCATTACCCCATCCCCGTAGAGACGGTGCCTGCTCCCAGACCACCAATAACCAGCAAAATCTATTTAAGCATAAAAATTCAAAAAGAAAAAATAATATAGCACCTTCAACTGCACCACAGACTAAAACAGTTAAATGTGGTCTATTAAACATTAGGTCTCTCTCTCTAAGTCCCTGTTGGTAAATGATATAATAATTGATCAACATATTGATTTATTCTGCCTAACAGAAACCTGGTTACAGCAGGATGAATATGTTAGTTTAAATGAGTCAACACCCCCGAGTCACACTAACTGTCAGAATGCTCGTAGCACGGGCCGGGGCGGAGGATTAGCAGCAATCTTCCATTCCAGCTTATTAATTAATCAAAAACCCAGACAGAGCTTTAATTCATTTGAAAGCTTGTCTCTTAGTCTTGTCCATCCAAATTGGAAGTCCCAAAACCAGTTTTATTTGTTATTATCTATCGTCCACCTGGTCGTTACTGTGAGTTTCTCTGTGAATTTTCAGACCTTTTGTCTGACTTAGTGCTTAGCTCAGATAAGATAATTATAGTGGGCGATTTTAACATCCACACAGATGCTGAGAAGGACAGCCTCAACACTGCATTTAATCTATTATTAGACTCTATTGGCTTTGCTCAAAAAGTAAATGAGTCCACCCACCACTTTAATCATATCTTAGATCTTGTTCTGACTTATGGTATGGAAATAGAAGACTTAACAGTATTCCCTGAAAACTCCCTTCTGTCTGATCATTTCTTAATAACATTTACATTTACTCTGATGGACTACCCAGCAGTGGGGAATAAGTTTCATTACACTAGAAGTCTTTCAGAAAGCGCTGTAACTAGGTTTAAGGATATGATTCCTTCTTTATGTTCTCTAATGCCATATACCAACACAGTGCAGAGTAGCTACCTAAACTCTGTAAGGGAGATAGAGTATCTCGTCAATAGTTTTACATCCTCATTGAAGACAACTTTGGATGCTGTAGCTCCTCTGAAAAAGAGAGCTTTTAAATCAGAAGTGTCTGGACTCCGTGGTATAACTCACAAACTCGTAGCTTAAAGCAGATAACCCGTAAGTTGGAGAGGAAATGGCATCTCACTAATTTAGAAGATCTTCACTTAGCCTGGGAAAAAGAGTCTGTTGCTCTATAAAAAAAGCCCTCCGTAAAGCTAGGACATCTTTCTACTCATCACTAATTGAAGAAAATAAGAACAACCCCAGGTTTCTTTTCAGCACTGTAGCCAGGCTGACAAAGAGTCAGAGCTCTATTGAGCTGAATATTCCATTAACTTTAACTAGTAATTGACTTCATGACTTTCTTTGCTAACAAAATTTTAACTATTAGAGAAAAAATTACTCATAACCATCCCAAAGACGTATCGTTATCTTTGGCTGCTTTCAGTGATGCCAGTATTTGGTTAGACTCTTTCTCTCCGATTGTTCTGTCTGAGTTATTTTCATTAGTTACTTCATCCAAACCATCAACATGTTTATTAGACCCCATTCCTACCAGGCTGCTCAAGGAAGCCCTACCATTATTTAATGCTTCGATCTTAAATATGATCAATCTATCTTTGTTAGTTGGCTATGTACCACAGGCTTTTAAGGTGGCAGTAATTAAACCATTACTTAAAAAGCCATCACTTGACCCAGCTATCTTAGCTAATTATAGGCCAATCTCCAACCTTCCTTTTCTCTCAAAAATTCTTGAAAGGGTAGTTGTAAACAGCTAACTGATCATCTGCAGAGGAATGGTCTATTTGAAGAGTTTCAGTCAGGTTTTAGAATTCATCATAGTACAGAAACAGCATTAGTGAAGGTTACAAATGATCTTCTTATGGCCTCGGACAGGGACTCATCTCTGTGCTTGTTCTGTTAGACCTCAGTGCTGCTTTGTGATACTGTTGACCATAAAATTTTATTACAGAGAGTAGAGCATGCCATAGGTATTAAGGCACTGCGCTGCGGTGTTTGAATCATATTTGTCTAATAGATTACAATTTGTTCATGTAAAATGGGGAATCTTCTTCACAGACTAAAGTTAATTATGGAGTTCCACAAGGTTCTGTGCTAGGACCAATTTTATTCACTTTATACATGCTTCCCTAGGCAGTATTATTAACGGTATTGCTTAAATTTTCATTGTTACGCAGATGATACCCAGCTTTATCTATCCATGAAGCCAGAGGACACACACCAATTAGCTAAACTGCAGGATTGTCTTACAGACATAAAGACATGGATGACCTCTATTTTCCTGCTTTTAAACTCAGATAAATCTGAAGTTATTGTACTTGGCCCCACAAATCTTAGAAACATGGTGTCTAACCAGATCCTTACTCTGGATGGCATTACCCTGACCTCTAGTAATACTGTGAGAAATCTTGGAGTCATTTTGATCAGGATATGTCATTCAAAGCGCATATTAAACAAATATGTAGGACTGCTTTTTTGCATTTACGCAATATCTCTAAAATCAGAAAGGTCTTGTCTCAGAGTGATGCTGAAAAACTATTTCATGCATTTATTTCCTCTAGGCTGGACTATTGTAATTCATTATTATCAGGTTGTCCTAAAAGTTCCCTAAAAAGCCTTCAGTTAATTCAAAATGCTGCAGCTAGAGTACTGACGGGGACTAGAAGGAGAGAGCATATCTCACCCATATTGGCCTCTCTTCATTGGCTTCCTGTTAATTCTAGAATAGAATTTTAAATTCTTCTTCTTACTTATAAGGTTTGAATAATCAGGTCCCATCTTATCTTAGGGACCTCGTAGTACCATATCACCCCAATAGAGCGCTTCGCTCTCAGACGCAGGCTTACTTGTAGTTCCTAGGGTTTGTAAGAGTAGAATGGGAGGCAGAGCCTTCAGCTTTCAGCTCCTCTCCTGTGGAACCAGCTCCCAATTCAGATCAGGGAGACAGACACCCTCTCTACTTTTAAGATTAGGCTTAAAACTTTCCTTTTGCTAAGCTTATAGTTAGGGCTGGATCAGGTGACCCTAAACCAGCCCTAAGTTATGCTGCTATAGACGTAGACTGCTGGGGGGTTCCCATGATGCACTGTTTCTTTCTCTTTTTGCTCTGTATGCACCACTCTGCATTTATCATTAGTGATCGATCCTCTGCTCCCCTCCACAGCATGTCTTTTTCCTGGTTCTCCTCCCTCAGCCCCAACCAGTCCCAGCAGAAGACTGCCCCTCCCTGAGCCTGGTTCTGCGGGAGGTTTCTTCCTGTTAAAAGGGAGTTTTTCCTTCCCACTGTAGCCAAGTGCTTGCTCACAGGGGGTCGTTTTGACCGTTGGGGTTTTACATAATTATTGTATGGCCTTGCCTTACAATATAAAGCGCCTTGGGGCAACTGTTTGTTGTGATTTGGCGCTATATAAAAAAATTGATTGATTGATTGATGTGATTCTAAGAGAAAGTATGCTGTATTGCAAATTGTGTTACAAGCTGTGTTGCAAACTGATGTTTCTACTCGCACGCATGTGGTTTCAACCACAGGAAAGAACAAAAGGTTAACCGACGTGTTGGCTGAGATAACACCTGAAGAACGGAGCCCGGGACGGGATGTTCAAACCGCACCTTCCCCAAACCAGCAGCCTGAGGTCGCCAAACCTGAAGTTGCTAAACTTGCTCAACTGTAGTTGCAAAACCTGTTTATGATTGCTCAACTGTTTGTGCCACGTATGCTGACAACCGCACCTGTATGACATCCTGAACAAAAAGAGCGAGAGTGCAGCCAGAGGTTTAGTGCAGTTTTGGAGATTGTTAGATAAGCTTGTCTCTGTGCTGCACTCCTCGCGAGCATTTACAATTGAATTCTACTCTCTGACTCTTATTTGACTGTTGTGTCTTTCTCTTTTGCAGTTTAATGATATTTAGGTGGTTTTAAACCTAACAGAAAAAAATATGGAATCACTCAATTCTGAGGAATAAATTATGGAATCACCCTGTAAACTTTCATCCCCAAAAGTAACACCTGCATCAAATCAGATCTGCTCGTTAGTCTGCATCTAAAAAGTGATCACACCTTGGAGAGCTGTTGCACCAAGTGGACTGACATGAATCATGGCTTCAACATGAGATGTCAATTGAAACAAAGGAGAGGATTATCAAACTCTTAAAAGAGGGTAAATCATCACGCAGTGTTGCAAAAGATGTTGGTTGTTCACAGTAAGCTGTGTCTAAACTCTGGGCCAAATAAAAACAACATGGGAAGGTTGTTAAAGGCAAACATACTGGTAGACCAAGGAACACATCAAAGCGTCAAGACAGAAAGTTAAAGCAATATGTCTCAAAATTGAAAATGCACAACAAAACAAATGAGAACGAATGGGAGGAAACTGGAGTCAACGTCTGTGACCGAACTGTAAGAAACCGCCTAAAGAAAATGGGATTTACATACAGAAAGCTAAATGAAAGGCATCATTAACACCTAAACACAAAAAAACAAGGTTACAATGGGCTAAGGAAAAGCAATCGTGGACTATGGATGACTGGATGAAAGTCATATTCAGTGATGAATCTTGAATCTACATTGGGCAAGGTGATGATGCTGGAACTTTTGTTTGGTGCCGTTCCAATGAGATTTATAAAGATAACTGCCTGAAGAGAACATGTAAATTTCCACAGTCATTGATGATATGGGGCTGCATGTCAGGTAAAGGCACGGGGAGATGGCTGTCATTACATCCTCAATAAATGCACAAGTTTACGTTGATATTTTGGACACTTTTCTTATCCCATCAATTGAAAGGATGTTTGGGGATGATGAAATCATTTTTCAAGATGATAATGCATCTTGCCATAGAGCAAAAACTGTGAAAACATTCCTTGCAAAAAGACACATAGGGTCAATGTCATGGCCTGCAAATAGTCCGGATCTTAATCCAATTGAAAATCTTTGGTGGAAGTTGAAGAAAATGGTCCATGACAAGGGTCCAACCTGCAAAGTTGATCTGGCAACAGCAATCAGAGAAAGTTGGAGCCAGATTGATGAAGAGTACTGTTTGTCACTCATTAAGTCCATGACTCAGAGACTGCAAGCTGTTATAAAAGCCAGAGGTGGTGCAACAAAATACTAGTGATGTGTTTCGGATCGTTCTTTTGTTTTTCATGATTCCATCATTTTTTCCTCAGAATTGAGTGAGTCCATATTTTTTTCCTCTGCTTGGTCTAAAAAAGTAACCGTTACTGACTGCCACAATTTTTCTTCTTGATTTCTTATAGTGTTTCTTAAAGCCAGAAAGTTGCCATTTGAAATGACTTTAGTTTTGTGTCATGTCTGTGATCTGCTTTTTTTCTACAAAATTAAACAACTGAATGAACATCCTCCGAGGCCGGTGATTCCATAATTTTTGCCAGGGGTTGTATCAGCGTGCTTTTAAAGTCTTGTCCATAACTTATTAAATGCATGCCAGCGTTTTTTTAATACAGTTGGCATAAGCTGGCTAAATCGTCATGGTGTGACAGGGTCATTAGTAATAAACCTTTAAGTAAGAATTAATATGACAAACTGAACAGTAATGTCTTATTTTTGCCAAAGTGCTTCATAACATCACGCCTGTGCAAAATCAATGCATCATTCAGAGCCAACTACTGTCTCAATAGAAAATACTGAGACTTGGAACACTGCAATGCTAATCTCAAAGACAATCAATACTTGTTTTCTTGATGCAGATCTTCGGTTTAGAGAAATGATTGTGTTGTAAACAAAGTTCTTTACATCCTTCCAGGATCTTTGGCCCAGTGCTTTTTCTACCTTTATGGTTTTCATGCACTCATCTTTCCCAGGAACTCTGCGCTCTGCCATGAAGCTGCCAAGGTGTTTGTGTACTGCTTTTTTTTCTTCTTCCTTCCATGATCGTGTGTTTGAGGTTAAGCGAGTGTCTCACAGTGATGAGTGTGAAGTTTGAAATTGAAGGGGTGATGATGAATATCATCAGTGCATATGCTCCACAGATAGGTTACAAGATGAAGGAGAAAAAGATTTCTGGAGTGAGTTAGATGAGGTGGTGGAGAGTGAACCCAAGCATGAAACAGTGGTGATAGGAGTGGACTTCAATGGTGAAGAGAACAGTGGTGATGAGGAAGTAATGATCAAGGACAGGAATGTGGAAGAGCCAACTGTAGTTGATTATGCAAAAAGGATGGAAATGACTGTGGTGAATACCTACTTAAGAAATGGGAGAAGCACAGGGTGACATATAAGAGTGGAGGAAGGTGCACACAGGTGGACTACATTCTTTATAGGAGATGCAAACTAAAAAAAATCAGAGACTGTAAGGTGATGGCAGAAGAGAGTGTAGCTAGACAGCATAGGATGGTGGTTTGTAGGATGACTTTAGAGGTGGTGAAGAAGAAGAGAGTGAGAGCTCAACAAAGGAAGCCTGCTGTGTGAAATTCAGTCAGCAGGTGAGAGAAGCACTGAATGGAGGACAAGCAGTTTTAGGCTATTGGAAAAGTACTGCAGATGTGGTGACTGGGTTAACATCGACAGTGAAAGGAAGACAAGGATGAGTTCCAGGAAATCATAAGGAGAAAGAGGATGGTGATAAAGTTTTGGGACTGTCAAAGAGATGACGAAAGTAGACAAGAGTACAAGGACATGCAGCATAAGGCGAAAAGAGAAGTGGCAAAACCTAAAGAAAAAGCATATTACAAGCTGTACAAGAAGTTGAATAGTAGGAAGGAAGAAAAGGACTTGTACCGATTGGCCAGACAAACGGACAGAGCTGGAAAGGATGTGCAGCAGTTTAAGGTGGTAAAAAATGCAGTTGGTAATGTGCTGACAAGCAAGGAGAGTGTGTGGAGAAGGGAATATTCTGAGGAGCTGATGAATAAAGAAAATGAGAAAGAGAAAAGGCTGGATGATGTGGTGAGAGTAAATCAGGAAGTACAAGGGATAAGTAAGGTTGAAGCTATGAAGAGGATGAAGAGTGGAAAGGCAATTGGTCCAGATGACATTCCGGTGGAGGCATGGAAATGCCTTGGAGAGATGGCAGTGGAGTTTCTAACCAGATTGCTGAATAAAATCTTGGAAAGTGAGAGGATGCCTGAGGAGTGGAGACGAAGTGTGCTGGTTCCTATTTTCAAGAACAAGGGTGATGTGCAGAGCTGCAGTAACTACAGAGGCATAAAGTCATCAGCCACAGCATGAAGTTATGAGAAAGAGTAGTAGAAGCTAGGCTTAGAAAACAGGTGAGATCTGTGAGCAGCAATATGGTTTCATGCCGAGAAAAAGCACTACAGATGCAATGTTTGCTCTGACAATACTGTTGGAGAAGTACAGAGAAGGCCAGAAAGAGTTACATTGTGTGTTTGTGGACTTAGAAAAAGCTTATGATAGGGTGCCAAGAGGGAGGGACATTCCGGTGGAGGCATGGAAATGCCTTGGAGAGATGGCAGTGGAGTTTCTAACCAGATTGCTGAATAAAATGTTGGAAAGTGAGAGGATGCCTAAGAGGTCCTGAGGAGTGGAGACGAAGTGTAGTGGTTCCTGTTTTTAACAACAAGGGTGATGTGTCGAGCTGCAGTAACTACAGAGGCATGAACTTGATCAGCCAGAGCATGAAGTTATGGAAAAGAGTAGTAGTTGTTAGCCTTAGAAAACAGGTGAAGATCTGTGAACAGCAATATGGTTTCATGCAGAGAAAGACCACTATGAATGCAATGTTTGCTCTGAGAATACTGATGGAGTGCGGAGAAGGCCAGAAGGAGTTACAGTACATTGTGTGTTTGTGGATTTAGAGAAAACTTATGGCAGGGTGCCAAGAGAAGAGTTGTGGTATTGTATGAAGAAGTCTGGAGTGGCAGAGAAGTCTGTAAGGGTAGTCCAGGACATGTACAAGGACAGTGTGACAGTGGATGAATGGATTATACGTATGGTGGTTGGCTCTCACTGCGGTATTGTATCACTTCCTGTTCCGGAGCACAGCGGTGTTTTTCTGTATCTGTTAGCTGTTTAATCTGCGCAGTTAGATTGATCTAGTTATCTAGATTACGATTTGTTTCCCAGTGTAATCTTTACGTGCCTTAACTAAAGCACTCCTTCTGCTGAATCACCTCTAAATTATTTACACATTATTCACTTTGCGTGTTTTTAGGAATCCGCTAGCTTAGCGTAGCTACTAGCTCTTAGCCGATTTAGCATGGCGGCTTCTCCTGTCTCTCCTGCACTTTTCTGCTCTGGGTGTGAAATGTTTAGTTATTCCTGGCCTCCTTTAGCAGTAACGGTACTTGTAATAAGTGTAGCTTATTCGTAGCTTTGGAGGCCAGGCTGGGCGAATTGGAGACTCGGCTCCGCACCGTGGAAAATTCTACAGCTAGCCAGGCCCCTGTAGTCGGTGCGGACCAAGGTAGCTTAGCCGCCGTTAGTTTCCCTCTGGCAGATCCCGAGCAGCCGGGAAAGCAGGCCGACTGGGTGACTGTGAGGAGGAAGCGTAGTCCTAAACAGAAGCCCCGTGTACACCGCCAACCCGTTCACATTTCTAACCGTTTTTCCCCACTCGGCGACACACCCGCCGAGGATCAAACTCTGGTTATTGGCGACTCTGTTTTGCGAAATGTGAAGTTAGCGACACCAGCAACCATAGTCAATTGTCTTCCGGGGGGCCAGAGCAGGCGACATTGAAGGAAATTTGAAACTGCTGGCTAAGGCTAAGCGTAAATTTGGTAAGATTGTAATTCACGTCGGCAGTAATGACACCCGGTTACGCCAATCGGAGGTCACTAAAATTAACATTAAATCGGTGTGTAACTTTGCAAAAACAATGTCGGACTCTGTAGTTTTCTCGGGGCCCCTCCCCAATCAGACCGGGAGTGACATGTTTAGCCGCATGTTCTCCTTGAATTGCTGGCTGTCTGAGTGGTGTCCAAAAAATGAGGTGGGCTTCATAGATAATTGGCAAAGCTTCTGGGGAAAACCTGGTCTTGTTAGGAGAGACGGCATCCATACCACTTTGGATGGAGCAGCTCTCATTTCTAGAAATCTGGCCAATTTTCTTAAATCCTCCAAACCATGACTATCCAGGGTTGGGACCAGGAAGCAGAGTTGTAGTCTTACACACCTCTCTGCAGCTTCTCTCCCCCTGCCATCCCCTCATTACCCATCCCGTAGAGACGGTGCCTGCTCCCAGACTACCAATAACCAGCAAAAATCTATTTAAGCATAAAAATTCAAAAAGAAAAAATAATATAGCACCTTCAACTGCACCACAGACTAAACAGTTAAATGTGGTCTATTAAACATTAGGTCTCTCTCTTCTAAGTCCCTGTTGGTAAATGATATAATAATTGATCAACATATTGATTTATTCTGCCTAACAGAAACCTGGTTACAGCAGGATGAATATGTTAGTTTAAATGCGTCAACACCCCCAAGTCACACTAACTGTCAGAATGCTCGTAGCACGGGCCGGGGCGGAGGATTAGCAGCAATCTTCCATTCCAGCTTATTAATTAATCAAAAACCCAGACAGAGCTTTAATTCATTTGAAAGCTTGACTCTTAGTCTTGTCCATCCAAATTGGAAGTCCCAAAAACCAGTTTTATTTGTTATATCTATCGTCCACCTGGTCGTTACTGTGAGTTCTCTGTGAATTTTCAGACCTTTTGTCTGACTTAGTGCTTAGCTCAGGTAAGATAATTATAGTGGGCGATTTTAACATCCACACAGATGCTGAGAATGACAGCCTCAACACTGCATTTAATCTATTATTAGACTCTATTGGCTTTGCTCAAAAAGTAAATGAGTCCACCCACCACTTTAATCATATCTAGATCTTGTTCTGACTTATGGTATGGAAATAGAAGACTTAACAGTATTCCCTGAAAACTCCCTTCTGTCTGATCATTTCTTAATAACATTTACATTTACTCTGATGGACTACCCAGCAGTGGGGATAAGTTTCATTACACTAGAAGTCTTTCAGAAAGCGCTGTAACTAGGTTTAAGGATATGATTCCTTCTTTATGTTCTCTAATGCCATATACCAACACAGTGCAGAGTGGCTACCTGGACTCTGTAAGTGAGATGGAGTATCTCGTCAATAGTTTTACATCCTCATTGAAGACAACTTTGGATGCTGTAGCTCCTCTAAAAAAGAGAGCTTTAAATCAGAAGTGCCTGACTCCGTGGTATAACTCACAAACTCGTAGCTTAAAGCAGATAACCCGTAAGTTGGAGAGGAAATGGCGTCTCACTAATTTAGAAGATCTTCACTTAGCCTGGAAAAAGAGTCTGTTGCTCTATAAAAAAGCCCTCCGTAAAGCTAGGACATCTTTCTACTCATCACTAATTGAAGAAAATAAGAACAACCCCAGGTTTCTTTTCAGCACTGTAGCCAGGCTGACAAACAGTCAGAGCTCTATTGAGCTGAGTATTCCATTAACTTTAACTAGTAATGACTTCATGACTTTCTTTGCTAACAAAATTTTAACTATTAGAGAAAAAATTACTCATAACCATCCCAAAGACGTATCGTTATCTTTGGCTGCTTTCAGTGATGCCGGTATTTGGTTAGACTCTTTCTCTCCGATTGTTCTGTCTGAGTTATTTTCATTAGTTACTTCATCCAAAACCATCAACATGTTTATTAGACCCCATTCCTACCAGGCTGCTCAAGGAAGCCCTACCATTATTTAATGCTTCGATCTTAAATATGATCAATCTATCTTTGTTAGTTGGCTATGTACCACAGGCTTTTAAGGTGGCAGTAATTAAACCATTACTTAAAAGCCATCACTTGACCCAGCTATCTTAGCTAATTATAGGCCAATCTCCAACCTTCCTTTTCTCTCAAACATTCTTGAAAGGGTAGTTGTAAAACAGCTAACTGATCATCTGCAGAGGAATGGTCTATTTGAAGAGTTTCAGTCAGGTTTTAGAATTCATCATAGTACAGAAACAGCATTAGTGAAGGTTACAAATGATCTTCTTATGGCCTCGGACAGTGGATTCATCTCTGTGCTTGTTCTGTTAGACCTCAGTGCTGCTTTTGATAGTGTTGACCATAAAATTTTATTACAGAGATTAGAGCATGCCATAGGTATTAAAGGCACTGCGCTGCGGTGGTTTGAATCATATTTGTCTAATAGATTACAATTTGTTCATGTAAATGGGGAATGTTCTTCACAGACTAAAGTTAATTATGGAGTTCCACAAGGTTCTGTGCTAGGACCAATTTTATTCACTTTATACATGCTTCCTTTAGGCAGTATTATTAGACGGTATTGCTAGGACTGCTTTTTTGCATTTACGCAATATCTCTAAAATCAGAAAGGTCTTGTCTCAGAGTGATGCTGAAAAACTAGTTCATGCATTTATTTCCTCTAGGCTGGACTATTGTAATTCATTATTATCAGGTTGTCCTAAAAGTTCCCTAAAAGCCTTCAGTTAATTCAAAATGCTGCAGCTAGAGTACTGACGGGGACTAGAAGGAGAGAGCATATCTCACCCATATTGGCCTCTCTTCATTGGCTTCCTGTTAATTCTAGAATAGAATTTAAAATTCTTCTTCTTACTTATAAGGTTTTGAATAATCAGGTCCCATCTTATCTTAGGAACCTCGTAGTACCATATCACCCCAATAGAGCGCTTCGCTCTCAGACTGCAGGCTTACTTGTAGTTCCTAGGGTTTGTAAGAGTAGAATGGGAGGCAGAGCCTTCAGCTTTCAGGCTCCTCTCCTGTGGAACCAGTTCCCAATTCAGATCAGGGAGACAGACACCCTCTCTACTTTTAAGATTAGGCTTAAAACTTTCCTTTTTGCTAAAGCTTATAGTTAGGGCTGGATCAGGTGACCCTGAACCATCTAGTTATGCTGCTGTAGACGTAGACTGCTGGGGGGTTCCCATGATGCACTGTTTCTTTCTCTTTTTGCTCTGTATGCACCACTCTGCATTTAATCATTAGTGATCGATCTCTGCTCCCCTCCACAGCATGTCTTTTTCCTGGTTCTCTCCCTCAGCCCCAACCAGTCCCAGCAGAAGACTGCCCCTCCCTGAGCCTGGTTCTGCTGGAAGTTTCTTCATGTTAAAAGGGAGTTTTTCCTTCCCACTGTAGCCAAGTGCTTGCTCACAGGGGGTCGTTTTGACCGTTGGGGTTTTACATGATTATTGTATGGCCTTGCCTTGCAGTGTAAAGCGCCTTGGGGCAACTGTTTGTTGTGATTTGGCGCTATATAAAAAAAATTGATTGATTGATTGATTGGTGAGATGCACAACAGGAATGACAGACTCATTCAAGGTGGAGGTGGGATTACACCAAGGATCAGTTCTGAGTCCTTTCTTGTTTGCAGTGGTGATGGACAGATTGACGAATGAGATCAGACAGGAGTCTCCATGGACTATGATGTTTGCAGACAACATTGTATCTGTAGTGACAGTAGAGAACAGGTCGAGTCTAGTCATTAGAGAGGTGGAGATATGCTCTGGAGAGCAGGGGAATGAAAGTCAGTAAGAGCAAGACTAAGTCCATGTGTGTGAATGAGAGGGAGGCCAGTGGAATAGTGCAGTTACAAGGAGTAGAAGTGGTGAAAGTAGATGAGTTTAAATATTTGGGGTCAACTGTTCAAAGTAATGGAGAGTGTGGTAGAGAGGTGAAGAAGAGAGTGCAGGCAAGGTGGAGTGGGTGGAGAAAGGTGGCAGCAGAGATTTGTGACTGAAGAATATCAGCAAGAGTGAAGGAGAAAGTCTACAAGACAGTAGTGAGACCAGCTATGTTGGACGGCTTAGAGATGGTGGCACTAACAAAAAGACAGGAAACAGAGCTGGAGGTAGCAGAGCTGAAGATGTTGCAATACTCTTTAGGAGTGATGAGAATGGACAAGATTAACAATGAACATATCAGAAACAATTGATCTGCTGTGGCACCCATTAATGGAGCAGTCAAAAGAAGAAGAAGAATGTATGTAACCAGGGGAACATGTAAATAAAGAGTACTAAGCATTTACTACAATGGATTATTTAGCTCAGAACAGTTCCAATACCAACAAAGTAAAAGCATGGAACTGTTTCTACTAACTGATAGTATGGACTCTTCAAAGAATAGTCTTGAAATGTTTTAAATGGACAGTATCCTGTTTTGTTTTGTTTTTTTAAACCTACCGTCATCCACAACTTTGGCCCTTTTTTTACTCTGATGTGGGACAGTCTCAGTCAATGTGGTATTTTCATCTTAGAGAAAAAACAAAGATCAGCTGTTTATATTTCAGTGTTCAGTTACAACTACTGCTGATCCCAAGATTTTTTGACTCACCATCCACATCTGAAGTTCTGTCCTTACTGAAGAGGTCAGCTTCCGTTTGGGGAGATAAAAGGTCTGAGCATCCACCTGAAAAATGATAAACACAACGTGAGGCTTTATACTGTGCAGAATAGGAAACAAAGACAGAATCAAAACAAGTTAAAAAATCAAGTTATCATGTGTTCATACACTATTTCAACAAAACTTCTCCACCATAAAGATAACATCAAGACTGTCATGGTGTCTCTATTTTACAGCATTTGTTGACACTTTCTCAGGGAAGTAATAATATTCAGTTGTGTATTTTATCATTACGTTTATGACGATGGTGTTTAACTGAAGTACAATATATTCAGAAAAGCTTTAATAATCTGTCCTTCTCCTGTATGTAATGAGGGAGATAAAATATTTGAAACATAAAAATAGTATAGTGCAGTACAACAGCACCTTTGACTATGAGCTTGATAATCCATATCTAACTAAATGTAACTATTTCTAATAACAGCTGAACATCATAAACTCAGTATGAACCAAGTGGCATGGATATTGTACTCGATTTCAGTTGACTTCATATGAGAACCTAAAAATAAAGGCAGTCACTGAGAACAGCCAAAAGCTAAAAGTAACTTTAACAAATATATGTCTGTATTTATGAATGAATGTAAAGAATGAATATTTTTCATTATAACCCAAAGATATTCAGAATATATAAAACAGAGAAAAGCATTAGATCCTTACAACTGAGAAGCTGGACTATGCAAGTGTGTTAAAGATTAATAAATTAAATCAAAATAGTTGCATAACTGCTGCTGTAATAGAGACTTTTTAAAACTGACACAATTCTAACTCTTAGGTCTGTACCATGATTCTTCTTTCTGCTTGAGTTTATTTTCTTCACTGGAACAGTGACACAACTTGATATGCAACTTTCACCTGTAAAAATTACAGATTAAATTTACTGCTCAGCAGAATCAAAATTCATTAAGTTTGAATTGCATAAACTATCTCAATAACTGAGGTTGTACTAATATTGTTGTGTCACTATTATGTGTAATGCCGCGTTCACACCGGGCGCGATCAGACGATACAAATTTGCGGGGGTCACGTGCGAAAATTTGCCACGGTGCGTCATCAAATAGGAGGAGCTTCCATTCCGCTCGCCGGTTGTCAGTCAAGTTAACATGACGGACCTTGATCACACGGAGCGAGTTGTTGTGGAAAGCTCCCAATACAGAGAGTATTATTATTTGCTGCAGGAGCTGTGTCTGGATGACGGCCGCTTTCAGTGGTCCTTCCACCTCTACGGGACGGAGTTTGAGGACCTCCTGTCCCGTTCACGTGCACACATGTAAACAATTAAAAAAAAAAAAAAAAAAAAACTCTGCTGCCTGCTGTGGGACTGATGCTCGCTCTTCCTCCAAAAACTCTGTCATAATTGTGTTTGTAAACCAGTCACCATTTGTTTTATTATACATCTGTGTAGTTAATTAATAAAATATTCTCCACAGATGATTCACTCGCGCGCGCACGTAAAAGAAAGAAAAAAAAAGAAACTCAGCTGCTGGCTGCGGGGCTGCTCCTCACTCTTTCCCAAAAAACTGTCATAATTGTGAAATAAAGGACAAAAGAGACATAAGTCCTGCTCACAGGCTGCTACCAGATACAGGATATGTTCACATCTTCAGTCAAACTCCAGACATCTCCACGTCACTACATATTCAGTCACTGATTGAAATTGTGAAATGGTGACTATCCAGGGTTGGGACCAGGAAACAGAGTTGTAGTCTTACACACCTCTCTGCAGCTTCTCCCCCTGCCATCCCCCCAATACCCCATCCCCGTAGAGACGGTGCCTGCTCCCAGACCACCAATAACCAGTAAAAATCTATTTAAACATAAAAATTAAAAAAGGAAAAATAATATAGCACCTTCAACTGCACCACAGACTTAAACAGTTAAATGTGGTCTATTACAGTGATTTTCAACCTTTTTTGAGCCGCGGCACCCTTTTTATATTTACAAAATCCTGCGGCACACCACCAACCAAAATAATATTATAATGCTATTACCTCTGGTTTTGCGCAAAACCCAATTATTGCAATAGAAAATCGATACAGAAAACACCGCATTTCGAAAATCCTCAAGTATTTTGCGCTCTGATCTCAAGTAGGGCTGTCACGAATAGGAATTTCTGGAGACAATTAATTGTCAGACAAATAATTGCGATTGACGAATATATTGTCTATTTTTTTTTTCTTTTTTTCCCCTTCTTTATATTCTACTATTGTAGTATAATTACACAACTCTGGAAGAACGTTTGGCTTCTGTGAGTGGAGAAACTGGGAATGGTGCAACATTTTTATTTTTATCTTCATTTTACATACAGTCCCAACTTTTTCTGATTTGTGGTTGTTTCTGTTGCATTTCTGAAATTATTTCTCCTCATCAGTCACGTTTTGTGCTTAAACACTGCATTAAGCCCATATTGAACAAATAAATACCTTTGGAAAGTAACAGCTGTTAAGTTCAGAGTTCTCACCTGCTTTTTGTGATCTGTGCGTCTGAACATTGTTTTTTTTTTGTGGCTCAGTTCATTCATATATTCTCATTTTTTAAATATGTTTTTAAAGCTATTTGACCGTTTATTTCATCTCATGATCTCATAAATTCAGCATACGACGCGCACATGGTGTGAACAGGACGGTAACGGCAGAATCACACCTTTAGAGAAAGTTCAGAGAGAAGTAAAGGCAGCTTCACGTTTCCGTTTTGTTAACGTTCACTTGGGTTAAAATCCTCTCTCTGCTCCGCGCTCGATGCGCACTGAACGTGTCGCGCCTGCATTCAGGAATCTCCCTCACCCACCCCCTCCCTCGCAGTCTGCAGCCTGTTAACTCCGCGCGCGCGCACACAGGCACAGACACACACACCGACAGCTCCGCATTTTAGACGCGGCTTTTGAAGGAGACGGCACTGTTTTAATCGCCCGTCAGCCTCCTTGTTATTGTCCCGCCTTAAGACGAGAGCAAGGCTGCAGCACGTTTGACATCAGATTTTGAGTCGTTTTATGCTTTGTGGATAAAATAAATAATTCACGGTAATCGCGAATATGAAAAATAATGGCGAATATGAAAAATACCCACGGCACCCCTGACAATCGATCACGGCACCCCGGTTGAGAATCACTGGTCTATTAAACATTAGGTCTCTCTCTTCCAAGTCCCTGTTAGTAAATGATATAATAATTGATCAACATATTGATTTATTCTGCCTTACAGAAACCTGGTTACAGCAGGATGAATATGTTAGTTTAAATGAGTCAACACCCCCGAGTCACACTAACTGTCAGAATGCTCGTAGCACGGGCCGAGGGGGAGGATTCGCAGCAATCTTCCACTCCAGCTTATTAATTAATCAAAAACCCAGACAGAGCTTTAATTAATTTGAAAGCTTGACTCTTAGTCTTGTCCATCCAAATTGGAAGTCTCAAAAAGCAGTTTTATTTGTTGTTATCTATCATCCACCTGGTCGTTACTGTGAGTTTCTCTGTGAATTTTCAGACCTTTTGTGTTGTGAAAGTGTAGGTACACGGACCCACAACAGGGGGCGCAAATGAACGGACAATGGAGGAAGTCAAATCACAAAGCTTTACTGTTGTGAACACGCACAACAAACACAACAGATTACAATTATAGCAGTAAGCCGAATTCCAATGGTGTCGTGTGGGCAGGCTCGACGATAGGAGACGTCTGTCCGAGTCGAACCGGAACCACCCGATTTCCTCTGCCACCGAACCCCGGGAATACTGGAGCCGCCAAATCCCGAACTCCCAGGTGGCCACTGCCTCCGCTCGTCGGATCCGGTACTGCTGGCAAGGAACAGAAACAGTCAGGTGTGGGTGCGGCCGCACCCAGCAACACACAGGGTGGAAACACCACCTCCACCTCTACTCAAAAATAGCACTGTAGGATTGGAATGTGAGTACTTATCCAACCACATCCAATACGGTCTTCAGCTGACCTAAGCACAAGCAACAAAGTATTACTTCTCTGAATAACACAACTGGCTGAGTTCGTTACCTCCTTAGTAGAGCGATATCTCGGCAATGAGGTGGAGATGCCGTCCTGCTGATATACCTCCCTGGTGATTGATATCAGCTGTCTCAGGTGATGGGTGACAGCTGTCACCCTGGCTGCTCCTGTGAGGCGGCAGCGCCCTCTGATGTCTGGAGCCCGCACTCCAGGCAGGGCGCCCTCTGGTGGTGGTGGGCCAGCAGTACCTCCTCTTCAGCGGCCCACACAACATTTTGTCTGACTTACTGCTTAGTTCAGATAAGAAAATTATAGTGGGTGATTTTAACATCCACATTATTGTATGGCCTTGCCTTACAATATAAGGCGCCTTGGGGCAACTGTTTGTTGTGATTTGGCGCTATATAAAAAAAAATTGCTTGATTGATTGATTGATCCACACAGATGCTGAGAATGACAGCCTCAACACTGCATTTAATCTATTGTTAGATTCACTTGGCTTCGCTCAAAATGTAAATGAGCCCACCCACCATTTTAACCGCACTTTAGATCTTGTTCTGACATATGGCATAGAAATTGAAGACTTAACAGTATTCCCTGAAAACCCCCTGTTGTCTGATCATTTCTTAATAACATTTACTTTAATGGACTATCCAGCAGTGGGGAATAAGTTTCATTACAGTAGAGGTCTTTCTGAAAGCGCTGTAACTAAGTTTAAGGATATGATTTCTTCTTTCTTATGTTCTCCAATGCCATATACCAACACAGGGCAGAATAGCTACCTAAACTCTGTGAGTGAGATAGATTATCTCGTCAATAGCTTTACATCCTCATTGAGCACAACTTTGGATGCTGTAGCTCCTCTGAAAAAGAGAGCCTTAAATCAGAAATGCTTGACTCCGTGGTATAACCCACAAACATGCAGCTTAAAGCAGATAACCCGTAAGGTGGAGAGGAAATGGCGTCTCACTAATTTAGAAGATCTTCATTTAGCATGGAAAAAGAGTCTGTTGCTCTGCAAAAAAGCCCTCTGTAAAGCTAGGACATCTTACTATTCATCACTAATTGAAGAAAATAAGAACAACCCCAGGTTTCTTTTCAGCACTGTAGCCAGCTGACAAAGAGTCAGAGCTCTATTGAGCCGAGTATTCCTTTAACTTTAACTAGTAATGACTTCATGACTTTCTTTGCAAATAAAATTTTAACTATTAGAGAAAAAATTATTCATAACCATCCCAAAGACATATCTTTATGTTCGGCTGCCTTCAGTAATGCTGGTATTTGGTTAGACTCTTTCTCTCCGATTGTTCTGTCTGAGTTACTTTCATTAGTCACTTCCTCCAAACCATCAACATGTCTATTAGACCCCATTCCTACAAGGCTGCTCAAGAATGCCCTACCATTAATTAATGCTTCGATCTTAAATATACTCAACAAAAATATAAACGCAACACTTTTGGTTTTGCTCCCATTTTGTATGAGATGAACTCAAAGATCTAAAACTTTTTCCACATACACAATATCACCATTTCCCTCAAATATTGTTCACAAACCAGTTGAAATCTGTGATAGTGAGCACTTCTCCTTTGCTGAGATAATCCATCGCACCTCACAGGTGTGCCATACCAAGATGCTGATTAGACACCATGATTAGTGCACAGGTGTGCCTTAGACTGCCCACAATAAAAGGCCACTCTGAAAGGTGCAGTTTTGTTTTATTGGGGGGGGATACCAGTCAGTATCTGGTGTGACCACCATTTGCCTCATGCAGTGCAACACATCTCCTTCGCATCATCTGTGAAGAGAACACCTCTCCAACGTGCCAAACGCCAACGAATGTGAGCATTTGCCCACTCAGGTCGGTTACGACGACGAACTGGAGTCAGGTCGAGACCCCGATGAGGACGACGAGCATGCAGATGAGCTTCCCTGAGACGTTTCTGACAGAAATTCTTTGGTTATGCAAACCGATTGTTTCAGCAGCTGTCCGAGTGGCTGGTCTCAGACGATCTTGGAGGTGAACATGCTGGATGTGGAGGTCCTGGGCTGGTGTGGTTACACGTGGTCTGCGGTTGTGAGGCTGGTTGGATGTACTGCCAAATTCTCTGAAACGACTTTGGAGACGGCTTATGGTAGAGACATGAACATTCAATACACGAGCAACAGCTCTGATTGACATTCCTGCTGTCAGCATGCCAACTGCACGCTCCCTCAAATCTTGCGACATCTGTGCCATTGTGCTGTGTGATAAAACTGCACCTTTCAGAGTGGCCTTTTATTGTGGGCAGTCTAAGGCACACCTGTGCACTAATCATGGTGTCTAATCAGCATCTTGATATGGCACACCTCTGAGGTGGGATGGATTATCTCAGCAAAGGAGAAGTGCTCACTATCACAGATTTAGACTGGTTTGTGAACAATATTTGAGGAAAATGGTGATATTGTGTATGTGGAAAAAGTTTTAGATCTTTGAGTTCATCTCATACAAAATGGGAGCAAAACCAAAAGTGTTGCGTTTATATTTTTGTTGAGTGATCAGTCTATCTTTATTAGTTGGCTATGTACCACAGGCTTTTAAGGTGGCAGTAATTAAACCATTACTTAAAAAGCCATCACTTGACCCAGCTATCTTAGCTAATTATAGGCCAATCTCCAACCTTCCTTTTCTCTCAAAAATTCTTGAAAGGGTAGTTGTAAAACAGCTAACTGATCATCTGCAGAGGAATGGTCTATTTGAAGAGTTTCAGTCAGGTTTCAGAATTCATCATAGTACAGAAACAGCATTAGTGAAGGTTACAAATGATCTTCTTATGGCCTCGGACAGTGGACTCATCTCTGTGCTCGTCCTGTTAGACCTCAGTGCAGCTTTTGATACTGCTGACCATATAATTTTATTACAGAGATTAGAGCATGCCATAGGTATTAAAGGCACTGTGCTGCAGTGGTGTGAATCATATTTATCTAATAGATTACAATTTGTTCATGTAAATGGGGAGTCTTCTTCACAGACTAAGGTTAATTATGGAGTTCCACAAGGTTCTGTGCTAGGACCAATTTTATTCACTTTATACATGCTTCCCTTAGGCAGTGTTATTAGAAAGCATTGCTTAAATTTTCATTGTTACGCAGATGATACCCAACTTTACTATCCATGAAGCCAGAGGACACACACCAATTAGTTAAACTGCAGGAATGTCTTTCAGACATAAAGACATGGATGACCTCTAATTTCCTGCTTTTAAATTCAGATAAAACTGAAGTTATTGTACTTGGCCCCACAAATCTTAGAAACATGGTGTCTAACCAGATCCTTACTCTGGATGGCATTACCCTGACCTCCAGTAATACTGTGAGAAATCTTGGAGTCATTTGTGATCAGGATATGTCATTCAATGCGCATATTAAGCAAATATGTAGGACTGCTCTTTTGCATTTGCGCAATATCTTTAAAATGAGAAAGGTCTTGTCTCAAAGTGATGCTGAAAAGCTTTTCATGCATTTATTTCCTCTAGGCTGGACTATTGTAATTCATTATTATCAGGTTGTCCTAAAAGTTCCCTGAAAAGCCTTCAGTTAATTCAAAATGCTGCAGCTAGAGTACTGACAGGGACTAGAAGGAGAGAGCATATTTCACCCATATTGGCCTCTCTTCACTGGCTCCCTGTTAATTCTATAACAGAATTTAAAATTCTTCTTCTTACTTATAAGGTTTTGAATAATCAGATCCCATCTTATCTTAGGGACCTCTTAGTACCATATCACCCCAACAGAGCGCTTCGCTCTCAGACTGCAGGCTTACTTGTAGTTCCTAGGGTTTGTAAGAGTAGAATGGGAGGCAGAGCCTTCAGCTTTCAGGCTCCTCTCCTGTGGAACCAGCTCCCAATTCGGATTAGGAAGACAGACACCCTCTCTACTTTTAAGACTAAGCTTAAAACTTTCCTTTTTGAAAAAGCTTATAGTTAGGGCTGGATCAGGTGACCCTGAACCATCCCTTAGTTATGCTGCTATAGACTTAGACTGCTGGGGGGTTCCCACGATGCACTGAGTGTTTCTTTCTCTTTTTGCTCTGTATGCACCACTCTGCATTTATTCATTAGTGATTGATCTCTGCTCTCTTCCACAGCATGTCTTTTTCCTGATTCTCTCCCTCAGCCCCAACCAGTCCCAGCAGAAGACTGCCCCTCCCTGAGCCTGGTTCTGCTGGAGGTTTCTTCCTATTAAAAGGGAGTTTTTCCTTCCCACTGTCGCCAAGTGCTTGCTCATAGGGGGTCGTTTTGACCGTTGGGGTTTTTCTGTAATTATTGTATGGCTTTTGCCTTACAATATAAATCGCCTTGCGGCAACTGTTTGTGATTTGGCACTATATAAATAAAATTGATTTGATTGGTCATTGCGGCTCGACGATACAAAAAAGTTCAGATTTTTCAACTTGGGGAGGAGGGCAACGCGATGTGATGCGACACAATATCACACCACAAACGCGCCAATCGCTTCACTCGCATCGCTTCTTTCGCGTCCATCGCGTGACTTGGCGCCAAAACGTGTCGTTCCATAGGGATTACATGGCAACCTGTCACTGATGTCGCTCACGTCGCGCCCGGTGTGAACGCAGCTTTAGAAGAAATTACAAATAATTTTCTTGTCGCATGTTATTAACGATATTTTGACATCCACTGGAAGCAGCAGCAATTGGAAGCAGGCGTGCAGCACGACTTTGGACACTTTTTCCTTTATTTTTCTCATCATCTGTCACACAAAGTTTTTTACTTCCACATGAGGACAGATGTTTCCATAGCTCCTTTTTTACAAACATCCCATAACAATAGATGCATGGCAAATAATCCTCAACCAAAGCCTTGTGAGGTGGCTGCCTCCATGTCACAAGCTCTCCGTTGCCCTCTTCCAGGACTTTGGCATTGTGCTTGAAATCTCCTTTATTGCGGAGTTGATCCAGAAGAACCTTGCGTTCTTTTGATCCTGCTGGAAAGCTGAAGGCATATGCTACATCCTTTATCTTCATGTGTTTTCTTTCCAAATGCCTTGCCATCTTAGAGTTTGCCTGTGCACAGTAGAGACAGTAGTGTTTTTTGTCCCATGACCGTCTGCCATCTTCCATTTTAGTACAGATTTTAATGGTAACTGTTTTCACTTTCTCATTGTTCTTTTGTTTTTTCTTTTTTCTTTTTATGTATGTTTTGGGGCTCTTGTTGTTTTTGAAAGGTACACTTGTCTCTTTGTTGATCTTCATCTTCACTTGAATCTGTATCCGACTGAGCTGGATTGTAAGGTGGGTCTGATCCTGAATAGCTGGACAGATCGGATTCAAGGAAGTTATTCTCAGAGTCCTCGCTGACTGGATCCATCTGTAAGCAAAAAGTGTAGTAATCAGAGAAAAGGCCATCATGTAAACTATCAAATATCCTTTTAAATGAGGTAGATTGCCTAATTTACCCAGTAATGCCAATTTAGATAATTGCATTGTAATAAAACAATTTACCTTTTGAGACACTTTTGATCATGTAAATATAAAAATACATAATCCTGTCAGCTTCATGCAATTTTGTTTTTTGTTATTTTTGAAATGTTTTTGTAAATATGCATAAATCTACAGTTCATCAAATTAGCCTTTTTATTTTGAGAATTTTATTGTATGGCCAGAGAGCAATACTGATTCTGACCGGATTATCCTGGTGATGTGAGCTAAATTTAATTTTGACTGATGAATTTGTGCAGTTGCATTCTTTGAACAGAATATATTTATATTTTAGCAAGCATTCTATGCCACTCATTTTCTCTCTACATGTTAAATAATGGGCTTTTTAAAACCACAAGCATTTCTCCTCCCATTTCTTATCATTTCAAGAACTCGTACTTTCTTTCTCCTGCAAAAAACAACTCCCCCCCCCCCACACACACACACATACAACATGTGATCGGTCACTATATATGCAGACCACATGAAACACTGACATCTGCACACTTGACACCACTACACAAAAATACACATCACTTTAAATAAGAATGGATTCAAAGCCATTTCTTATCCTGACCATAACCCCAAATTTACCCAGAGCTACATGCTACCTTCATACTGATTTAAATAAAACACACCTGCTCTGTTCACTGATTAAACTCAACACCCATAAGTACAGACAGGCACCTAAATATATTTTCACAAAATATCATAAAGTTGGTTCAAGATTTTCAAATAAAGACTGGAACTGGCCATTTAATTTTTTAGAGAAGCTGATGAATTAAATCAACAGTCACTGTGGTTAATTGGCTTGTTAAGAAGCCTTATACAATGTCTTAAATTACTTTCTAGCTTCAAATTTAGCCTAACTTAGCATTTACACTCTCCAATTCATAAACCGTGTTTCTTTCATATTAAAAAATTACACTTAGCATTGGCTAACATTTAGAACAACAAAATCAAACAAAAACTTACCTTCTCAGAAACTCTTGCAAAAAAGCGTCTTTCACATTTTTAATTTCTCAAGTCTTCTTTTAAATCTCTCCAGAGCCCTTCCGCGGTCTTTTCCAGCAGAGCAGGTAAAGTCCTCCACCTCGTTCTCACGCTGCAAACCTGAGTTCAAACCTGACACCAAAAGTCAGTCCCCTCCCCCACACAGGCCCTGTGAGGGAGGGAGGGGGGGGTGGAGGAGGGGGGTGTCAGAGTCCTGATGTGTTCCCCTCCCCCACACAGTGACTCTGCAGGCCGTGTGAGTGGGGGAGGGGAACAGCTCTGACTGCACTTGCAGCCTCAATTTTCTGTGCTGATCAACTCTGATCATCAGGCCTCCTAAACTCCTAAATAAAGTTAAAGAATCACATTTGTCAGCAATCTGTGATGTTTAAATACGTTTACACATAAAAATCTTACATTAAACATTTCAGGGCAAAAGAAAAGTATTAAAGCAGTTCAATCTATTTCATACGAGGTCTGTCCATAAAGTATCGTACCTTTTTCTTTGTTTTTAAACTATATGGATTTGATTCATATGTTTTCACGTCAGACATGCTTGAACCCTCGTGCGCATGCTTGAGTTTTTCCACACCTGTCGGTGACGTCATTCGCCTGTGAGCACGCCTTGGGAAGGAGTGGTCCCGCACCCTCGTCGGATTTTCATTGTCTGGAAATGGCGGAATGAAAAGAACTTTTTTCCCATCAGAATTTTTTCCGAAGCTGTTAGAGACTGGCACCTGGAAACCATTCGAAAAACTTATCTGGCTTTCAGTGAAAATTTTACAGGCTTCACAGAGAATAAGGACTTTTACTACAGCTTTAAGAACTGCTTTAAGGACGCTCAGCACTCCGCGCTCCGAGCTGCGACGACGAGGCACAAACCACCGGATCATTTCTAAACGGATGGCTCTGTGGATACGAGACTGTCGTGTGCTCTTTCTCTGGTTCAGCCATTTTCCGGCAGATTTCACTTTTAACAAGAGATTTTGTCATGGAAAGCCGCGCGGAGGCTTCGCGCGTCACGACCGATTCGCTGATGAAGCGAGACAAAGGAACACCTCCGTTTCGGAGTGTTAGAGGACAAGTTGGGACATGCCTATCTCGGCTTTCAGTGCTTACCAGTCGAGTGAGTATAAGAGAAATTGTGGAGAGCTGGACATGTCCCAACTCCATCCGTTTAGAAATGATCCAGTGGTTTGTGCCTCGTCGTCGCAGCTCAGAGCGCGGCGCGCCGAGCGTCCTTAAAACAGTCCTTAAAGCTGTAGTTAAAGTCCTTATTCTCTGTGAAGCCCGTAAAATTTTCACTGAAAGCCAGATAAATTTTTCTAATGGTTTCCAGGTGCCAGTCTCTAACAGCTTCTGAAAAAATTCTGATGGAAAAAAAGTCCTTTTCATTCCGCCATTTCCAGACAATGAAAATCGGACGAGGGGGCGGGACCACTCCTTCCACAAGGCGTGCTCACAGGCGAATGGCGTCACTGACAGGCGTGGAAAAATTCACGCATGCGCATGAGGGTTCAAGCATGTCTGACGTGAAAACATATGAATCAAATCCATATAGTTTAAAAATAAAAAGGTACGATACTTTATGGACAGACCTCGTATATTGTCTGTATTTTGTTCTAATTCTTATTCAGTGTTTCAGGTTTTGGCTCTGAGGAGCTCTCTGTCTGTCTGTCTCTGTCTCTATCTGTCTATCTGTCTCCCTCTCTCTCTCTCTGTCTCTATCTGTCTCTCTGTCTGTCTCTCTCTCTCTCTCTCTCTGCCAGTCTCTGTCTCTCTGTCTGTCACTGTCTCTCTCTGTCTCTCTCTCTCTGCCTGCCTCTGTCTCTCTGTCCGTCTCTGTCTTTATCTCTCTCTGTCTCTCTCTCTCTGTTTCTCTGTCTGTCTGTCTTTCTCTGTCCATCTCTGTCTGTCTCGTCTTTCTCTCTCTGTCTGTCTCTGTCTTCTCTATCTGTCTCTCTGTCCATCTCTGTCTCTCTCTCTCTGTCTCTCTCTGTCCGTCTCTGTCTCTCTCTCTCTGTGTCTCTCTGTCCGTCTCTGTCTCTCTCTCTGCCTGTCTCTGTCTCTCTGTCCGTCTCTGTCTTTATCTCTCTCTGTTTCTCTCTGTCTCTCTGTCTGTCTCTGTCTCTCTCTCTCTGTTTCTCTGTCCATCTCTGTCTGTCTCGTCTTTCTCTCTCTGTCTCTCTGTCTGTCTCTGTCTGTCTCTCTGTCCATCTCTGTCTCTCTCTCTCTCTGTGTCTGTCTCATCTTTCTCTCTCTGTCTGTCTCTGTCTGTCTCTCTGTCCATCTCTGTCTCTCTCTCTCTGTCTCTCTCTGTCCGTCTCTGTCTCTCTCTCTCTGTGTCTCTCTCTGTCTGTCTCTGTCTCTCTCTCTCTGCCTGTCTCTGTCTCTCTGTCCGTCTCTGTCTTTATCTCTCTCTGTCTGTCTCTGTCTTCTCTGTCTGTCTCTCTGTCCATCTCTGTCTCTCTCTTTCTGTCTCTCTCTGTCCGTCTCTGTCTCTCTCTGTCTCTCTCTCTCTGCCTATCTCTGTCTCTCTGTCCGTCTCTGTCTTTATCTCTCTCTGTTTCTCTCTGTCTGTCTCTGTCTCTCTGTCTGTCTCTGTCTCTCTGTCTGTCTCTGTCTCTCTGTCCCTCTCTCTCTGTTTCTCTGTCCGTCTCTGTCTGTCTCGTCTTTCTCTCTCTGTCTCTCTGTCTGTCTCTGTCTTCTCTGTCTGTCTCTCTGTCCATCTCTGTCTCTCTCTCTCGCTGTGTCTCTCTCTGTCTGTCTCCGTGTCTCTGTCTCTGTGTCTCTGTCTCAGGCCATGTGGGGTGGGGGTGCAGCTCAATAGCCTCACCTCAACATAACTCCAAAAGTGAAATTTATATAATTTTTCTCATTTTTTCAAGCCGATTCAGATGAGCATCATTTTTTTTATAAGGAATATTTTTTCGGGGAGAATCCCAATTATGCAACAATACTGTTAACACTGTATGTCGCATAAGCCGGTATATGGGGGGTGTCAGAGTCCTGATGTGTTCCCCTCCCCCACACAGTGACTCTGCAGGCCGTGTGAGTGGGGGAGGGGAACAGCTCTGACTGCACCTGCAGCCTCAATTTTCTGTGCTGATCAACTCTGATCATCAGGCCTCCTAAACTCCTAAATAAAGTTAAAGAATCACATTTGTCAGCAATCTGTGGTGTTTAAGTACGTTTACACATAAAAATCTTACATTAAACATTTCACCAGGGCAAAAAAAAAAGTATTAAAGCAGTTCAATCTATTTCATTTATTATCTGTATTTTGTTCTAATAATCAGTGTTTCAGAAGGTTTTGGCTCTGAGGAGCTCTCTGTCTCTCTCTGTTACTCTGTCTGTCTTTGTCTCTCTCTGTCTTTCTCTGTCTCTCTGTCTGTCTCACTGTTTCTCTGTCTTTCGCTGTCTCTCTCTGTCTCTGTCTGTCTCGTCTTTCTCTGTCTCGTCTTTCTCTCTCTGTCTGTCTCTGTCTGTCTCGCTCTCTCTCTGTGTCTCTCTCTGTCTGTCTCCGTGTCTCTGTCTCCGTGTCTCTGTCTCTCGCTGTCTCTGTCTGTCTCGTCTTTCTCTGTCTCTCTCTGTCTGTCTGTCTTTGTCTCTCTGTCTGTCTCGTCTTTGTCTGTTTGTCTCTGTGTTTCTCTCTGTCTTTGTGTCTCTCTGTTTCTCTGTCTCTGTGTTTCTCTGTTTCTCTCTGTCTCTCTGTTTCTCTCTGTTTCTGTCTCTATGTCTCGCTCTGTTTCTCTGTGTCTCTCTGTTTCTCTGTCTCTCTCTGTCTCTGTGTCTCTCTCTGTCTGTCTCCGTGTCTCTGTCTCTGTGTCTCTGTCTCAGGCCATGTGGGGTGGGGGTGCAGCTCAATAGCCTCACCTCAACATAACTCCAAAAGTGAAATTTATATAATTTTTCTCATTTTTTCAAGCCGATTCAGATGAGCATCATTTTTTTATAAGGAATATTTTTCGGGGAGAATCCCAATTATGCAACAATACTGTTAACACTGTATGTCGCATAAGCCGGTATATGGGGGGTGTCAGAGTCCTGATGTGTTCCCCTCCCCCACACAGTGACTCTGCAGGCCGTGTGAGTGGGGGAGGGGAACAGCTCTGACTGCACCTGCAGCCTCAATTTTCTGTGCTGATCAACTCTGATCATCAGGCCTCCTAAACTCCTAAATTAAGTTAAAGAATCACATTTGTCAGCAATCTGTGGTGTTTAAATACGTTTACACATAAAAATCTTACATTAAACATTTCACCAGGGCAAAAAAAAAAAAAAGTATTAAAGCAGTTCAATCTATTTCATTTATTATCTGTATTTTGTTCTAATAATCAGTGTTTCAGAAGGTTTTGGCTCTGAGGAGCTCTCTGTCTCTCTCTGTTTCTCTGTCTGTCTTTGTCTCTCTCTGTCTCTCTGTCTATCTCTCGCTGTTTCTCTGTCTTTCGCTGTCTCTGTCTCTGTCTGTCTCGTCTTTCTCTGTCTCTGTCTCGTCTTTCTCTCTCTGTCTGTCTTCTCTGTCTGTCTCTCTCTCTCTCTCTGTGTCTCTCTCTCTGTCTGTCTTCGTGTCTCTGTTTCTCTGTCTTTCGCTGTCTCTCTCTGTCTCCGTGTCTCTGTCTTTCGCTGTCTCTCTCTGTCTCTGTCTGTCTCGTCTTTCTCTGTCTGTCTGTCTGTCTTTGTCTCTCTGTCTGTCTCGTCTTTGTCTGTTTGTCTCTGTGTTTCTCTCTGTCTTTGTGTCTCTCTGTTTCTCTGTCTCTGTTTCTCTCTGTTTCTCTCTGTGTCTCTCTGTTTCTCTGTCTCTGTGTTTCTCTGTTTCTCTCTGTCTCTCTGTTTCTCTCTGTTTCTATCTCTGTTTCTCTCTGTCTCTGTGTCTCTCTCTGTTTCTCTGTCTCTCTCTGTTTCTGTCTCTCTCTGTTTCTGTCTCTCTGTTTCTCTCTTTCTCTGTCTCTGTGTCTCTCTCTGTTTCTCTGTCTCAGTGTCTCTCTCTGTCTCTGTTTCTTCTCCCTGTCTCTCTGTTTCTCTCTCTCTGTCTCCGTGTCTGTTTCTCTCTGTTTCTCTGTCTCTGTGTCTCTCTCTGTCTCCCTGTCTCTCTCTCTCTGTCTCCGTGTCTGTTTCTCTCTGTTTCTCTGTCTCTGTTTCTCTCTGTTTCTGTCTCTGTGTCTCTCTCTGTTTCTCTGTCTCTGTTTCTGTCTCCCTGTCTCTCTGTTTCTCTCTCTCTCTCTCTGCTTCTGTCTCTCTGTATCTCTGTCTCAGGCCATGTGGGGTGGGGGTGGGGGTGCAGCTCAATAGCCTCACCTCAACATAACTCCAAAAGTGAAATTTATATAATTTTTCTCATTTTTTCAAGCCGATTCAGAAGAGCATCATTTTTATTACGAATATTTTTTCGGGGAGAATCCCAATTATGCAACAATACTGTCACATAAGCAGGTATATGGAGGTACTGTATGGCCTCAGTGGGGCATAGGAACGCAGTTCTTTTTCCATTTTCTTCAGGCCTTGAGGACCCCCATTGCACATCCAGAGTTTCGGCACTTTCACATGTAAGGACACAAATTGGCACAGTGAAGAGCACCATGGCACACTCTTGGCACACCTGATTTAAAAGATGCCGTAGTAATTTAAGGTAATAAATGACCAGTGATGCCGGTAACGCGTTACTTAGTAACGCGTTAATGCGTTACTCTAATCTGACCACTTTTTTTTAGTAACGAGTAATCTAACGCGTTAATCTTTCCAAATCAGTAATCAGATTAAAGTTACTTCTCCATGTCACTGTGCGTTACTATTATTTTTCATTGTGGGTCGATAGCAGCATTAAACTTGGTCCGTGGGCAGGAGGTCGGGGTTCGACTGAACTGCCCACTTTCAGCGAGCTGTGAGCTTTTCATCCGCGTTTTTTTGCAGCTGCTCGACTCGTCCTCACCTCTTAAAGCGCGGTGATCAGCACACCTGCACTGAGCTTTACAAAGACATTTTTATACTGTTTTTCCTCCTTTATTTAGAATTGTGAGCTGAGCCACTCTGTATCTGGTCGTTAAAAACAGCTGGTCAACAACTAACACTTTTTTCCACTCAAATGCACCTAAACACTCTTTCTGAGGACCACATGATGTGAAAACGCAATAAAACTTTCTTACCTGTAAATCTGGTCATGTTTTCTGCATAAATAAATGTTATCCATTCTTTGTGCTCAAACGCCAAAGCAGGGGCGAATCCAGATGGAATGGGGGCGTGGGGCAAGGATGTGCCCCCCACAACAGCCCTAGATTAAAGGTCCAGTTTTGAAGCCGTTTTTTACTACAACTACTAATATTGCTTAAAATAATAATAATTTCGACAAGTAAAATGTTTAGAGAGAATTTAAATGTTAGAAAAATTTTAGAATTTAATAGTTACATTTATAAACAATGTAGGTTCGAAATTGCAAGTTTTACTGTTACAGTGCTGTCAACAGTTAAATATGAGGTCAAGAAAGAGGTCTTTATTTTACTTTTTATAAAACAAGTATTTATTTTCATTGAAGTCAAGAAAGGGTGACTATAAAATGAGTTTTGGCAAAACAGGTATCATTGTCATGTTGAGGTGGCAGAGGGTTGTTTTCGGCAGCTGGGAAAAGTAACTAAAAAAGTAACTAGTAATCTAACTTAGTTACTTTTACAATTGAGTAATCAGTAACTAAGTTACTTTTTCAAGGAGTAATCAGTAATCAGTAATTGGATTACTTTTTCAAAGTAACTGTGGCAACACTGTAAATGACATCCTCTCGTCCAGCAGCCCTTTGTGAGTCCAACATAGGTTTGTTTTTCAAAATAACTGACAGTTCTTTTCTCTTTTAGGTTTTGGTAAGTTCCCTGACTTGAGTGTTACAGTTGTTGCAGTCCCACCACTCCAAAATGGAGCTTGTTCAAATGGTTGTAGATTAATCAAAACTGCACAGATTTGAATGTAATTTGTCAGAGACATGCCAAGGGACTCTATGGACATTCTGCTTCATTAATGTCATCAGTTTTCACAGTTGTTGGCTATTTAAGGGCTTTTATATTTTCATAACCGGTAGATACAGGTTGAAAATGGACCACACGAGACAACTGATTGTATGCAGACTGTTTACACAGGAAACATGTTGCTATCCACCATTCAGATGGTCCTGCACAGAAATGGACTAAGAGGTTGCACAGCACAAAGAATGCCTCTGCTTCTGTGAAGACTCTCAGTTGTCCATTTGGTTTCCATAGTAGAGAAGCTTGAATCTTCATCTGGACTGGGTTGCTTGATGCGAGGACATTTCGCTTCTAAACGCAGAAGCTTCCTCTGCTAAATTTCTTGTTCTGGTAGTCTGACTTCTGTAGTGATTCTGTCTCTAAGCCGTCCAACATAGCTGGTCTCACTACTGTCTTGTAAACTTTCTCCTTCACTCTTGCAAATCTTCTTTGGTCACAAATCACTCCTGCCACCTTTCTCCACCCACTCCACCCTGCCTGCACTCTCTTCTTCACCTCTCTACCACACTCTCCATTATTTTGGACAGTTGACCCCAAGTAGTTAAACTCATCTACTTTCACCACTTCTACTCCTTGTAACTGCACTATTCCACAGGGTTCCGTCTCATTCACACACAAAGACTCAGTCTTGCTCCTACTAACTTTCATTCCCCTTCTCTCCAGAGCATATCTCCACCTCTCCAGGCTAGACTCAGCGTGCTCTCTACTCTCACTACAGATGACAATGTCATCTGCAAACATCAAAATCCATGGAGACTCCTGTCTGATCTCATCTGCCAACCTGTCCATCACCATTGTGAATAAGAAAGGACTCAGAGCTGATCCTTGGTGTAATCCCACCTCCATCTTGAATGAGTCTGTCATTCCTACTGCGCATCTCACTGCTGTCACGCTGTCCTTGTACATGTTCTGCACTACCCTCACATACCTTGCTGCCACTCCAGACTTCCTCATGTCCTGCTTAAATAAGATAAAATCATCCTGGTTAAAAAGTATTACATTTAAAAAGTCAAATATTTAATTTTTTATCAAAACATTTTCACTCCAAACATTTTAATTTCATCTGTAATTTTATTAGGTCAATTTTTACTATACTCTCTGGTCCAGAGAGAGAGAAGTGTGTGCCAAGTACAGGGTATCACGCTACTCAGCCTCCCTAGTAAACTGCATTCCAGGGCGCTGGAAAGGAGGGTTTGGCAGACAGTCGAACCTCAGACTGAAGAGGAACAATGTGTTCCATCCTGGCTGCGGAACAACCGACCAGCTCTTCACTCTTACAAGGATCCTGGAGGGTGCCTGGGAGTATACCCATTCAGTCTACCTGTGTTTCATGGACTTGGAGAAGGTGTTGTGTGGGCCACTGAAGAGGAGGTACTGCTGGCCCACCACCAGAAGGCGCCCTGCCTGAAGTGTGGGCTTCAGGCACGAGAGGGCGCTGCCGCCTCAGGAACAAGCCGTGGTGACAGCTGTCACCCATCATCCGTGACAGCTGTCACTAATCATCACATCTGGTATAAAAGCAGGAAGACACCTCCACCAAACTGCCGAGATATCATCTTCATCTGGAGGTAATACTCTCAGCCTTTTGTGATTTATAAATCTGTTATTCAATCAATCAATCAATTTTTTTATATAGCGCCAAATCACAACAAACAGTTGCCCCAAGGCTCTTTATATTGTAAGGCAAGGCCATACAATAATTATGTAAAACCCCAATGGTCAAAACGACCCCCTGTGAGCAAGCACTTGGCTACAGTGGGAAGGAAAAACTCCCTTTTAACAGGAAGAAACCTCCAGCAGAACCAGGCTCAGGGAGGGGCAGTCTTCTGCTGGGACTGGTTGGGGCTGAGGGAGAGAACCAGGAAAAAGACATGCTGTGGAGGGGAGCAGAGATCGATCACTAATGATTAAATGCAGAGTGGTGCATACAGAGCAAAAAGAAAAAGAAACAGTGCATCATGGGAACCCCCCAGCAGTCTACGTCTATAGCAGCATAACTAAGGGATGGTTCAGGGTCACCTGATCCAGCCCTAACTATAAGCTTTAGCAAAAAGGAAAGTTTTAAGCCTAATCTTAAAAGTAGAGAGGGTGTCTGTCTCCCTGATCTGAATTGGGAGCTGGTTCCACAGGAGAGGAGCCTGAAAGCTGAAGGCTCTGCCTCCCATTCTACTCTTACAAACCCTAGGAACTACAAGTAAGCCTGCAGTCTGAGAGCGAAGCGCTCTATTGGGGTGATATGGTACTACGAGGTCCCTAAGATAAGATGGGACCTGATTATTCAAAACCTTATAAGTAAGAAGAAGAATTTTAAATTCTATTCTAGAATTAACAGGAAGCCAATGAAGAGAGGCCAATATGGGTGAGATATGCTCTCTCCTTCTAGTCCCCGTCAGTACTCTAGCTGCAGCATTTTGAATTAACTGAAGGCTTTTTAGGGAACTTTTAGGACAACCTGATAATAATGAATTACAATAGTCCAGCCTAGAGGAAATAAATGCATGAATTAGTTTTTCAGCATCACTCTGAGACAAGACCTTTCTGATTTTAGAGATATTGCGTAAATGCAAAAAAGCAGTCCTACATATTTGTTTAATATACGCTTTGAATGACATATCCTGATCAAAAATGACTCCAAGATTTCTCACAGTATTACTAGAGGTCAGGGTAATGCCATCCAGAGTAAGGATCTGGTTAGACACCATGTTTCTAAGATTTGTGGGGCCAAGTACAATAACTTCAGTTTTATCTGAGTTTAAAAGCAGGAAATTAGAGGTCATCCATGTCTTTATGTCTGTAAGACAATCCTGCAGTTTAGCTAATTGGTGTGTGTCCTCTGGCTTCATGGATAGATAAAGCTGGGTATCATCTGCGTAACAATGAAAATTTAAGCAATACCGTCTAATAATACTGCCTAAGGGAAGCATGTATAAAGTGAATAAAATTGGTCCTAGCACAGAACCTTGTGGAACTCCATAATTAACTTTAGTCTGTGAAGAAGATTCCCCATTTACATGAACAAATTGTAATCTATTAGACAAATATGATTCAAACCACCGCAGCGCAGTGCCTTTAATACCTATGGCATGCTCTAATCTCTGTAATAAAATTTTATGGTCAACAGTATCAAAAGCAGCACTGAGGTCTAACAGAACAAGCACAGAGATGAGTCCACTGTCTGAGGCCATAAGAAGATCATTTGTAACCTTCACTAATGCTGTTTCTGTACTATGATGAATTCTAAAACCTGACTGAAACTCTTCAAATAGACCATTCCTCTGCAGATGATCAGTTAGCTGTTTTACAACTACCCTTTCAAGAATTTTTGAGAGAAAAGGAAGGTTGGAGATTGGCCTATAATTAGCTAAGATAGATGGGTCAAGTGATGGCTTTTTAAGTAATGGTTTAATTACTGCCACCTTAAAAGCCTGTGGTACATAGCCAACTAACAAAGATAGATTGATCATATTTAAGATCGAAGCATTAAATAATGGTAGGGCTTCCTTGAGCAGCCTGGTAGGAATGGGGTCTAATAAACATGTTGATGGTTTGGATGAAGTAACTAATGAAAATAACTCAGACAGAACAATCGGAGAGAAAGAGTCTAACCAAATACCAGCATCACTGAAAGCAGCCAAAGATAACGATATGTCTTTGGGATGGTTATGAGTAATTTTTTCTCTAATAGTTAAAATTTTGTTAGCAAAGAAAGTCATGAAGTCATTACTAGTTAAAGTTAATGGAATACTCAGCTCAATAGAGCTCTGACTCTTTGTCAGCCTGGCTACAGTGCTGAAAAGAAACCTGGGGTTGTTCTTATTTTCTTCAATTAGTGATGAGTAGAAAGATGTCCTAGCTTTACGGAGGGCTTTTTTATAGAGCAACAGACTCTTTTTCCAGGCTAAGTGAAGATCTTCTAAATTAGTGAGACGCCATTTCCTCTCCAACTTACGGGTTATCTGCTTTAAGCTACGAGTTTGTGAGTTATACCACGGAGTCAGACACTTCTGATTTAAAGCTCTCTTTTTCAGAGGAGCTACAGCATCCAAAGTTGTCTTCAATGAGGTGAGTGTTATTGTGAGTGTTTGCAGGAGAACCGGTCGTTTTTGCGGAGGCTGTGCAAGACGGCGCTCCTTTACATCTGAGACCGCTGCAACGTGTTTAGTGAGAGGTGGAGGTGGCATTCCCACCACTGTCACTGGGTGTTCACACACCCACCCTTTGACTGTCTTTTGCTTTCTGCCAGCAGTACCAGATTCGACACGCCGGGAAGGTGGCCACCTGGGGACTCCGGGACTTGGCGGCTCCAGTATTCCTCGGGTTCAGGTGGCGGTGGAAATCGTGTGGTTCCGGTTCGTTTCCAGACGGGCGTCTCCTATCGTCGAGCCTGCCCACACGACACCTTTATTAATTGACTGTTGCACATTCTGAATCTGCTGTGTTTGGTTGTGACATTCACAACAGTAAAGTGTTATAATTTGACTCCTTCCATTGTCCGTTCATTTACGCCCCCTGTTGTGGGTCCGTGTCACTACACTTTCCCAACAGAAGGCATATGATCGGGTACCCCGGGAGATACTGTGGGAGGTACTGCAGGAGTATGGAGTGAGTGGGTCCCTTCTCACGACCATCCAATCTCTGTACTCGCAAAGCAAGAGCTGTGTTCGGGTGCTTGGCAGTATGTTGAACTCATTTCCGGTGGGGTTTGTTAAAAATCCTGTTTATGATATTCATGGACAGGATATCGAGCTGTAGTCGGGGGGAGGAGGGTTTCCAGTTTGGTGGGCTCAGGGTCTCATCACTGCTTTTTGCAGATGAGGTGGTCCTGTTGGCTTCATCGATCTGTGACCTCCAACACTCAGTGGATCGTTCACAGCCGAATGTGAAGTGGCTGGGATGAGGATCAGCACTTCTAAATCTGAGGCCATGGTTCTCAGCAGGAAACCAATGGATTGCCTACTACAGGTAGGGAATATGGTCTTGCCCCAAATGAAGGCGTTCGAGTACCTCGGGGTCTTGTTCATGAGTGAGGGGACAATGGAGCGTGAGATCGGCTGGAGAATCGGCGCAGCAGGGGTGGTGTTGCATTCACTCTACCGTACTGTTGTGACCAAAAGGGAGCTGAGCCAAAAGGCGAAGCTCTCGATCTACTGGTCAATCTTTCACCTACCTACAATCTGTTCCTACTTTCACCTATGGCCATGAGGGTTGGGTCATGATTGAAAGAACTAGATTGCAGGAACAAGCAGCCGAAATGGCCTTCCTTAGGAGGGTGGCTAGTGTCTCCCTTAGAGATAGGGTGAGACGTTCGGTCATTCGTGGGGAGCTCCTTCACATTGAAAGGAGCTAGCTGAGGTGGTTCAGGCATCTGGTAAGGATGCCCCAAGGGCGCCTCCCTAGGAAGGTGTTCCAGGCATGTCCATCTGGGAGGAGACCCCGGGGAAGACCCAGGACTAGGTGGAGAGATTATGTCTCCACACTGGCCTGGGAACGCCTCGGGATCCCCCAGTCAGAGGTGGTTTATGTGGCATGGGAAAGGGAAGTTTGGGGTGCCGCTAATCCTGGGCTGTGGTCTGTCATGAGATGTGGTGATAGTAACCAGCAGTAAATAAGATAACAACAAGTAATCTAAGTCATTTCTTAAGCAACAACTAAATCAAAAACAAGTCTACTAGCTGCTAAGCTAATTTTTGCAGTGTCAAATGCCATAGGTTTAAGATAATTATAGTGGGTGCCTAGCAGTGAAGAATTGTTTTGTCACCCCTGCACCTTTGTTAAATGTTTTTATCATTAAGCCATATTTACAGTGTGTTCATGAATTCAGTTTAAAGTAAACTTTCCTGAGTACTGTTATATGGACAGACTTTAATATTGTATAATATGTGTTATGTGTAATCTGTATAATACTTACAAACACTGGCAAAATGAATAGCTGTCTAGTATTGGAACTGAAGCCCTCTATTAATACTTGATGCATGTACTGCCACATCATGATCAAGAACAATCAGAGATTGCTGACGTCCGCCAATCCGGATCGCCTCCAAAATTTAGTGGAGTCTTCCATGTCCTAATATCTATCTGTGGTGAAAATCTGGTGAAAATCCATGAAGTAATTTAGATGTAATACTATAAAACATATCTAAAGTGAAATCTTGATCCAGATCTGGATCTAGATCACCGCCAAAATTCAGTGGAGTCTTCCATGGCCTAATATCTATCTGTGGTGCAAATATGGTGAAAATCTGTGAAGTAGTTTTGCTGTAATCCTTCAAAGCCTACTGTTTTCATGTGACATATCGGTCACGTGATTTTGCACCCCGTGGCCATTGTGGATTATGAAGCGTGCCCGCTGGGATACGCTATGTGCATTTGGCGAACAATTGCAGAAGCTTCAACAATGGTCAACTTTTGTGCTGTTGTCGGTTGTTCAAACAGAGGTGATAAAAATGAGGCAGGTCACTCATTTTACAGGCTACCAGCAGTTATTGTGCATCAAGCAGTGGAGTGTTATGAGCTTTCTAAGCGACACAGAGACCTGGCTCAGCAGATCTGAAGGAAGCCAAGCAGACCGCCTGTAAGTCCAAAGCCGCCCGTAAGAGCGCTCCGGCTACCATCGGTGTGAAGCCTCACCGTTACAGGCCGGGCACTGTGTTGGGTATTTTCTCCTCCAAACATTCTTAAAACCTTTAACAAGACAAACAGAGTCAAGAAACACCAGTGAGACAGAAAGTCAAATTTAGCTTGCGAGGAGTGCAGACAGTCCGTACACGTAGTACCACTGAAAGCACTGAGGACTGCTGCGCATGCTCACTCTTTTTATTAGGAGAAAGCCCTACCCACATTGTGAAACTTGTCCTAAAGGTGGGGGGAACATGCATGACAAGTTTCCTCCCGTAATACAAAACATCTCATGGCGCGTATGCCAATGATTGCAGCTGTGTGGAGAAACAATTTTGCTTCTTTTTGTTTAATCTTATCATTGACGGTCAGCACATTCTGTTCTTGCAGGCTCCTCTGTTTGCACTTATCATCTGTTCTGCAAAAGCTTGGAGTGTCCTGTTTTGTACAGTAAGCATTTGTGCAGCATAAGGTCAAAATAACCTCCAGCTCTTCACTCCCAGTTCAGAATGATCCCAGCATGCTTTACTCCCAGTCGTTAGTGGCTACAAAAACAAAGTTGTGCCATCAGTGTAATAATAACAAGTACATTCTCAGGGTTACGTTAAGACAGGTGCAAAACAGCACAATAACATTTTATCAGAATGAAGACAAAGGTACAAATGTTTAACAGTGATAAAAATATACACAAAATCTTTAACATTTCCCTCCTGTTATCGCTTGCTAAACATATAGTAGTTATCACCTAGCTTAGCACTTCTTTCTTGAGATTTTCACTAAGAGGTTCATCATGGTATGTTCTACAGGCTTACACACCAGAGGTTATGTCATCGTCTTCATCATCATCGGTGTCTGGGTCATCATACTTAGTTTGGTCAGGGAAAAGTTCAGGAACTCCTTGCTCCCAGTCATCATTGTGGCCATCTTCATCCTCGTCATCGTCCCCGGCTTCGGGTCCGAGGAGAGGGTATGCTGCTGAAGTGGGCATTCCTGGCCCTAGAGCTGTTGTAATCATTCGATTAATAAGTCCACGTATACACGGAATACAACAACATCCACACAATGTCAGAATCGCAGCAAATACTGCTATAGACACTAATAGTGAAGAAATCAAAGACCTCCATTTTCCCATCCCTTCCAGCCACCAATCCCAGCCTTCGGTGTTTACTCCACTGTGCTCTTTCATCTTCCTGTTCAACGTCCTCAGACCGTCGATGGCTTGAGTGAGGCTGCCATCTGCAGCTGTGTTGTTGGGAATGAATGTGCAGCATTGTTCTCCGAACATGGCACAAACACCTCCTTTCTCTGCCAACAACATATCCAGAGCAATCCGGTTCTGGAAGGCCATAAGGGATGTGGCTGCTAACTGTGAATGGACAGCCTTAAATCCTTCCTCAGTCCAATTTCCTAATTTCTGTACATTGTAGTGGATGTAGTTTATTCTGTCTACGTTCTTATTAATTGAACACCACCAACAGATGGAGGATTCGAATCCAGCTGCTATCTGATCAGCCAGTTTATACTCGTCAGGGACTCCTCTGGGGACTCCTATCGCATCAATATATGTTGGATCTCCCACTCCTTTCCAATCTCTTTTTACTATATGTCTGGTTATGCCTTTCTGCCAGTCTTCAGGAATGAGAGAGGCTGCATATGTCATAACTTCTTCAGGGGTCATGGGTATGGCTTTAACTGGTAACAATAATGATATTAATGCACAATAACCTGACACATTTCTTGGCAGTCTGTCAAAGATTCTGTTATCACCACACCACCACCATATATCACTCCTACTGACAGGTTTGAATGTGGAATTACTATGGACCACATCCTTACACCAGGCAGTGTGGTTTACGCTACCCAAAGTCTTACTTGTCCCTGTCAAGTTTACACATGTATAGTTAGCATGCCCAACTTTGCTTGAAAATAAAGGTTTAATCTTAGTCAGTTTGGTCAATGGATAGATCTTGTCCCACTTAGAACAATAGTTGTTTGTTGCAATGTATGTCTGTTTCATTACAGTCAACAGACAGTCTGTGGTTAATGCTGCCGGTATTACCTGTTTTATAGGTCTGGGTCCCATACATACAACACAGTCCTTCTTTATAGCTAGTCCTGCTTGTTCTGCCATTAAAAGCCAATTGTTATTTTGTCCACTAATTCCTGTAGTTACTAGGAACCAGTCATCTGTTTTCATGTCTTTTGTATTTCTTATGGGTGCACCCTTTGTCCTGCCACTATACCATGATCCCTGTTGATCATCCTGTGTCCGTGTCAAGGATGTAAAAGGGACTTTGATTACTACTGAAGCATTTCGGGGAAAGCAGGCCTGTACACCAAATTGATATGCTCTTTGTTTACTACATCGATGCCCTACAGGTATAAGTGGAGTGGGGCCTTTGTCCTCTCTTTTTGGCCTATTCAGTTTGTTGATATGTCCCTTATCGCGTCCTGTGCTTATGGCTTTCAATAATAAGCCCAATCCGAAAAAGAAAAGTAGCATAATAAGGACTGTCCATGGGGTCCAGGGACCCTCTTTCTTTTTGTTTTTTACTTTCGTCATTTCTACACACTACAGCACACCTATGTTCAGAACAGTGGTTTCTTAATGTCTTCTGCTAGCTTTCGTGTCTAACCTGGATCTTAACACCAAGCTCACACACTATTACTAGTCTTATCCTACTGTTCTTACTGTTTGTCTGTGTCTGCAGAAATGACTTTCTTACAGTGAGTTAAATTAATCCATGTACTTCTTTCCCCAATTTTCAAGGCTGTGGGTGTTGTGAGTAGTACTTGATGGGGCCCTTCCCACTTAGGTGAATGCCAGTGTTTTCTCTTGATGCTTCTTATCAACACCCAGTCTCCAGGTACCACTTTAGGGTCATCCTGTGGAGAAATGGGATCATCATCAATCAATCAATCAACTTTTTTTCTTATATAGCGCCAAATCACAACAAACAGTTGCCCCAAGGCGCTCCACATTGTAAGGCAAGGCCATACAATAATTATGAAAAACCCCAACGGTCAAAACGACCCCCTATGAGCAAGCACTTGGCCACAGTGGGAAGGAAAAACTCCCTTTTAACAGGAAGAAACCTCCAGCAGAACCAGGCTCAGGGAGGGGCAGTCTTCTGCTGAGACTGGTTGGGGCTGAGGGAAAGAACCAGGAAAAAGACATGCCGAGAAGGGGGGCAGAGATCGATCACTAATGATTAAATGCAGAGTGATGCATACGGAGCAAAAAGAGAAAGAAACAGTGCATCATGGGAACCCCCCCACAGTCTACGTCTAAAGCAACATAACCAAGGGATGGTCCAGGGTCACCCGATCCAGCCCTAACTATAAGCCTTAGCGAAAAGGAAAGTTTTAAGCCTAATCTTAAAAGTAGAGAGGGTATCTGTCTCCCTGATCTGAATTGGGAGCTGGTTCCACAGGAGAGGAGCCTGAAAGCTGAAGGCTCTGCCTCCCATTCTACTCTTACAAACCCTAGGAACCACAAGTAAGCCCGCAGTCTGAGAGCGAAGCGCTCTAATGGGGTAATATGGTACTACGAGGTCCCTAAGATAAGATGGGACCTGATTATTCAAAACCTTATAAGTAAGAAGAAGAATTTTAAATTCTATTCTAGAATTAACAGGAAGCCAATGAAGAGAGGCCAACACGGGTGAGATATGCTCTCTCCTGCTAGTCCCCGTCAGTACTCTAGCTGCAGCATTCTGAACCAACTGAAGGCTTTTTAGGGAACTTTTAGAACAACCTGATAATAATGAATTACAATAGTCCAGCCTAGAGGAAATAAATGCATGAATTAGTTTTTCAGCATCACTCTGAGACAAGACCTTTCTGATTTTAGAGATATTGCGTAAATGCAAAAAGGCAGTCCTACATATTTGTTTAATATGCGCTTTGAATGACATATCCTGATCAATTGGCTTCCTCAGGTACATCCCAAATTTGCCCATAATATGGTAGTCGATATTTTCTTCCAAACAATGTTTCATAAGGTGTCAAACCCGTGGTACAAGTTATGTTTATGTACATCTTCACCAAATCTATGCAATGTGTCCATGGTCTGCCTGTTTCCTCCATTGTCTTTCTAAGTCTGTTTTTTACTGTCCCATTCATCCTTTCCACTAATCCGGCACTTTGTGGATGATAAGCACAGTGATTTATGAGATTAATCTGTAGCGCTTCTCCTACATATTGCACTATTGTATTAACAAAGTGCGCTCCATTATCTGAATAGACTGTTTCTGGTATTCCAAATCGTGGAATGATGTCTTTGCACAATGCTTTAGCCACTGTAAGTGCATCTGCATGTTTTGTGGGGAACAATTCTACCCATTTTGAGAAGGCATCAATTATAACTAAACAAAATTCCTTCCCTTCATGTTTACTCAACTGTATATAATCCATATGAATCACTTGAAAGGGATATTGTGGTGTTGGAAATTTGCCTCTTTGGGGTCTCAAATTGCCTTGTGAGTTGTGTTTTGCACATGTCATGCATGCTCTACAATGCTGTTTTGCATATGCATCAAACCCATAAAGACAAAAAATAGATTGTAATTGCGATATCATAGACCACCAACTTATTCTTACATCATGACATCATTTGTTTTTTGGGTTGTGGTTTTGGAGCATGTAAAATCGCTTCCTTCCTGTCAGACAGGATAGTACGCCCTGTGGCTGATAATTCATGTCCTAAATATTTTACTTTATCCCTACACAACTGAACTTTGTTTTTGCTCACTTTGTGGCCATTATCAAATAAGAAACACAATAATGCTACTGTGTCAATTATGCAGTTTTCTCGTGTGTCAGAGGCAATCAAAATGTCATCAACATACACTAATAGTTGGCTATCTGCCGGTGGAACGAAATTGGCTAAACATGCTGACATGACTTGAGAATAAATAGTTGGACTTTCTGCATAACCCTGCGGTAATCTGGTAAATGTATATCGTTGTCCACCTTGTCTGTTTTGCCATGGCTTTTGGGGGCGCTTCCACTGCTTTTGCTGTCTTAAGTTACCCTGTTGGTAATATATTTCATCATCTCCTTGTGCTACATACACTCCTTTGTCACTGTTTCCTGTCTTTTTCTGCTTTAAGACTTCTTCTGCATGACAACAGTGGGTATGTGTTTCTTCCAATGTGCCTGTTGGCAATCCAATCCAATGTTTCTGTATCCAAGCTTTTATATCCTTATTGGAGTGCTGGATCAGAGCGTTTTTTAATTGTTGTTCATACACTGGTCTACCTGGCAATATGCCACTATGGACCCTAAATACACTCTCAAATCTGCATCTAAACTCTGTCCATGGCTCTCCTTCTTTCTGAGTTGTCCTGGTAATTTCAGTATAATTTATTTTTGGTCCTAACACACCTTTTGCTCGTGTAATCATAGCTTCCACTTGTGTTTGCAAGACTGGATCATCATGTGGCAACGGTACGCCATCCTGGTCTGCAGGATTCCAGTCTCCGCGTACCTGACTCTAATATTTTCTATATCTTGCATGAATCCATCAACATCGACATGTGGTGATGGTATCATGTCGACTGCTGCTTTGATATCATCAGCATTCCATGTTCGATATACGAGCATGGTTGGTCGGTGCCCTGGAGTTCCTGCACGAGGATTTGGTACTTCTATCAAAGGATAGGCACCTTCCTGGTCACTGTGTTCCTCCATGGGAGGAGCTGTAGGCACTTTTGTTTGACTGCGTGTTTGTGGCTTTTCTTGTTTTTCACTTTTTACTTTAGGTTGCACTGCCATATCATACTGCGGTGGCGGCACATCATCATCCTCCGGTAGAGGAGGGTACAAATGCGTTGTTGTCGACGGTCCAGCCGTCGGTGGTTTCTGAGGTTGTTCAGGTTCTTTATGTTGAATTATCACATCTTCCTCTGCCTTACCTACCCCTTTCTTTTTCCTTCTTTTTCTCATCACCTTTATGTTCCTGTTCTAACTCCTCCTTCAGTTTCTGAATACTGGTCAGGTTCAGTCGTCCGTCAAAGTCATGTTTATTTATCCAGGTCTCCAATTTCTTTGTTGCTTTTGGATTTTTTGCTTCCATAAATTTCCAGTCGTCAGTTGATAAATTTTCTTTCTTTTTTAGACGTCTTTCCCCCCATTTTTATTATTCTTTGTTATAATTTGGACTTCAGACGGGGGCACACCTAGGGTGTTCTAAATCTGAAGTTTTCACTTTCTTTGGACGTGACAATTAACAGTCCGTCGTGTGGTTGATTCCTTTCACCTCCCCGTAGGAAGCGGAATCACTTGCCTCTGCTTCCACACACGGTTGTCACTTACTTTGTCCAAAGAATTACACTTTCACACTTTTATTCCCTACCGGTACGCGTATATAAACAGAGGAGTCCGCACCCTCCTTCGGAATTTAACTACGTGCGTTCCTCGCCATCGTAGAGGAGTCCGACCTCCTCGCAGAATTTAACTGTGTTTCATTAACAGACGATTCTACGTCATCGCTTGCGGAGTTTAACTGTTTATGTGATCTGATCACCACTCACTCAGTACTGAAATTCTACTCACTGACTCGACCTCCTGTCTGTCTTCTTTGGGAAAATCTCGTCAACCAGACGATGCCAACGGCGGTCGACAATTGCAGACACGATCAATCGATCGGACCTTGGCCAAGGATTTTATCTGAACTTGACGACCTCCACCGGACACCTCCGGTGTTGTTGAGATCCCGGACTGAGCCCCCAGTCCATGTTGGGTATTTTCTCCTCCAAACATTCTTAAAACCTTTAACAAGACAAACAGAGTCAAGAAACACCAGTGAGACAGAAAGTCAAATTTAGCTCGCGAGGAGTGCAGACAGTCCGTACACGTAGTACCACTGAAAGCACTGAGGACTGCTGCGCATGCTCACTCTTTTTATTAGGAGAAAGCCCTACCCACATTGTGAAACTTGTCCTAAAGGTGGGGGGAACATGCATGACAAGTTTCCTCCCGTAATACAAAACATCTCATGGCGCGTATGCCAATGATTGCAGCTGTGTGGAGAAACAATTTCGCTTCTTTTTGTTTAATCTTATCATTGACGGTCAGCACATTCTGTTCTTGCAGGCTCCTCTGTTTGCACTTATCATCTGTTCTGCAAAAGCTTGGAGTGTCCTGTTTTGTACAGTAAGCATTTGTGCAGCATAAGGTCAAAATAACCTCCAGCTCTTCACCCTCAGTTCAGAATGATCCCAGCATGCTTTACTCCCAGTCGTTAGTGGCTACAAAAACAAAGTTGTGCCATCAGTGTAATAATAACAAGTACATTCTCAGGGTTACGTTAAGACAGGTGCAAAACAGCACAATAACATTTTATCAGAACGAAGACAAAGGTACAAATGTTTAACAGTGATAAAAATATACACAAAATCTTTAACACACTGTGGCGCTGAGAGAGATCCGCTGCTACCAGAAATCCACTGAGTTGCTGATCTGTAAGCTTCCCTTCCTTCACCTGGTGATAGAAATCGCTCAGACTTCAAGACCGACCTCTGCTTTCAGAGCTCCGTTGTGATGCTCTGCAGGAGGCCGGCGAGGCTGACCTGGTTGACAGCTTGCAGATCAGCAGCTCAGTGGATTTCTGGTAGTGGCGGATCTCTCTCAGTGCCACAGTGCCCAGCCTGTAACGGTGAGGCTTCACACCGATGGTAGCCGGAGCGTTCTTCCTGGCCATATTAAGTTTACGCTGTGAAACTGCCGGCCACTTCATTCCATCATCATTAAATTCACTATCCGGTACAACATACGTATCCACTGAACCAACTGTTACACATCGATCACAATAAACAGCTTTATCTCAAGGGTTTAAAGCCTTGTAATAAGCTTTCATTCTCTCTATTTTCTTTCACACGCCAGCTGCGTAGTAATCCATGATGGAGACAGTAACAAATCAATCACATGATTGAAAACCCTCAACATAAAGTGAAATCTTGATCCAGAATCTTGATCCGGATCACCTCCAAAATTTAATGGTTCTTCCGTGGCCTAATATGCATCTGTGGTGAAAATCTCATCAAAATCTGTGCAGTAGTTTTGACATAATCCTGCTAACAGACAGACACACAGACAAATAAATAAGCCAAGGTGATTTTATTACATCCTTGGCAGATGTAATAATTAGACTGATTGTGGATTATGAAAGAGAATTGCTGCATCATGGTTGTTTGCGTCGACACACCACTCAAGTTGTGCTACAGGGTTAGCTAAAGTGTTGAGTAACTAAGATTTTTTTAAACAGAATATTATATCATAAATAAGTTTACCCTTTACCTTTTTGTGACATTAAATGTTGTACCTTTACCTTTTTTCATTGTTATTATTCCAATGGACAAAACTGTGCTTTGTGGGGTTACTCTGACCTTTGACCAGAGCCTCCTCCAAATCTGATCAGTTCATCCTTGAGTCTGAGGAGACACTTCTTTCAAATGTAGAGAAATTCCCTTCAACTGCTGATGATATATCGAATCCACGTAGTCGGGATTCCACACTGACCTTTGAAAATTTAGTTAATTCGTCTTTGATTCTGAGTCCCACTAAGGTCAATCAAGACCTAAAACACTAACTATTGATAACAGGGGCAAATGAGGGGTCGGTTTGAAATAAAAAAATAGCGAAGCATAAAAATAAAGTAAATTTCACACAGCTGACAATAATTTTAGTGTTAATTTAATTAAATGACAAATTCTGACAAAAAACCTTCAAACTAATTTATGACAATAGTACAACACTAAAATTAGAATTGATTTAATGTCTGTGAGTTGACCTAAAAACAACTTGAACTGTACTCCAGTTAGTCTGTCAGACTCGTTCTGGTGCAGTTACTCACGACGTCCACTGGCGCTAGAGAGTGGGTTTAAAATTTTGAGGTACTGCAGGGGCGCTAGAGAGCAGAATGTGTGTGTATTCAGGCAGGAGTATACACACACGTTGAGAGGTGAATTTTCTCAATTTGGTACTTTTCTGAGGACCTCTCTGAAACTTTGAGAGGAGCCCATTTACAGCCTCTGGAAGCCTTTTCATTAAAAATCTTGTGAGGACCGGCCTAAATGTCCTCACTTCCCAAAATGATCCTCACTCCAAAGGTCCTCTACCCACGATGGTCCTCACAAAGATAGCTGTACAAACACACACACACACACACACACACACGGCTGCAGCGATCGAAATCAGTCGTAATTTTAGACGGCTTTAAGCAAAGCCGCCTGCTATTTTTGCTGTCTTTTTCAAAAACTGATTGTTCAAATGACGGGCAGGACGGCTCGCTGCCTAAAACCTTCGTTTCCGCTCCTGTCTGCTCCCGTGAACTTTTAATCCCGTACCGTTCCAGTCACGTGATAAATAGCAAAGTTGACTCCCATCCCGTGGGAATCTCAGAATCCCATGACCCGTGGGATTTCCGATTAAATTTCAGCCTCTACACTGATTACAAGATCAGAACTTGCACTGATGAGAAAATAGTTCACAATTGCGAGATCGGGATCTTGTAATTACGGGAAAAGATCTTGTAATTATGAGATCTTTTCTCGTAATCATCAGATCAGCTGTCTCAAATTTTGAAACCAGTTAGTGCAATACACTTCCGTAGGTTGATACCATTAAGAAAATATACTATCTTACAGTGCTTGTGCTTGCAGGGGTGGTGGCCAAGTGGTTAATGTGCTTGGTTTCAGTGCAGAAGGTTCCAGGTTCAAATCCCACCCCTGCCACATTTCTCCATGTAATGTGGAGTTGCGTCAGGAAGGGCATCCGGTGTAAAACCTGTGCCAATTCAACATGCAGATCCACCTTGGATTTGCTGTGGCGACCCCAAGTGCAAATAAGGGAGCAGCCTAAGGGACTTACTTACAGTGCTTGTGCTTATGCAAAAAAACCCCTGATGGGTTGCTCGGGCCCTGTTCTGACTCCACCGTGGATCCTTTTTATGGTATTTCTTCATTAGAAGCTGATTTTATTCATTTATTTATTTTAAATTAATGTAAGTTGCAATCAATAAATTTTTAGAAACTGTGGTTTTATTTAAACATTAATGTCACTTACGTTCAACAGGAAACTGTGGTGTGACAGTTTATCAAAAACTTGAATCTGGCTTTGGTGTTAGTTCAGGAAGTGTAGCGTGAGTCATCCGTGTTCTGATGTTTCCTTCCATTATCTGGTCATCAGCTTCATGTGGTTTGACTTTGACCTTTTAAGCCCAAAGCTTGAACAGGAATGAAGGGTTCTGAGCAGCTGTGAACTGTCCATCATTCATGGTGGTTTTGGGCCCAGAGCTTCTCGTAGTTCAATTACACTTCAATAATTCCTGTGTCTGTATATGTCATTGTGAGTCACAGCTGGTTTATACGGAAGCATATTGCATTCACTGGATAAAAAAAAAAAGACTGCTGATTACGAGATCAGGATCTTGTAATTACGAGAAAAGATCTCTTAATTATGAGATATTTTTCTCGTAATCATGAGATCAGCTGTCTCAATTTTTTTTTAATCAAATGAGTGCAATACACTTACGTAAGTTGATACCATTAAAAAAATACACTATCTTACAGTGCTTGTGTTTCTGTGTAGGCTCTCAGTTGTCCAGGTGGTTTCCATAGTAGAGAAGCTTGAATCTTCGACTGGACTGGGTTGCTTGACGTGAGGACGTTTCGCTTCAAATCGCAGAAGCTTCCTCAGCTAAAATTCTTGCTCTGGTAGTCTGACTTCCGTCTTGACTTTTGTAGAGAACAATAAAACAGAAGCCAACAAAAGCTGGAGTTTTTAACCTAACCAGACCCCTCCTGCCGAGAGGCCGACTGCTACAGGCTAGTGACTAAACAATAGCTCTAATTAGCACCTATTGTGCTCTACTTAGCACCCTCCTAATGACAGGGCAGCTGTCCCTCCTAATGATGGGACGGAGGTCTCTCCTGATGGCTCCCTTGACGACTGGTGTTCATTACTGTAATGAACACTACATAGGTGAGACTAAGCAACCTTTACACAAAAGGCTATACCAGCACAGCAGAGAGGGCACCAGTGGACCTCAGTCTGCAGTTCATCTCCACCTGAAAGACACTAACCACACGTTTGAGGACAAGGAAGTTAAAATCTTAGCCAGAGAGAAGAAATGGTTTGAGAGAGTTGTCAAGGAAGCATTCTTTGTAAAACAGTTGAAACCCAGCCTTAACCGGGGAGGGGGTCTCAGACACCCTTTGTCCCTTGTTTACAATGGGGTACTCAGGTCAAAGCAGTTTCAGTCTTTTGTTCATGGTAATGAGTCATTCACGTCATCAGGAGAGTCGTCAAGGGAGCCATCAGGAGAGACTTCCGTCCCATCATTAGGAGGGACAGCTGCCCTGTCATTAGGAGGGTGCTAACTAGAGCACAATAGGTGCTAATTAGAGCTATTGTTTAGTCACTAGCCTGTAGCAGTCGGCCTCTTGGTAGGAGGGGTCTGGTTAGGTTAAAAACTCCAGCTTTTGTTGGCTTCTGTTTTATTCTTCTCTACAAGAGTCAAGACGGAAGTCAGACTACCAGAGAAAGAATTTTAGCTGAGGAAGCTTCTGCAATTTGAAGCGAAACGTCCTCACGTCAAGCAACCCAGTCCAGTCGAAGATTCAAGCTTCTCTACTACAGTGCTTGTGCTTATGCAAAAAAAAAACAAACAAACAAAAAAAATCAACAAGACTGGAAACATATAAAATGTAACACATCCCTGGAATGTGCATTCTACAGTGTGCAGGGATGTCCTGCTCATCCAAAATATTAAAAAATCAAATTTTAAACTAGTGTCTCCATTTTGTTTGATTCTTCTACCCTGATGGGTTGCTCGGGCCCTGTTCTGATGCCATCGTGGAGCCGGATAGATCACACGGTCACCCTTTTTATGGTATTTCTTCCCTTGGATGGCTGTACTGCTACTCGGTCTTTGACCTCATTGGTATGGGGGGTTCTGTAACCTCCCTCTGGTCCTGCAGCATTTTGCCTTTTTCAAATACCAATAGAAGCCATTTCCTGCCACTTTAGCTTTACATCTTATCTATAATTACAGACTAAGGCCTGTCATGACCCTTGTCTGTGTCTGTCCTTTTCCTCTGGCTTCCCCTTGTGACTGTTACTGATGCTATTGTTTGGGGTCCCTTTGAGTTTTCATGTCTGTGTGCTGTCTTTATCCTTGTACAGCGCATCCTAAAAGTATTCCTAGTGCTTTCACTTTTTCCACATTTTATGTTACAGCCTTATTCCAAAAATGGAGTTAAATTCCCTTTTCCCTCAAAATTATGTTCACAACACCCTATAATGACAGCATGAAAAAGTTTTTTTTTATTTTTTGAAAAAAACAAAAACAAAACAAAACATACGTATATGAGTATTCACACCTTCAATATATTTTTCAATTTATTTTCATTTATATAGCACCAAATCACAACAAGGTTGCCTCAAGGCACTTCACATAAGTAAGCGCTAACCTTAACAACCCCCAGAGAACGCACACAGGCGACAGTGATAAGGAAAAACTCCCTCTTAGGAAGAAACCTCACACCTTTTGCTCAATACTTTATTGATGCACCTTTGGCAGCAATTCTAGCCTCAAGTCTTTTTGAATATGATGCCACAAGCTAACAGGCGGGTTTGTCAAAGATGGTAGGACACAAATGCGAGGCTCACACAAACAGCTCTGGTTGGTAAGTCTGCCCAGCGGACAACCAGTGGGAACAGGCTCATTACCTAAGGCCAATTTTACCCTCGACTTGATATCCCACGTTAACGCAGATATGAAGTGGGATGCAGGCAAGATGGTACCTGAATCTGTGGGAGTGCCTACCGTGTCCCCCTGATGGGACAAAGCATACGGTTTCCCATTCTTTGAGCCCGGTCAATAGGACAGAGTGAAATCGAAACGGCTGAAGAAAATGGCCCGTCTGGCCTTTCGGGAATTAAGACGTTTGACCGTGTGTAGATATTCTAGATTTTTGTGGTCTGTATAAACTATGAACGGAATCTATGCGCCCTCCAACCAGTGTCGCCACTCCTCTAAGGCCACTTTAACCACCAACAGCTCTCAGTCGCCAATGCCATAGTTCTGTTCTGCTGCAGTCAGTTTTTTGACAGGACGGAGCATGGGTGCAGCCTGTTGTCAGAGGGGTTTCTCTGGGAACAGCCCACTCCTACCCCCAATGCAGGGTTGGAGAGATTAATCTTTCTTTTCAACAAAGAAGAACGCCACCCCTGCGGGCGACAATGATGGTCTAATCAAACTGGCTGCTAGAGACTCCTGGATATATTCATTCATTGCGCTGCATTCAGGTGCCAACAAAGAAAAGAGCTTTCCTGTGGTGGACTCTCATCAGGAAGAAGCTCAATAGCGCAATCGTATTCACGATGAGGTGGTAAGGATTTAGCTTTAGCTTTGCTAAAAACAGCTGCTCCATCATGATAGCAAACTGGTACCCCGACTAGATCTAGAAGCGCATTCAGGTACAGACAAACATTAATTTTTGCAAGCCAGGCCCCAGGAAATAATCTTCCCCTTAGTCCAATCAAAATTGGGCCCATGTTGTTGCAACCAGTGGTGCCCCAGAATGATCGGGTGAGTCATTTTATCCAGAACATGGAAGCTAATGGATTCAGAATGCATTTCAGATATAACCATTTTTACTGACTGAGTGCAGTGGGAGATTTGACCCAATATGTGGACATCCATGGCATGTACCACCAGAGGGCACCAAAGCCTATACAGCTTAAGGTGAAGGGACCTAGCAAGGGAAGAAAGAATCAAGTTGGCGTCTGAACCTGAATCAACAAAAGACAAAATGACCAAGGTGGCGTGATTAGTTGTTAATTTAGCTGGGATTATATTTTGTGCCGAGACAGAAGAGATGGAATTAAGACTCACCTGTAACTCCGGCTTTGGCTGCATGGTGGCACCCCTGGCCTGACCATTAGAAATCAAGTGTCCTGATTGTCCACAGTAGCAGCAGAGTTGATCCACATGGCAGTGCCGTTGCTCCACTGAGGACAGACGCGTGTGACCCAGCTGCATTGGCTCTTCTGTGCTGTGCAGAAATGAGTCAGGCCGAGCGTGAGTGGAGGAGGAGGAAGAGAGACTTGGAGGCATGTCTGTCCGGCGATCTAGTTGACGGCTCCCACTGCGAGGTTGGTCCAGCAGGCGTCTGTCAGTACAGATGGCCAGCGCGATGAGCTCGTTAAGGTCCTCGGGAGATTCACCGCAACAAGCCGGTCCCAGACGTCATCCGACAGACCCAGGAAGAATACGTCAAGGGGGGACGGCTGAGTTCCATTCACTTTTGGCCGCCTGGATACAGACATCTATGGCGTAACCAGCAGTGGTGGGCACACTTCTGATAATCCGATAACAGATAATTATCGAAGATAATGTTTTCAGTATTGGATTATCTTTTTAGATAACTTTAAAAAACATTATCAGACCAATTATCTTCCACTTAATTTTTGTCCGATAACTTTTAAACCGATAAACAAAATAAACAAAGCTAAACAGCAACAAGCATTTTTAAAATTAGTTCAGCAGCCACCTGTTAAAAGTTTTGTAACAGACGCATAGTTATAACCTTTGCAAACAGAAGAGAACTGCTTGTATAAAAAGCATCTCAATCCTCTGCAAACAAAGGACAAACAGCCCCAAAAGGAAAAAGAAAAAAAAACATTTCCTTTAACACCATACCAATATGCTGGCAATATGACCTAAGTCATCCAGAGGCATACATTTTTAACTTATGGTTCAAATTTTAACCAAACTAATTTTGGACAAGTTATTTACATCCTCATTGAAGACAACTTTGGATGCTGTAGCTCCTCTGAAAAAGAGAGCTTTAAATCAGAGGTCCCTGACTCCGTGGTATAACTCACAAACTCGCAGCTTAAAGCAGATAACCCGTAAGTTGGAGAGGAAATGGCGTCTCACTAATTTAGAAGATCTTCACTTAGCCTGGAAAAAGAGTCTGTTGCTCTATAAAAAAGCCCTCCGTAAAGCTAGGACATCTTACTACTCATCACTAATTGAAGAAAATAAGAACAACCCCAGGTTTCTTTTCAGCACTGTAGCCAGGCTGACAAAGAGTCAGAGCTCTATTGAGCCGAGTATTCCTTTAACTTTAACTAGTAATGACTTCATGACTTTCTTTGCTAATAAAATTTTAACTATTAGAGAAAAAATTACTCATAACCATCCCGAAGACATATCGTTCTCTTTGGCTGCTTTCAGTGATGCCGGTATTTGGTTAGACTCTTTCTCTCCGATTGTTCTGTCTGAGTTATTTTTATTAGTTACTTCCTCCAAACCATCAACATGTCTATTAGACCCCATTCCTACCAGGCTGCTCAAGGAAGCCCTACCATTATTTAATGCTTCGATCTTAAATATGATCAATCTATCTTTGTTAGTTGGCTATGTACCACAGGCTTTTAAGGTGGCAGTAATTAAACCATTACTTAAAAAGCCATCACTTGACCCAGCTATCTTAGCTAATTATAGGCCAATCTCCAACCTTCCTTTTCTCTCAAAAATTCTTGAAAGGGTAGTTGTAAAACAGCTAACTGATAATCTGCAGAGGAATGGTCTATTTGAAGAGTTTCAGTCAGGTTTTAGAATTCATCATAGTACAGAAACAGCATTAGTGAAGGTTACAAATGATCTTATGGCCTCAGACAGTGGACTCATCTCTGTACTTGTTCTGTTAGACCTCAGTGCTGCTTTTGATACTGTTGACCATAAAATTTTATTACAGAGATTAGAGCATGCCATAGGTATTAAAGGCACTGCGCTGCGGTGGTTTGAATCATATTTATCTAATAGATTACAATTTGTTCATGTAAATGGGGAATCTTCTTCACAGACTAAGGTTAATTATGGAGTTCCACAAGGTTCTGTGCTAGGACCAATTTTATTCACTTTATACATGCTTCCCTTAGGTAGTATTATTAGACGGCATTGCTTAAATTTTCATTGTTACGCAGATGATACCCAGCTTTATCTATCCATGAAGCCAGAGGACACACACCAATTAGCTAAACTGCAGGATTGTCTTACAGACATAAAGACATGGATGACCTCTAATTTCCTGCTTTTAAACTCAGATAAAACTGAAGTTATTGTACTTGGCCCCACAAATCTTAGAAACATGGTGTCTAACCAGATCCTTACTCTGGATGGCATTACCCTGACCTCTAGTAATACTGTGAGAAATCTTGGAGTCATTTTTGATCAGGATATGTCATTCAATGCGCATATTAAACAAATATGTAGGACTGCTTTTTTGCATTTACGCAATATCTCTAAAATTAGAAAGGTGTTGTCTCAGAGTGATGCTGAAAAACTAATTCATGCATTTATTTCCTCTAGGCTGGACTATTGTAATTCATTATTATCAGGTTGTCCTAAAAGTTCCCTGAAAAGCCTTCAGTTAATTCAAAATGCTGCAGCTAGAGTACTAACGGGGACTAGAAGGAAAGAGCATATCTCACCCATATTGGCCTCTCTTCATTGGCTTCCTGTTAATTCTAGAATAGAATTTAAAATTCTTCTTCTTACTTATAAGGTTTTGAATAATCAGGTCCCATCTTATCTTAGGGACCTCATAGTACCATATCACCCCAATAGAGCGCTTCGCTCTCAGACTGCAGGCTTACTTGTAGTTCCTAGGGTTTGTAAGAGTAGAATGGGAGGAAGAGCCTTCAGCTTTCAGGCTCCTCTCCTGTGGAACCAGCTCCCAATTCGGATCAGGGAGACAGACACCATCTCTACTTTAAAGATTAGGCTTAAAACTTTCTTTTTGCTAAACCTTATAGTTAGGGCTGGATCAGGTGACCCTGAACCATCCCTTAGTTATGCTGCTATAGACTTAGACTGCTGGGGGGTTCCCATGATGCACTGAATGTTTCTTTCTCTTTTTGTGTTGGAAAGGTGTCGTGACACGGACCCACAACAGGGGGCACTAAGGAACGGACAATGGATAAGCCAACCAGTAACAATTTAATGTTGTGGAAACACACAACGGAATACAGACAGAGATATGGATTGCCAATGATACACCAGGTGACGTGTGGGCAGGCTCGAAGATAGAAGACCTCTGGCGAGAGAAGAGCTGATTCCCACACAGCTTCCACCACCAGCGGGCCTGAAGAACACCGGAGCCGCCAAGTCCCAAGTCCTCAGGTGGCCTCTGCCTTCGGCTGTCGACCCTGGTACTGCTGGCAGAGAACAGAGAAAATCCAGGTGAGTGTGAATCCGCACACTCAGTAGTCCACTCACAGTCAATGTTCTCCAAGGAGGGAGCACCTCCACCTCCAATCACACACTCGTGCAGCTCCTGTGTAACCACTTATCTGCTACGGAGCGTGATGCAAAGTCGTCGCGGTCACGCCCTTACTCCAGCTCCGATAAGGACACCACAGGGCAAGCGGCTGCAAGGAAGAGTTAAGTTAGCAGAGAATTTTACCACAGAGAAGATTACCTCTTGGTTGCTGATTTCTCGGCGGGGAGGTGGAGTTGTAGTCTGGCTTTTATGGTGATGTGGTGAATGAGTGACAGCTGGTGCAGATGATGAATGACAGCTGTCACTCTCCATTGCTCCGACGCCCTCTTGTGCTTGAAGCCCGCACTCCAAGCAGGGCGCCATCTGGTGGTGGTGGGCCAGCAGTACCTCCTCTTCTGGCGGCCCACACAACATTTTGCTCTGTATGCACCACTCTGCATTTAATCATTAGTGATTAAAAGGGAGTTTTTCCTTCCCACTGTAGCCAAGTGCTTGCTCACAGGGGGTCGTTTTGACCGTTGGGGTTTTACATAATTATTGTATGGCCTTGCCTTACAATATAAAGCGCCTTGGGGCAACTGTTTGTTGTGATTTGGCGCTATATAAAAAAATTGATTGATTGATTGATTGATCTAGCATCTACTGGCCAGTAGTGTTCATGGCAGCGTCTGGGGACCAGTAGATGGCAGTGTTCTATTTATTTTGACCGCGGTTATGTCAGATAATTGTCAAATGAAGTTTAAAAACAAAACAACTGCAAAATAATAATAATAATAATAATAATAATAATAATAACATTATTACAAGACAGCTCTGCAGTGTTTGCACAGGCACAGTGCGAATGGTTGGATGCTGCTTGTAGTTTTCAGCAGCAGGATAACCTCACGACGGCCGACCCCAATAATATATCAAACAGGTTTGATTCTCATTCGACCATACGATTGGTGATCAGGAGGTGGTCGTCAGATGTTGACCGCAGCTTGATACTCCATGAACACTACACGATGCAGGACGCACGATTAACCTGAAACTTGGTCCAAAAAATTCCTGCATGAAAAATCATCTCGCACACTGTAAAGCACATTTTACAACATCAAATTAATGTTGTAAACATGCATACATGCGCACATTCTCTCCACATGCAAAAACTTTTGCGATGACACTTCCAGGGCTCCGTAAAAATGCCTGTTTTTACAAATAAAAAAATGGAATATTTTACAAAAGCACATTTAAACACCAACACATGACAGACGTTGTTATGTGGGCCGCTGAAGAGGAGGTACTGCTGGCCCACCACCACCAGAGGGCGCCCTGCTTGGAATGCGGGCTCCAAGCACGAGAGGGCGCCAGACCCAGAAGAAGTGACAGCTGTCACTCATCCTCAGCACCAGCTGTCACTCATTCATCATCATCACCATCACCATAAAGGCCGGACTGCAACTCCACCTCCTCGCCGAGAAATCAACTACCGAAGAGGTAATTTTCTCTGCTGACTCGAAACGTTGAGTAATAATCTGAACTTCTTTTGCAGCCGTTTTCCTGTGGTGCTTGCCTTATCTGTGGGATTGGCATTTGGTGTGATCAGCGACGGCTTCGCCTCACACCCCAAACCAGATAAGTGGTTAAACAGGAGCTGCATGAGTGTGTGATTGGAGGTGGAGGTGCTCCCTCCTAACTGAGTGCAGACTGTGGATTACTGAGTGTGTGAATTCACACTCATCCATCCTGTCTTTGTTTTCTGCCAGCAGTACCAGGGTCGACAGCCGAAGACAGAGGCCACCTGGGGACTCGGGACTTGGCGGCTCCGGTGTTCTTCAGGCCGTTGGTGGTGGAAGCCGTGTGGGACGCGGCTCATCTCTCGTCGGGGGTCTTCTATCTTCGAGCCTGCCCACACGTCACCTGGTGTTAATTGACTATACATATCTTGTGTGTTTAGTTGTGTGTTGTCACAACATTAAATTGTTACTTATTGGCTTATTCATTGTCCGTTTCTTTGCGCCCCCTGTTGTGGGTCCGTGCTACGACACCTTCCCAACAGACGTCACATTAACGTGTTGGTTTACATAATGAATGACTGAACCAATCAGTGTTTAGCAGAGGCACATTTACCCAGAATCCTTTGAGATTTGTCTCTTTGTTACAAAACGTCAGAATTAGTGCATTATTCAACATTAAAAGATATATGTTATATTTTAACTTTGTACAAATGACAGAATTAACATTAATGCAGTTATTCTATCGGTATTAATGTTATTTATAAATCAACACCATAACTCAATATGACTTTATTTTTCAAGACCTTCACATGACCGGAGCTTTGTCATCGATAGAAAACTGGCTTTACGGCTGCTCTCAGGGTGTCTCTATATTGGGAAGGCTGTAATAAACAAGAGCTTCCAGCAGAGACCGAATGTTGAAAGAAAAAAGTGTGGTCTCATTGTTTGGGTCTCGGGGTGCCTCTGTGCTCGGAGCGCTGTAGTAAACAAGAGCTTCCAGCAGGGGCAGACTGTTAAAAGAAAAAAGTGTGGTCTTATTGTTTGGGTCTGTTGTTACTTTTAATATTATTAGAAGCTATTAAATTTGTTTTACTAGTAGTTGTAAATGTGCCAGAGATAATATTGGAATTTATCTGTTATCGGTTATCTGTAACTTCCGATACATTTTTGGGTGGTTTATTTTTTTATCTTTATCGAAGATAACTTTTCAGTTATCTGATTATCTGTTATCAAAGTTAATTTTTTGGTTATCTGTGCCCACCACTGGTAATCAGTGACTTGACAGCTGCCCTGCTTAAGCCTCATTAGGGAGCGCACAGCTTTGGGTCCTGGAGCAGTGTGTTGGAAAACCTGTTCAAGAGCCATGGTGAAGGCATGAAATGAAGCACAGGTGGAGGACTTATGAACCCATTCCGCGGTTGCCCAGGATGCAGCACGACCAGACAGGTGAGTGATCAAATATGCTATCTTTGCCCGGTCGGTTAGAAATATAGCTGACATAAGTTTGAAATGTAACTCACACTGTGTAATAAATGGTATGATGTCACCAGTCTTGCCGTAGAAAAGTTGTGGTTGTGACAGCTAGTTTCAGATGACTGATGCAGGTACGGAAGCCGGTGAGGCTGCTGGTGGCCCCGGTGGCAGAATACTGGAATTACTGGTGGCCGTGTCTGACATAGCCTGAGGATTTAGTCTTGACAGTAGCATAATACACTCAACAGCACTCAACAGTGCGCTTATTGATAACATGAAAGAGTGCTGGTGTTTAGCTAGCTCACTAAACCCAGAAGTAAGCACAGTGAACTGGTCTTCCTGCTATGTGAGCTTCCGTCTATGATGGCGTACCACCAGCTGGAATGAGTCTGAACCTGCTGTGTCCATCATTGGCCAGATTGATCTGACAGGCTGGTTTGTCAAAGACGTTAGGACACAAATGCGAGGCTCACACAAACAGCTCTGGTTAGTAAAAGACTTTAGTGAGATGGATAGCAATGGTTCATACACAGAAAGGCAGTCCAAAATACACAGCAGAAGTACAAGAATCATCAGGCTTAGGTGAGGTCGGAAGAATGGGCAGGAGGTCAAAAAACATACTGAGGCAGGCGGGACTATGGAACATGAGAACAAGAGCTTGAGAGAAGGCACCAGGTGCCTCAATCTGGCGAGGAACAAACACACCCAGTGAGCTTATATAACCCCAGGTGATGAGCTGCAAATCAGGAACAGGTGTGCGTGGAAAGCACCAGAACAAAAGCGTGGCCAGAGAGAGACAAACGCCCACCACCAAGAACCCAGGGACAAACATGAGAAATAGAGACCAACTGATGCAAACAGAAAACCCAGCAAGAGAATAAACACACAGAAAACCAATCAATCAATCAATCAACTTTTTTTTTATATAGCGCCAAATCACAACAAACAGTTGCCCCAAGGCGCTCTATATTGTAAGGCAAGGCCATACAATAATTATGAAAAACCCCAACGGTCAAAACGACCCCCTATGAGCAAGCACTTGGCTACAGTGGGAAGGAAAAACTCCCTTTTAACAGGAAGAAACCTCCAGCAGAACCAGGCTCAGGGAGGGGCAGTCTTCTGCTGAGACTGGTTGGGGCTGAGGGAAAGAACCAGGAAAAAGACATGCTGTGGAGGGGGGCAGAGATCGATCACTAATGATTAAATGCAGAGTGATGCATACGGAGCAAAAAGAGAAAGAAACAGTGCATCATGGGAACCCCCCACAGTCTACGTCTAAAGCAGCATAACCAAGGGATGGTCCAGGGTCACCTGATCCAGCCCTAACTATAAGCCTTAGCGAAAAGGAAAGTTTTAAGCCTAATCTTAAAAGTAGAGAGGGTATCTGTCTCCCTGATCTGAATTGGGAGCTGGTTCCACAGGAGAGGAGCCTGAAAGCTGAAGGCTCTGCCTCCCATTCTACTCTTACAAACCCTAGGAACTACAAGTAAGCCTGCAGTCTGAGAGCGAAGCGCTCTAATGGGGTAATATGGTACTACGAGGTCCCTAAGATAAGATGGGACCTGATTATTCAAAACCTTATAAGTAAGAAGAAGAATTTTAAATTCTATTCTAGAATTAACAGGAAGCCAATGAAGAGAGGCCAACACGGGTGAGATATGCTCTCTCCTGCTAGTCCCCGTCAGTACTCTAGCTGCAGCATTCTGAACCAACTGAAGGCTTTTTAGGGAACTTTTAGGACAACCTGATAATAATGAATTACAATAGTCCAGCCTAGAGGAAATAAATGCATGAATTAGTTTTTCAGCATCACTCTGAGACAAGACCTTTCTGATTTTAGAGATATTGCGTAAATGCAAAAAGGCAGTCCTACATATTTGTTTAATATGCGCTTTGAATGACATATCCTGATCAAAAATGACTCCAAGATTTCTCACAGTATTACTAGAGGTCAGGGAAATGCCATCCAGAGTAAAGATCTGGTTAGACACCATGCTTCTAAGATTTGTGGGGCCAAGTACAATAACTTCAGTTTTATCTGAGTTTAAAAGCAGGAAATTAGAGGTCATCCATGTCTTTATGTCTGTAAGACAATCCTGCAGTTTAGCTAATTGGTGTGTATCCTCTGGCTTCATGGATAGATAAAGCTGGGTATCATCTGCGTAACAATGAAAATTTAAGCAATACCGTCTAAATACCGGAAGCATGTATAAAGTGAATAAAATTGGTCCTAGCACAGAACCTTGTGGAACTCCATAATTAACTTTAGTCTGTGAAGAAGATTCCCCATTTACATGAACAAACTGTAATCTATTAGACAAATATGATTCAAACCACCGCAGCGCAGTGCCTTTAATACCTATGACATGCTCTAATCTCTGTAATAAAATTTTATGGTCAACAGTATCAAAAGCAGCACTGAGGTCCAACAGAACAAGCACAGAGATAAGTCCACTGTCCGAGGCCATAAGAAGATCATTTGTAACCTTCACTAATGCTGTTTCTGTACTATGATGAATTCTAAAACCTGACTGAAACTCTTCAAATAGACCATTCCTCTGCAGGTGATCAGTTAGCTGTTTTACAACTACCCTCTCAAGAATCTTTGAGAGAAAAGGAAGGTTGGAGATTGGCCTATAATTAGCTAAGATAGCTGGGTCAAGTGATGGCTTTTTAAGTAATGGTTTAATTACTGCCACCTTAAAAGCCTGTGGTACATAACCAACTAACAAAGATAGATTGATCATATTTAAGATTGAAGCATTAAATAATGGTAGGACTTCCTTGAGCAGCCTGGCAGGAATGGGGTCTAATAAACATGTTGATGGTTTGGATGAAGTAACTAATGAAAATAACTCAGACAGAACAATCGGAGAGAAAGAGTCTAACCAAATACCGGCATCACTGAAAGCAGCCAAAGATAACGATACATCGTTGGGATGGTTATGAGTAATTTTTTCTCTAATAGTCAAAATTTTGTTAGCAAAGAAAGTCATGAAGTCATTACTAGTTAAAGTTAATGGAATACTCAGCTCAATAGAGCTCTGACTCTTTGTCAGCCTGGCTACAGTGCTGAAAAGAAACCTGGGGTTGTTCTTATTTTCTTCAATTAGTGATGAGTAGAAAGATGTCCTAGCTTTACGGAGGGCTTTTTTATAGAGCAACAAACTCTTTTTCCAGGCTAAGTGAAGATCTTCTAAATTAGTGAGACGCCATTTCCTCTCCAACTTACGGGTTATCTGCTTTAAGCTACGAGTTTGTGAGTTATACCACGGAGTCAGACACTTCTGATTTAAAGCTCTCTTTTTCAGAGGAGCTACAGCATCCAAAGTTGTCTTCAATGAGGATGTAAAACTATTGACGAGATACTCTAACTCCCTTACAGAGTTTAGGTAGCTACTCTGCTCTGTGTTGGTATATGACATTAGAAAACATAAAGAAGGAATCATATCCTTAAACCTAGTTACAGCGCTTTCTGAAAGACTTCTAGTGTAATGAAACTTATTCCCCACTGCAGGGTAGTCCATCAGGGTAAATGTAAATGTTATTAAAAAATGATCAGACAGAAGGGAGTTTTCAGGGAATACTGTTAAGTCTTCTATTTCCATACCATAAGTCAGAACAAGATCTAAGATATGATTAAAGTGGTGGGTGGACTCTTTTACTTTTTGAGCAAAGCCAATAGAGTCTAATAATAGATTAAATGCAGTGTTGAGGCTGTCATTCTCAGCATCTGTGTGGATGTTAAAATCGCCCACTATAATGATCTTATCTGAGCTAAGCACTAAGTCAGACAAAAGGTCTGAAAATTCACAGAGAAACTCACAGTAACGACTAGGTGGACGATAGATAATAACAAATAAAACTGGTTTTTGGGACTTCCAATTTGGATGGACAAGACTAAGAGACAAGCTTTCAAATGAATTAAAGCTCTGTCTAGGTTTTTGATTAATTAATAAGCTGGAATGGAAGATTGCTGCTAATCCTCCGCCCTGGCCCGTGCTACGAGCATTCTGACAGTTAGTGTGACTCGGGGGTGTTGACTCATTTAAACTAACATATTCATCCTGCTGTAACCAGGTTTCTGTTAGGTAGAATAAATCAATACGTTGATCAATTATTATATAATTTACCAACAGGGACCTAGAAGAGAGAGACCTAATGTTTAATAGACCACATTTAACTGTTTTAGTCTGTGGTGCAATTGAAGGTGCTATATTATTTTTTCTTTTTGAATTTTTATGCTTAAATAGATTTTTGCTGGTTATTGGTGGTCTGGGAGCAGGCACCGTCTCTACGGGGATGGGGTAATGAGGGGATGGCAGGGGGAGAGAAGCTGCAGAGAGGTGTATAAGACCACAGCTCTGCCTCCTGGTCCCAACGCTGGACAGTCACAGTTTGGAGGATCCAAGAAAATTGGCCAGATTTCTAGAAATGAGAGCTGCTCCATCCAAAGTGGGATGGATGCCGTCTCTCCTAACAAGACCAGGTTTTCCCCAGAAGCTTTGCCAATTATCTATGAAGCCCACCTCATTTTTTGGACACCACTCAGACAGCCAGCAATTCAAGGAGAACATGCGGCTAAACATGTTACTCCCGGTCTGATTGGGGAGGGGCCCAGAGAAAACAACAGAGTCCGACATTGTTTTTGCAAAGTTACACACCGATTTAATGTTAATTTTAGTGACCTCCGATTGGCGTAACCGAGTGTCATTACTGCCGACGTGAATTACAATCTTACCAAATTTACGCTTAGCCTTAGCCAGCAATTTCAAATGTCCTTCGATGTCGCCTGCTCTGGCCCCCGGAAGACAATTGACAATGGTTGCTGGTGTCGCTAACTTCACATTTCTCAAAACAGAGTCGCCAATAACCAGAGTTTGATCCTCGGCGAGTGTATCATCGAGTGGGGAAAAACGGTTAGAGATGTGAACGGGTTGACGGTGTACACGGGGCTTCTGTTTAGGGCTATGCTTCCTCCTCACAGTCACCCAGTCAGCCTGCTTTCCCAACTGCCCGGGATCTGCCAGGGGGGAACTAACGGCGGCTAAGCTACCTTGGTCCGCACCGACTACAGGGGCCTGGCTAGCTGTAGAATTTTCCACGGTGAGGAGCCGAGTCTCCAATTCGCCCAGCCTGGCCTCCAAAGCTACGAATAAGCTGCACTTATTACAAGTACCGTTACTGCTAAAGGAGGCCGAGGAATAACTAAACATTTTACACCCAGAGCAGAAAAGTACGGGAGAGACAGGAGAAGCCGCAATGCTAAATCGGCTAAGAGCTAGTAGCTACGCAACCTAGTGGATTCCTAAAAACACACAAAGTGAATAATGTGTAAATAATTTAGAGGTGATTCAGCAGAAGGAGTGCCTTAATTAAGGCACCAAACAGGCCATGAAGCAGCACAGGTAACGCACGACAACAGCGAACGCACGACAACAGTGCTAAAAAAAATAAAAACAAAAGCGTTAGCAAGCTAGTTAGCTTGCCAACGCTGATGAAAGTTAGCTGATAAAAGTGCTCCGTTGCGATGTTTCGACCGTTAAGGTCTTCCTTAGGCGTTGGAGCACAGTAAAAAAGTAAAAAAAGTAAAAAGGTAAAAAAGTAAAAAAGTCTTGAAAAAGACTGTTAGTTCAAAGTCCAAAGCAGCAGGTAGCAGTCTCTGTGTAAACAGTCCCAACAGAGAGCCAACATTCTGATGTGTCGGAGCAGTTATGTGTCGATAGTGATGAGACATAGGCTAATAAGTAGGCTAATGAACAAATGAAAATAATAAAACAGACCAGACGAAAACAAAACAGATAAACAAGCAAAACCTCAATCCCTGACACAAGCTTGGTGTATCTACCTTCAGGCAGTTTTGCCCATTCCTCTTTGCAGCACCTCTCAAGCTCCTTCAGCTTGGATGGGGAGCATCGGTGCACAGCCACTCTCCAGAGACGTTCAATCACATTCAGGTCTGGGCTCTGTCTGGGCCACCCAAGGACATTCACAGAGTTGTCCTGAAGCCACTCCTTTGATATCTTGGCTGTGTGCTCAGGGTCAATGTCCTACTGAAAGATGAACCTTTTATTTGCTCCAGTCTGAGTTCAAGGATGCTCTGTAGCAGGTTTTCATCAAGGATGTCTCTGTACATTGCTGCATTGGTCTTTCACTCTATCCTGACTAGTCTTCCAGTTCTTGATCTTTCACTCAATCCTGACTAGTCTTCCAGTTCTTGCCACTGAAAAACATCCCCACAGCATGATGCTGCCACCACCACGCTTCACTATAGGGATGGTGTCTGTTTTCCTCCAAACATGATGCCTGGCATTCACTAGATCAATCTTTGTTTCATCAGATGAGAGAATTTTGTTTCTCATGGACTGAGAGTCCTTCGGCTGCCTTTTGGCAAATTCCAGAGGGGCTGCCATGTGCCTTTTATGAAGCAGTGGCTTCTGTCTGGCCACTCTGCCATGCAGGCCTGATTGGTGGATTGCTACAGAGATGGTTGTCCTTCTGAAAGATTCTCCTCTACTCACAGAGGAATGCTGCAGCTCTGACAGAGTGACCATCGGGTTCTTGACACCTCCCTGACTAAGTCCCTACTTCCCCAATCGCTCAGTTTAGACGGGCGACCAGCTCTAGGAGGAGTCATGGTGGATCCAGACTTCATCCATTTACAGATGATGGAAGCCACTATGCTCATTGGGACCTTCAAAACAGCAGAAATGTTTCTGTATCCTTTCCCAGATTTGTACCTTGAGACAATCCGGTCTCTCAGGTCTACAGACAATTCCTTTGACTTGAAGCTTGGCTTGTGCTCTGACATGTACTGTCAACTGTGGGACCTTTTTTGTACACTCAATAAAAATATAAACGCAACACTTTTGGTTTTGCTCCCATTTTGTATGAGATGAACTCAAAGATCTAAAACTTTTTCCACTTACACAATATCACCATTTCCCTCAAATATTGTTCACAAACCAGTCTAAATCTGTGATAGTGAGCACTTCTCCTTTGCTGAGATAATCCATCCCACCTCACAGGTGTGCCATATCAAGATGCTGATTAGACACCATGATTAGTGCACAGGTGTGCCTTAGACTGCCCACAATAAAAGGCCACTCTGAAAGGTTGCAGTTTTATCACACAGCACAATGCCACAGATGTTGCAAGATTTGAGGGAGCGTGCAATTGGCATGCTGACAGCAGGAATGTCAACCAGAGCTGTTGCTCGTGTATTGAATGTTCATTTCTCTACCATAAGCCATCTCCAAAGGCGTTTCAGAGAATTTGGCAGTACATCCAACCAGCCTCACAACCGCAGACCACGTGTAACTACACCAGCCCAGGACCTCCACATCCAGCATGTTCACCTCCAAGATCGTCTGAGACCAGTCACTCGGACAGCTGCTGAAACAATCGGTTTGCATAACCAAAGAATTTCTGCACAAACTGTCAGAAACCGTCTCAGGGAAGCTCATCTGCATGCTCGTCGTCCTCATCGGGGTCTCGACCTGACTCCAGTTCGTCGTCGTAACCGACTTGAGTGGGCAAATGCTCACATTCGCTGGCGTTTGGCACATTGGAGAGGTGTTCTCTTCACAGATGAATCCCGGTTCACACTGTCCAGGGCAGATGGCAGACAGCGTGTGTGGCGTCGTGTGGGTGAGCGGTTTTCTGATGTCAATGTTGTGGATCGAGTGGCCCATGGTGGTGGTGGGGTTATGGTATGGGCAGGCGTCTGTTATGGACGAAGAACACAGGTGCATTTTATTGATGGCATTTTGAATGCACAGAGATACCGTGACGAGATCCTGGGGCCCGTTGTTGTGCCATACATCCAAGAACATCACCTCATGTTGCAGCAGGATAATGCACGGCCCCATGTTGCAAGGATCTGTACACAATTCTTGGAAGCTGAAAATGTCCCAGTTCTTGCATGGCTGGCATACTCACCGGACATGTCACCCATTGAGCATGTTTGGGATGCTCTGGACCGGCGTATATGACAGCGTGTACCAGTTCCTGCCAATATCCAGCAACTTCGCACAGCCATTGAAGAGGAGTGGACCAACATTCCACAGACCACAATTGACAACCTGATCAACTCTATGTGAAGGAGATGTGTTGCACTGCATGAGGCAAATGGTGGTCACACCAGATACTGACTGGTATCCCCCCCCAATAATACAAAACTGCACCTTTCAGAGTGGCCTTTTATTGTGGGCAGTCTAAGGCACACCTGTTCCAAATCATGTCCAGTCAGCTGAATTTGGTCTCCAGTTAAGCTGTTGAAACAGCTCAAGTATGATGAGTGGAAATAGGATGCACCTTTTTTTTTTTTGCACTTCATGGAAAAGGCTCTGAATACTTATGTACATGTCATTTCTTAGTTGTTTTTTTCAAATAAATTTGCAAAAATCTAAAAAGAAAAACAACAACATTTTTTCACAATGTCACAATGACGTGTGTAGAATTTTGAAGAAAAAAAAAAAGAATCCATTTGGAATAAGGCTGTAACATTAGGGTGGTCCTCTACAGTATGCAAAAAAAAAAAAAAAGTTACTTGCTTAAGGTGCTTCCTGGCAAAATTGTTCATCTTGATAAGAAAATGTTTTGTGCAAAATTTCATTTTGATACATCTATTCTAACCACTGCTGCACACGTGGTGAAATTGCAAAGTTTGAGCATATTAGTGCAAACCACCAATAGTAATGTACCTGTTCACAAATGAAATACAAATTGAAACAACACTCCTTTCTCTTTTAACTGATCATACAAGTGAGATAAAAAGTGTTACATGTCACTGTCTACCTATTTTGTGACTACAAACAGTCATGGAGAGTAGCGTTTGGTTCTGATTTTCTTTGCCTCCAGGAACTAACGTTGATGCCACTGAACAACTTGCAGCAGGTATTGTCACCAAAAATTCTAATGCACACCCTGATCTTAATATTACAGTAGCAATTCACTTGTTAAGTTTACAGGTCCAGACAGGACCAATTCAGACAATGGACCCAAATGCTAGGGAGCGACACAGAGTGGTTTGCAAAAGAAAATATATTTATTTGTAAGGACAAATAAAATTGGTGTGCTGGGAATACCTACAGAATGGAGAGTTAGCCTCCTCCGGGCTTTGAAAATAGGAACCTGCAGTTTCCCGAGCCAGTCTTCAAGTAGAACTGAGAGCTAGGGTTCAGGGACAGGGGCCATGTGGGACGCATGGATCTGAGACCAGGAACTTAGGGAACGAAGACACAGATGGTGAGTGATTACGCTCTTAACACTGGAAACCTTAAACGATTCACAGCTCTCAGAAGGCTTAAAACAGAATTGTTCACAGTTCTGGAAATAATGTTCTGCTCTTAGAAAATAAGGTTTACTGTTCAGAAAGCATTCACAGTTCATAATTGCCTCCAGAGGTCAGAGGTCAAGTGTTGCATGTTTGTGACGTAGTTCCAATTAAGCAGGACTTAGACAGCTGGCCTCTTTATCATTCAATGTCAGAGTTCATACAGTTCATAGAGTTCTTGGAGCAGTTCTTTATCATAGCACAGTCACAGACAGGAACAAGTGAGAACAGAATCCCACTGAGACGAGAAGGAACTTCACTGGTGTGAAGCAGAGCCGTGCTCTGAGCTGAGAGCTGTAGAGTTCCAAAGTGACGTTACTGTGCAGGTAGCTGGGAGCCAGGAACCTGGGTAACATGGGAGCCACTCAGGAAGGCATCTGGAACACCAGGAAAGACAGTTCACTCTAATACGGGATTTAGAGAGTTGGCCAGGTTACCTTGAGTTTACCTGTGGGAAGCTCTGACATCTAAGGCGCATGGGAGCAGCAGGAAGATGCGGTCAAGGTCACAGAGAGGAATTGGGCTCAGCCCACAGGATCATGGAAGCACCTGGAATCTCTGGGATTTCTGGGAAGAATCTGGCTGAGGAATCTCATGCAAGAATATGGCAACCACTTATCTGAAAGTCTAAGCTTTAAGAGTCTGCCGCTCATCAGTCACTTATTCACAGCAGTTGTGCGGCTGAGATGAGTGATGACGTGTAGCAGGCATGGAATTAACCTGAGACTGCCACCTGGGGAAAAAACTCACACATGACAACAAGGATATAAGAATAAAAACCAGGGGTCAGGGAGAACCATGACATTACTGTGCCTTTTTCTCTTATGAATTAATGCAGTAACCATGACAACAACAGTCATAATAACAGGGACAACAACAAATGACAACAAAAACAATGTCAACAACAAGGACACAAGGCCTGAAACGCACCACCAGTGACACATGTTTGTGTGTGTGTGTGTGTGTCAAGATCCCATTGCGTCACATCTTTATTTTCATTTTGGCGTCCTTTTCACTGACTCGGTCTTGTCTCTAAGCGGAGAGCAGTTGTACTCTGTCTTGACTTAGTCTCAGACTAGTGTAAGTATGCACATTACTGTATTTTCCAGAATGTAAGTTGTTTTTTTATGTTTGAGAGGTCTTGCGACTTACATTAGAGTGAAACTTATATATATATATATATATATATATATATATATATATATATATATATATATATATATATATATATATATATATATATTATATATAAATCACGCTTCACTACCACAAATTTTCTTTACACACCTGCAATGCGAAACACCATTAAACCGTGTTTTGATTTTTTTTAAAAAGTGAGAGAGGTAGAAACTTCCTAACAGGGTTTGATTACTTTCAGCATATATTTGAAATCGAGTCACGTCACACTTAAAGCATTCTTTAAACTAGCGATTGTCATTGTGTGACTATTTTAAACTTTTCCTCATGTCGGCTACAGTTAAAATACAATTAGCAGCCATGCTCACTTCAAGCAAATATATATGAATAAATGTATTTATCAAATACCAAAGAGTGTCTAATGACAAAAAACTGCACTGAAAATAAGCAGACATTCATGCTACAGTGCAAATGAACAGACATTTATGTGTGTGTGTTGCACTTTTAGAGCGCAAATGAACAGATGTACATGTCTGTGTGTGTGCGTTGTTGTGGTGCAAACAATAAGCTGTCCATTTCTACTGCAACGTGAACAGGAAATGGATTAATGCTGCTGTGAGCAAGCTTATTAGCCGTGCTTCTCGCCCACAGTTATTGTGTGGTGTTAATTTTTCCCAAGATGCCTTGCTTCAGGTAGGGGACCTCAGAACCAAAAGAATACAATCATGAAAGAAAAGCAAGCAAAAAAAACAAAAAACAAAACAAAAACAAAAAAACACATTCTTTGTTTTGAAGAAATACTGTAACATATTTTTACTGGAAGACCACACTTTTGATTGAAGATGCACATTTTTCTCTCTGTTTGGAAGAATCCATATGTTAATGACTTTCTTATACATGATTTTAATATTTTTCTATTAAACTATAGGTTTTAGGCCTGCATTCACAATAAGGTTATGTCAAGATGAGTTTTGTGGGGTCACTGCATTCTCTGCACTCACTGTGCTCCTGCTGAAATATTTTTATCTGGACAGAAAGTACATCTTGTAAAAGCTAGCAGGTTTTCTTATCTTGCTATCAGGTGAAAGACATGACAACAGGCAGTGGTTCACCAGTTGAGTTGCCAACCCAAGTTCTTGTTTTTACATCCTTCCGTTTTTGACATAGTTAGCTTCATGGCCTAACATACCCCTTGGCTTTTGATCATGTGTGAAGTACACAACATGAAAGCACTGCCACTCGGTTGCTGTGAGCCAATCGAAATCCGGGTCCACCCATTGTAATAAGAACAGTGTCCAACTGTCGACAAAACGTTATCGTGTTCTGTGTTCAGCACCTTATCTGGCCAAGTTCCTGCATGAGCTTTGTCTGTTAAGGACTTAGATCTGTCTGACTTCACCTGAAATCTAAGAAACTGTATCTTTTGTACTTACAGAGTTTTTTTTACTATTCAGGACAGAGCTATTAAACATCCAGGGCTGACAATAATTTGGACTTATTTGGAAGTACAAGGAAAGCTCTTTTTACAAGAAGAAAATTAATGGTGAATTAATTTTATAAATGTATTAAAAAAGAACTTTAAATTACGTTGTAGGTTCACCTCACAAATGATCGTCTGTTCAGTGGTTTAAAGAAGTAGTTTCTGCTTGTAACAAAAACAATTACCTCTTAGCTTCTGACGGCTAAAGCAGTGTATTTGTTGTAAATATGTCAATGATACACTGGGTTTTCAAATATTTCATTGTGTGGTACATTCACCTCATCTGTGATTGTCGGTTTAGTGGCTGAAAGAAGGTGTTTATCCCTTTTTTGTGCCCTTAATTAATTTAACTTTATATATGCCCTTAATTAACATTAATTAGCTTGTTAGCTGTGCTCCTTTATGCGTATCCCTTATAAATGAATAATACAGTGATTTAATCAATTTTGCTTCTTCTTGCATGAAGTGATAAATGCGACTTATTTGCATTTTTTCTCTCTCTCTCTTAAAGAGACCTTTTTGGACCAACTTTAATGTGGTACAACGTATACTCAGGAACATACATAAATGAAAAATTTAACATTATAACAACAATCATTAACACACTCTACCCTGAGTCCTCAAGAGGTCAGCATCTCTGTTGTGAAAGTGTAGTGACACGGACCCACAACAGGGGGCGCAAATGAACGGTCAATAGATGAGCCAAAAGGTAACAATTTAATGTTATGAAACGTGCACAACGAACATACAGACAATCTCAGAATATAATTACAGTCAAATTACAAAGGTGACGTGTGGGCAGGCTCGAGGATAGAAGACGTCTGTCCTGAGAAGAGCCGGAACCACACGATTTCTGCCCCCACAGAACCCGGTGAATACTGGAGCCGCCAAGTCCCGAATTCCCAGGTGATCACCGTCCCCGACTGTCGGATCTGGTACTGCTGGCGAAGAACAAAGACAGTCAAGTGTGGGTGTGTGTACACCCAGTAACAACAGCGGTGGGAATGCCACCTCCACCTCTCACTCAATATGTTGCAGAGTACCGCAGTGATTCCTCAGGGGAAAAGAGTGCCGTCCTGCACTCACTCAGCCTCCACAGAAAAAGGAACCGGTACTCCTGCAAACACTCACAATATACAGATATATTGGAAAATACACAAATGGCTGAGGATATTACCTCCAATGAAGTATGATATCTCGGCGATGAGGTGGAGATGATGTCTGGTCTTTATGGAGTGCGATGATGAAGAATGTGTGACAGCTGTCAGGAATTAATGAGTGACAGCTGTCACTCCCGGCTGTGTCCGTGGCGGCAGCGCCCTCTCGTGCCTGAAGCCCGCACTTCAGGCAGGGCGCCCTTTGGTGGTGGGCCAGCAGTACATCCTCTTCTGGCGGCCCACACAACAATCTCTCTGAGACTTTTACAACATGTTCACTTTTAGTAAACTATTTTTAAACTTTTTACATCATAGAGGGTTCAGGTTGACTCAAACTGAGCTGCTGAGTCTGTCTCCTATACACAAATTTCAGTTTTGAATTTTAACACAGGTGACAAGTCGAATTAAAATCATGGTCTTCACTCTAAAGAAAGTTTCTAGTATTTACAGAAAGTGTCAAATAATTATTTAAACAAAATCAGGCATGTGCATAAATTTGGGCACCCTTGTCATTTTATTGATTTGAATACATTTAGCACTAATTATTGGAACACAAAATTGGTTTGGTAAGCTCATTGACCCTTGACCTCCTTACGCAGGTGAATCCAATCATGAGAAAGGGTATTAAGGTGGCCATTTGCAAATGTTTCCCCTCTTTGCATCTCTTCTAATGAGTGGCAACATGGGAGCCTCTAAACAACTCTCAAATGACCTGAAAACAAAGATTGTTCAACATCATGGTTTAGGGGAAGGATACAAAAAGCTATCTCAGAGATTTCAGCTGTCAGTTTCCACTGTGAAGAACATAGTGAGGAAATGGAAGACCGCAGACACAGTACTACTTAAGGCCCAAAGTGTCAGGCCAAGAAAAATCTCAGATTTGCTCCAAAGACCAACAACATGATCTTGCTGCAGATAGAGTCCCTGTGCATCGTTCAACTTTACAGCGCTCTTTGCACAAAGTATGATGCTGTAATGCAGAGGAAGCTGCATACACGCTACAAGCAGAGTCACTTGAGGTATGCTAAAGCACATTTGGACAAGCCAGATTCATTTCGGAATAAGGTGCTGTGGCCTGTTGAAGCTAAAATTGAGTTATTTGGGCATAACAAGGGGCGGTATGCATGGCTGAAAAAGAACACAGCATTCCAAGAAAAACACTTGCTACCTACAGTAAAATTTGGAGGTGGTTCCATCATGCTGTGGGGCTGTGTGGCCAGTGCAGGTAGTGGGAATCTTGTTAAAGTTGAGGGTCATGTGGATTCCAGTCAATATCAGCAGATTCTTGAGAACAATGTTCATGAATCAGTGACAAAGCTGAAGTTGTGCCGGGGCTGGATCTACTAAAATCTACTAAGGCATTCATGTAGAGGAACAAGTACAACATTCTGGAATGGTCATTTCAGACCCCAGACATGAATATTATTGAAAATCTGTGGTGTTTTTTTAAGTGGACTGTCCATGCTCAGAAACCAACAAACCTGACTGAACTGGAGATGACGAATGGTCCAAAAGTCAACCAGAATCCAAACTCTCATCAGAAGCTATAGGAAGCATTTAGAGGCTGTTATTTCTGAAAAAGGAGGATCTACTAAATATTGATGTATTTTTTCTGCTGGGGTGCCCAAATTTATGCACCTGCCTAATTTTGTTGAAAGAATTATTGCACACTTTCTGTAAATCCTATAAACTTCATTTCACTTCTCAAATATCACTGTGTTTGTCTGCTATATGATATATTTAACTGAAATTGCTGATCCAAACAACCAATGATTTACAAAGGAAAATCATGGAAATCATCAGGGGTGCCCAAACCTTTACATACAACTGTAGCTGTGGTCTGGATTTGTCCAGGCAATGTTCAGTTTGCCAAAGGTCAATCATTGTTGTCAAATTCATGTATCATTGAAGGTTAACCCCAAAACTGTCCTTCAAGAATTCATTTTTACAAAAAGTCAATCTCAGGAAATTTGATTTTCAGATGATTTGGACCAAATGTGACATGGACTTAGGTGGATTCTGTGATTGCACTGTCAAGGTCAGCCAAAGGTTCTGTTTGAAGCAAGAGTGTGAACCACTGTGTGTTTGTGTATATGTATCTATGCATTACATACTGTGAAATTGTGCTTTTACTTTTTTCGCGGGCTCAGCTTCTTCTCAGTGAGTTTATCAACAGGTTGATGAGAAGATAAGGAATGAAGAGACATTTTATTTTCAGAGGACTGCTGAGCAGCAGACAGTTTACCTGGACATGGATGCTGCTGGTGTTTCTGTGGAACTCAGGTAGGATTCTAGTTTTAAACACATGAAAGCTACAAAATACACTGTAAAAAATTCTTCTTTAAACATCAAGTCCTAATTACCGCCATCAAGGAGTTGTTTGCTTTTAAATTGTAAGTTTGTTCCTGGAATGCATGAAAATCAAAGAATTATCATGCAATGTGGTGAGTTCTGCAATAGTTATCATTAAATTTTACAAGATAGAAGAAATTTCTAACTTAATTTATAAGTAAATATACGGTGGTTACAATTAGTTAATTATTTTTGAACACTTTCTACACAGTAAACAAAATTAATACATTTAATAATAATAGGAGTAAAGTATTTGTGACCCAGATTGAGTCCTTTTCAACACAAAAGTGAAAAAGTGGTTTTATTGTTCAAACTAAAATCCAATTTATAAGAATCCTGTGTCTACTGTGTAAAAGTAACTCTTTATAATGTTAAAAAAATAAAGGAGAACTTCAATGAGATCGTTCTGTTTTGTTTGCTTCATAACTGTGTTTAAACAGTGAAATCTTTAAGAGATTTTCATTTTGTCTTCCTGTGTTCTTTTGTTGTTTGAATATACTGTGTGAGGACAATCATGTCCACTGGCTTTTAACAGTCATTTTACACTGTGTGAACAAACTCCCACTTCAGTGAGATTCAGTCCTCTGGTTTTCAAATGAACATTCCTTCATCTATCTTAGAATAGTCAAGTGGCCTGTGTGTGTGTGTGTGTGTGTGTGTGTGTGTGTGTGTGTGTGTGTGTGTGTGTGTGTGTGTGTGTGTGTGTGTGTGTGTGTGTGTGTGTGTGTGTGTGTGTGTGTGTGTGTGGCTTTGATCATAGAGAAACTGGGAAGAACTGACATTTGCTGTTTGGTTTGCTTACATATTTTGAGTTGAGGATGAATGCTGTGAAAACGGAAAGTTAATAGGACTAATATTTTTGGAGAAATTAGCCATATTAGCTAACATAAGAATCAGAATCAGAATACTTTATTAGTCCCTTGAAGGGCAATTCATTGCAGACCCCCTGGCCAACCATAAAAACACAGACATAACATTTACATAGGTATATGCTAAATGACAATCACAGAATCAAGGTTAAAAACAAAGACAAAATCCTCAGCCAGTGTTCAGGAGTCTAATCGCAGAAGGAATGAAAGACATTGAATTAAGTGAGCAATGGAGATTGTGCTATAATGCACCATGGGAGTTTGTGGTTTCAAATATTGATGTTGTGATTCATGTTAGTTTAACAGTGTTGTTTGTGTAATTGTTGTGTTTTTGTAGTTCAGTTGGTTTAGTCAGTTTAGTTAATTGTCATATACCTCTCTATCAGTTTATCCTAAAAAAAATATTATAAAATATGTTTGAACCAGGAGCTTTCTAAATGCAGCTTATATTGATATATTTTAGATTTTTCACATTTAATTTCAACTGTAATACATTCCATAAAGGCCCCTTTACACATAACACAAATGTGGGTGAAACAGGCCGATCCAGGCCGAATGAGTGAAACCTGAAAAATTTCAGCCGCATTCGGGAAGGGAGAGACGGTTGGACAGCCGTGCACAGATGTTGTACAACCACCAAGAATGTGGGCAGATCCAGTCGTGATGGTTTCGTTCACAATCGTGACTCATACACAGTGCGACCACAGGGAAAGGTGTGATACCACATTGAGCTTTCATAGCAGCGGAATAAATTAAATGTTGTACAGGTGTATAAATCAAAGAAAATGTATAAGACCAAAATAATGAGAGACCATAGAACAGTATAAGAACAATGAATGTACTGTTGACATGTAAGACAATCATGTCACTGGTAATGATGGTTAGTTGATGCTTGATGACTTGACACTGGGATGGCGTCTGTGTTGGAATTGAGGAAACAAATGGATTTCCACTTGTCTGTTAAAATATTTATTTCCTGTTATAACAAGCAAAGAATACAAGAATTATCGTCCTGCTGTTCCTTGTTATTCATGAACAATGCCCATGGAAGTAAACAAGGAATTAATGAAATGACATGCATGAGATTAAATAAAATGAAATAAAAACATCCCTCCCTCCCTGGTGCATGCAGTGACCAGAGCTCAGGCCAGCAGAGTTCATGGCTGCTGTGGACCACCTACCTGGAGCAGCTCTGCTCACATCATGAACATAGTCAGCCAGCCACACGGAGATGAAAGCAGCCGGCCACATGGAGGGTCTGGCCACTCGGAGCACAGTGCACTGAATGGCGTCATGTGGATTATAACTCACGTTTTGGACGTGACATTTGCCTTGCCAGCTGGCCGTTCACTTGATCAGATGGATATTTTCACATGGGGCAGCCTGGTGTCCACATTGCGCACTGAGGCAAAACTGGACATGTTCCAAAGGTGATGACCTGTGGTTTTATTATTCCCCATGTCATGAGAGCCTTCCGACACATGTGCACTGCGGTGGCGTGTTGAGAGGTGATGTTTTTCATGGCACGATTTGTGTTCTCCAGATTTGAGTTGCAATGACACAGTGGCCAGGTGTGACATGATGTGATCACCTCCGTGATTGTGCGTGTGATCATCTGATGGTTTCGGAGCTCGCGCGTGTGCTGACATCATCTGATTACCTTGGCGGGTGCACCTGGGCCGTGATCATCTGGTGGCTTCAGTGCTCCCACGTGCGCTGACATCATCTGATTGCCTCAGCGGGTGCACCTGGGCCATGATCATCAGCAATCCTGTGTAACTTGACATGACTGTCCAAGTCGGATGGCGTGACTCGCCGTGCACATACAGCTGTGATGATCATAATGTCTCATATACATTGTGTAACCCATGGGAGGGAATGAACATGTATGTATTAAATGATGTCCATCATGGACATGACAGCCTTCCAGATGTGCGTGCTGTGCTGGACAGCAATTTCGCCAACATTTCAACTTTAAGCACCACAGGAGCTTCTACAATCACAAATGACCCTGCCGGCTATTACAAAAATGTATCATTTATGTTTCCTCACACAACAGCAGAAGCAGAAGAGATCAAACACAAGACACATTTCACTCATGGTTTCATTTATAAACAAAACTAATTCTGGACATCGACATTAACTGTAACTCTGTCATTTTTACAAAGTGAACATATCACACATATCTTTTAAAGGAGACCTGCATTGAAATAAATGTGGTCAGATTTCAGAAAAGAAATAGCTGATATGTATTTATAAGACCCTTGTGAATGCAGTAAAGTAAATCTGTAAGCCCAAATTTGTAATTCAGCGGAGAAATATTCATTAAAAATGACAAATTTGCAGCTAACATTTAGCCCTCTGTGAAAACAGTTTGTACATCCAGATCATTTCCATGACGTCGGTGACAAGACGACGCGTTCCAGCCTTCAGTCCGATCCCGCATTGAAATTGATTTTATCTCTTAGTAATGTTACTGTTATACACATCCTGGTTTCAACATCCAAAAGTAAGCTGCAATGAATGTGAGATACAGCTCTGCTTGCTCAGATCCGGGGATCAGATCAGCGGCGGCATCGACAGCGGGCGACATTATTCCCCGACGCCTCGCTGTCACTGCCCCCGATACGCTTACCGAGTGCATGCGCTCGTTAAATTCCGCCGTGGAACTCACACCCCCGTGTCTGCTGTGCAGCCAGCACCACCTCTCTGTCTACTGAATGGAGTTGCAGCCAACTTGGCACAAATCCAGAGACTACACTCGCCGTTTTAATGCAGTGCGTGCGGTGACACCTGTTGCTCGCAAGGACAGACTTCTTGCTGCAAAATCCGCAGCGCTGCATGTCTCGGTAATCGGAGCCGCAGAGCTCCGCAGCCGCTGAGAGAGGTTTATATATTTTTAATGACTTGAATTCTTTGCGGGTCTCGCCTCCGTAGCCCGCGACGGTACACCAGAGGTGAAAGACAGTAGATTTTCAATGCGACACCACTTAATCAAACAGGCGTATGAAAAAGTCCACAAAAATAATTTTCAAGCACAAATAAAAGAAATGTGTACTCACCAAGCGTACCGCAAGAAAATATGAAGTTTTAAAAAGTAGATCCTTCCGTATAAGACAAGAAAAAGGTGCAGATGCAAACTGACGTAAATCCACAAATTACAGTTGGCGCGCGCAATGCATGCTGGTAGAGGGTCTTGTCCCTGACGTCTCGGCAGCGTCCATGATGAGAGGGACAATTTGCGGAGGGCTAAATGTTAGCTGTAAATTTGTCATTTTCAAATGAAGATTTCTCCGTTGAATGACAGATCTGGGCTTGCAGATTTACTTTACTACATTCAGAAGGATCTTATGTGTAAATATATGTCATTTTTTGGTCCAAAGATCTGACTGCATTTATTTCAATGCAGGTCTACTTTAAAGTAAGGTGCTAATTCAGAAGGTTTGAGCTTTAACTGACACACACTGAAAGACTGTGTAACCCATGGGAGGGAATGAACATGTATGTATTAAAAGATGTGCGTGCTGTGCTGGACAGCAATTTCGCCACCATTTCAACTTTAAGCACCACAGGAGCTTCTACAATCACAAACGACTCTGCTAGCTATTACAAAAATGTATCATTTATGTTTCCTCACACAACAGCAGAGGCAGAAGAGCTCAAACACAAGACACTTTTCACTCATGGTTTCATTTATAAACAAAACTAATTCTGGACATTGACATTAACTGTAACTCTGTCATTTTTACAAAGTGAACATATCACACATATCTTTTAAAGTAAGGTGTTAATTCAGAAGATTTGAGCTTTAACTGACAGACACTGAAAGACACCTCTATCAAAATGAATAGAACACTGCCATCTACTGGCAGTGGGTTGGTGATGGTCTATTGGTAAAGCATTGGGTTTGAGACCAGAGGACCCTCGATTCAAACCCCAGCCTGACCCGAAAATAACGAAGATCCCTTGGGCAAGGTCCTTAATCCCCAAGTTGCTTCCAGTGTGTAGTGAGTGCCTTGCATGGCAGCACCCTAGGTGTGTGAGTGTGTTTGTGTGAATGTGTGAATGTGAGGCATAATTGTAAAGGGCTTTGAAAATCTGATGCAGATGGAAAAGCACTGTGTAAATGCAGTCCATGTACTAGATGGGAGTGTAAATGGCAACCAACATATTTTGTGAATCTCAAATTCAGTTTTGCGCTCAGAATGTTTCAGTGTTGTGTAATGAGCAAAGCAATGAATGTGTGTGATTGGTGATCAACAAATGCTGAATCACACTTCACAAACAGAATTTTCAATGTTGCAAATGCCTTTTTTTTTTTTTTTACAAATGAAAAAATGACATCTTTACAAATACACATTTATTTGTAAAAACCAACACACAAGTTACAAATTGGAAATTTGTGTTTGTGGATCGCAAAACGTGTGCAAATCAAGGACTATTTATAGATCACCCTTTGTGCATTTACAGGAATTAATGACACAAATTTAACTCCATAAAAAATAAGTGTCTTATCACTTAAAACAAAGTATAGATTTGCATGTACACGCTGTTTTTAAAGCAGACACAGTCGATCGCTGCTGCAATGCATTGTGGGAGTTCGGGATTTGGGTCCTTTTTAAATTATTATTGTTGTACATGTTGGTTTAGCAGTGTTGTTAGTGTTATAGATTTGTTGTGTTTTGAAAGTTCAAGTAGTGTGGTTAGTTTGGTGAAGAGTTATGCAGTGACCATGAGTGAAAAGTACCCTGCGTTTGATCTCTTCTGCCACTGTCTGTGCCAATATTATGTGGTTGGAGAGTGTTTGTTTACAGCTGCACATGTATGACTGCATTCTCTGGTTGAATACTGCTTTTTCTACTAACGTTGATTCAGAGTATTTCTTTAGCAACTGCACCTCTTACCTGTGATTGAAGAGCATGACTTGCTGTTTTCAAATTTGATTTCACTCCAAATATACTTACAATTTAACTAAATCAGTTAGTATGTCTCTAGAGCCTATAAGGCTGCACTTTCAGGAGCACAAAAAGTAGTACTTCAGGTCCTACCTATAACTGTAAAGGTTAAATGTATGCAAAAAATTAAAAAAGTTAAGCTTTTAAAGGTTTTATTCCATCCAAAAATATATTACTTATTAATAAAAAATACTTTGTTTCATGCATTGGGACAAAATGTGTAGCCATATAATTATTCTCTACAAGAGTCAAGACAGAATCAGACCACCAGAGCAAGAATTTTAGCTGAGGAAGCTTCTGCGATTTGAAGCGAAACGTCCTCGTGTCAAGCAACCCTGGTCCAGTCGAAGATTCAAGCTTCTCTACTATGGAAACCACCTGGATAATTGAGAGCCTACACAGAAACAAGGCCATATAATGTTATAATCAGGTAAATTAATATGTAATCATATGGTGTGGTCAGTGTGTTCTCTTGATCTACAACAGGACAGTTTGAAAGTTTTGAACAAGGTGATAAAGACAATGTTGGAGGCAGATATTTAGATTTATTTCTATATTATTAAACCAAAATAAAAGCTTAAAACACACACACACACACACACACACACACACACACACACACACACACACACACACACACACACACACACACACACACACACACACACACACACACACACACACACACACACACACACACGCTGATCCAAAATGCCAGAAGAGCATCAAGTTATGTGAGGATCACTGAAGTAGCTCCTCAGACTCCTCTCAGAGCCTCCTGATAGACAGACACAGAGACAGACATTACGTAGCATGAAAAAACAGACTAAGCATTAATATATCCAATAAACTCTCCATCTTTCACTTTCATGGGCCTAATAATTTTCTTTTGTAACAGTTCATGCCAATATACCCCCTTTTTAAGTGAGCCCCACCTATCACCAGAATTGTCTTCCTTCTTTCTTTAATTCTGTGTCCAGCTGTCTGACAAATGCATCCACTTCACTGGAAACAACTGACAGACAAGAAAATCTCAGCTAGTTTGAGAAAAATACTGGTAAAACTTAAGAGTTCATTCAGTCACACTAGGTAATAACTTCTATCAGTAAACGTTTTAAAAGATTATTGTGCATTGTTTAATCTAAAAAAGACAAACTTCACCCTTACCTTTGATGGTAAAGTGGACCACGGAAGTACATATTCTCTGCTTCCCGGGAGGAAGAAGTGTGCAGCCTGAGAGTACAGCAATAAATGTGCAGTCATTAGGTGGCACTGTCTATAAACAATGTTCTGAATCGACGTCATTAGAAGAAACGTGTGGCCTGAAAGTGCAGCCGTAAACGTGCACCCTACTCGTCTGTGCTGTTGTGTGTTAAAAGTAAATAACACTTTTTTGATAGCAGCCGGCAGCCATCCTGCCCCCTTTTGCTTGGGGAGGGCTGAGCTCCTCACAGCGGCCTGACCGCTGCAAAACACAACAGACATGAACTAACATGTATGATTTTAGGGTTTACAAATGTTTTGACCATTAAGCTTTACTCACTATGCCAGCAAAACTTGTGTGAAGCACCTTGATGCAACTTTGTTGTGATTTGGTGCTATATATAAATGAAATAAATTGAAATTGAAAGCTAGTGGAAGTAAATTTAGCTGAAGCTAATTGGTCTGTTGATGCTTTTCAAAGATACCTGTAACGCTAATCCGCTAATGAAAAAGTTGGCTTTGCTAATTAACGGTTAGTGGATTAGCGGAACTGTGCCCACCACTGAGTACTATTTTGATTATTGTTTTATTTTATTATTACTTCAACTTTGTTGTTTGGTTTTTAAATAGACCACAATGGAAATAAGTGTTTTCACTGTCTTGTGTCATCCATGCATTTTTAATATATTTACAATTATATTATGTACTGAATATATAACTTATATAACATTTACAAAGTCACACTTTTAATATAAAGATGATTTGCCACCATCTGCTGGAATGGCGTGTGAGTCTGGAATGTAGTTACCAACATCCATTGTGCAGTGTTGTTAGCTAATATCTGTACTTTGTCTGAAAATATTAGCCATATCAACATTCTGTTTTGGCACTGTTTATCCTAGCACCAAAATACAAAATTATACTTGTAATCAAAGTTATATACTTACTTGCATGCATGCATGCATAACTTTTTGTCTTTTCTGCATTCTGCAGCAAGCAGGTGCTTCTATTTTTACACACAGACAGAGGTGGTGGATTAAGACATCAAACGCAGTTTTCACTCATAGTAGCATGACACTTAACTAAACTTACTAAACTAACTGAACTACAAAAACACAATAAATCAATAACACAAACAACACTGTTAAACTAACGTGAACCACAATAACAACATTTAAAACCCTAAAACCTCAAACTCCCATGGTGCATTGCAGCACAATCTCGATTGTTCACTCTTGTTAGCTAATATCACTAATTTCTCCAAAAATATTAGTCTGAGCAACTTGCTGTTTTCACAACGTTCATCCTCGACCCAAAATACATAAGCATACCATATGGCAAATGTCACCTGTTGCCAGTTTCTCTGTGATCAAAGCCATACGCACGCATACACGGACACAGAGGTCACTTGGCGATTATAATATAGGTTTCTGGAAAAATCAAAACCTGAGTGTTGGTCTACAGCTCTGCTACACATGAGTTCTTTCTTTATAGTTTATTGATTATTTCCTGATTTTTCTCCTTAGGACGCTGCACTGAAGGAAAACAATACTCAGCAGGTAAATACACCAAAGACATGAGACAATCATTGAGAGTTTGAATTTATTGCTTCTATTCAAACTAACTGACCTTGCAGCAATGCTGCTCTGTGCACACCTGATGCCATCAGATCTGATAAGTGATGGGGACCTGTGGCCTCATGTACAAAGGCTGTGTACATGCAAAAACATGGCGTACGTCCTTCTACATGCTAACTTTCAGGTGTATCAAAAGTGAAATGACCGTGGAAATGTGCATTGTGCCACGCAATAATCATGGCTGGCGTACGCATGTTTCTACAGTTGTTGTTCCACTGCTGACATTTTGGGTTGATGCTGGGAACCGTTAATAGTGTAAAAACAAGAAGTCAGAGTGATGTGCACACCAAAGACACACTTATGAACAATAAACACACCCACGTGTTTGCAATTATATGGGTGGCTTTAAAAGCATGTGCAAAGTGATGAGGAAAATGGCACTAACAATGGCTGCATTAGCACTGTTAGAAGACCTTGCAAATGGTGCAATCTGAGGTGAGTGTGTATTCAGGGAACCTGAGGATTTACTTGTAAATGACGACTTGCTCATAAGCTGATTTCGATTACCAAGGCCACGCGCACAACTTCATCCTGCCCAGAGCACAATACAGTAAGGAGCCAGGGTTTGTCTGTGCCCATAGGTTCTGACCACACTGGGCTTCCTGGCAACAGGGGCAAGCCTGTCAACCTTGACCCAAGCCATGTCAGCTGTGTGGAACTGCATCATCCCAATGTCCTCCAGATACATCACATTCCAACATTAAAGTGCAATTTGCAGCGAGAGCTGGTGTCGCCAACCGAACGGTCCCCCTAAAAATCGATCCCCCTGATGATGCGGTTCATGGATTATCACCTCCTTTCTGCTTCAAACTGGTACTCTAGTCATCTGTTTCAGCGACAGATATCTGAAGCTTTTGTACAACAATCATTTCCACAAATTCCATAAATTCAGCATTATTTCATCATAAAAGGAGGCGGAAGCGATCAGAGAGCAGCGGCGAAATGAGCTGTTAGCTGATGCATTCAGTGCGCGTTGGTCATTTCAAAGCATCATAGAATTTTGTTGTTTCTGCTTAAAACTGACTTTAGAATGACTTAAGAGGGTTTACCTTTATCATTTGATGGTTAATAATCCCATTAATCCATTTGATTGCTTTGGGTGAAGAGACTCCATCTCAGACGTGCTGCTGTGGTCCAAAATGACGCATGCGCAGATGCAAAAGGCGGACCAATTTTTAGGGGCGGACCATTCGGTCTGCGACACCGGTTTCCCTAATGTAATTAGAGCTACTGACTCCACTCATATTGCTATAAAGGTGCCATTACATGATGAATTTGTTTTTGGTAATAGGAATGTCTAAATGTCGAATTGTAATTTATGTGGACAAAAATGTTCAGTTTTTCTGAATTTGATGCTGAAATGTACTTCATATACTGAGACGTGTTTGTAATATTTTGGAAAATGAAATGATTTTCAAGCCCAGTGCTAATGCGGGTGAGGTCAAGAGGCAGATATTCACAAGAGAGAAGCGGCAAATAAAAGATAATAAAAAATGTGTTATCTAGGGGGTACCCCACCTGATGCCCTATGGCTCCTGGAACAGGCTCCACCCCCCAACCCTTAATTGTAGTAAGCGGTTGAAGGTGAGTGAGTGAGATCTACTGAGGTGTCATATAAAAGAAATAATGAATGGTTTCCATTTGTGCAATGCAAAGAATATTTACATTCATTGAATGATGGAACAATCCATTTAATGAGTTGAATTGAATGGTATGTTCCATCTTTCAACTCATGTAAATATTCTGACCAATGCACTCATAAACATTCATGGTTTTTATACTGTGACTATGATTTGAGAAATTGGGCCCAGTCCAGTTTATGTGAGCTGCATCACTGGTCACAGCTGATGGCGGACTTGGAGAGATAAATTTTTTGTTTCATGAAAATGGATCAGATCGAGGCTGGAGTCTCCCATGAGCCTTCTCATAAAATGGAGACGTAATTTCTTGTCTTAATGTCAGAAAATCTTTCTGTGTTCCACTTCAACACCAAGCTGTTTAAAAAAAAATGAAAACACTCAGTGGAAACTTATCAGAGTAAAACTACATAAACATGTGATTTATATCAGACTGATTCTGTGTGTCTGTGTGTCCAGAATCTGTCAGACTGGTTCATGGGTCCAGTCTGTGTTCAGGCAGACTGGAGGTGAAGTTGAACCAGTCCTGGTCCTCAGTGTGTGAAGATGACTTTGACCAGAAAGATGCACAGGTGGTCTGCAGGGAGCTGGGCCTCCTTCAGTCCTCCAGGGGGCGTTATATGGAGAAGTTGAAGCTTCAAATTGGACCAAAGAGTTCCATTGTGGAGGAAATGAGTCTGGTCTTTTGGCCTGTGGAAGCTCAGGGTCAGACAGAAACTCCTGCTCACCTGGTAAAGCTGTTGGACTCACCTGCTCAGGTAGAAGAGCAGCTGCAGCTTTGATTTGGCTTCTCATGAAACTCACTTTATTTCCTTTACTAAGTATTTCTCTGTGTTCAGAGCCTGTCAGGTTGGTGGGAGGAGCCAGTCGATGTGCTGCTATAGTGGAGGTTAAAGTCCAGGAAGAATGGAGACCAGTGGTGAATGATGGCAGCTGGATCCTGAAGACAGCAGATGTGGTGTATCGAGATCTGGACTGTGGCTCTGCTGTTTATACAAAAAGGAGAGATGTTTCCTCACACAGACCTGTGTGGAGGATCGGATCTGAGTGTATTGAGTCTGGATCTGCACTGAGGGAATGTGAGACAATTTCAGCTTTTTCTTCCTCCAGCCATCAGATCACCTGTTCAGGTTTGTCCATCAGTGACTTCAAAAAGTCAATCACTTGAAAAATCTTCTCCAATCCAATGTGCAAAAGTTTAGAAAGCCCAATTATTTAACACTCCTGATATGGGCTCTTAGTAAATTATTATTTTGATGTCATGTACCAGTCGGTCATGTATTTTTTCACTGATCCAAATTTTGCATTTTTATAAATGATATTGAACAACAGGGAAGCAACGTGGTTTAGTGGCTAACACTGTTGCCTCACACAAGAAGGTCATGGGATCGATTCCCCCCCTGTGGCCTTTCTGTGTGGAGTGTACATGTTCTCCTCGTGTTTGGACTCTGGCTTCCTCCCACATCCAAAGACATGCAGGTTTAGGTGGATTGAAAACTTTAAATTGTCCGTGGGTGTGCGTGTGCATGTTGGTGTGAATGTGAATGTGTTTGTCTGTCTATATGTGACCCTGCGACAGAGCAGTTGAAGATGAGTGAGTGAACATTGATCAATAATTCTTCCAAAGTGACTGTTAAATTGTTTAACATATAAGCCGGCTCAGATCTCACATTAAACTACATGTTTAATTTTTCACCAGTGTTCCACAGCTGCTCCAATGTAAATAATATTAGTGGTGGACGTGACTGGGTTATCATCAGTGGTGGGCACAGTTCCGCTAATCTGCTAAATGCTAATTAGCAAAGCTAACTTTCTTGTTAGTGGATTAGCTTTTCAGCTAACTTCAAAAACCATCAGCCGTTTAGTTCCAATAACTTTTATACTTCTAACACTTTTTTTTTTACATAATTAGTAACAGTGAAAAACATTTATAAATGTCACGTAACATATAGTGTGACATAATGTATTTTCAACATCATGTGATTTTCAACTTCCAGGTCACAAAAAAAAAAAAAAGTGCGCTTTGTCAGCTGTTTGTGGTCATTGGTCATCTGCATCAGGCATTTTTAGTGTACTTGTCCATAGGACAAGTAATCCTGGCAGTTTACTTGTCCTACAGGAAAAGCTGGTTGTCCGGACAACCCATGACTGAGATTCAAATTAAATATTTATCACATGTACTTTGCTCTGACTTGTCACTTAATAAAAACCTGTCATACTTCTTTTGTTTGTAAGTACTTTAACTTTAATATTCCAACATAAGAATTGCAGCTGAAATAGAAAAATCATTACATTTCAACATTTTCTGGGACTGAGATTCAGATTAAATATTGATCACATCTACTTTGCTGTGACATATCACTTCATGAAAAAGTTAATACTGTCACTCTGCTGTGTGGGTGGTAAAATTCAATTTCCAAAAAATAAATTTCATTACATATTGCATGCATAGCCTCTAGCCTTTTAATCCATTAAGCAAGACATAGCTCATAATGTTTCTCTCCTGCGATTGTTCATAATTGGGGAAAAAATCTAAATAATTGGTAAATGCCAATATACATCTGCTTCTCTCCTGTGTGTTTTCTGAATTCATCACTGTTCAATGCATGATCATTTGCCAATATGTATTTTATAAAGCAAATCAAATTCTTTTATTTCAATATTTAAAAATGACTTACTGGTCCGTAATTGAATGGAAATCCCGACAGACATGGCAGTATATTGTGTTGTCCTCTTCCTTGTGCCCCAGCCATAGATAATCCTGTGTCCAGCTATTCACAAACGTCCTCTCTCTTCCTTTCTCTTCATACCTTCTTTGAAGCGTCTACACTTGCAGGGGTTGATGCATTGCGTTTGACTGGTGTTTTCCCTGGTATCTGGCCCAGTTTCGGAGGTTTTAGAAGACATTCTGTTCAATATATTCTTCAAAAGGCGTGTTAATCGATGTGATGTTCGTTATCTAATGTTTCCTGCCACAGCATCTCGCAAGAAGATGCTATGAACTAGAGGGTGACACAGGAGTAGATTTTCACTCCTGTCCCATCCCACTCCCACAGAAAAATTCCTGTCCCATCCCAATCCCGGAACCGAGTAAAAAAAATTCCTGTCCCATCCCACTCCTGGTAAAATGACTCCCACTCCCATCCTGCTCCCATTCAGAATGACTCCCGCTCCTGTTGTTGTTGTTCATTCGGCTGCTGCCGGTTTTGTTCAGGGTCGCCACAGTGGATACAGCCAGATCCGCAGTGGTATTTGGCACAGGTTTTACGCTGGATGCCCTTCCTGACGCAACTCCAGTTTTACCTGGAGAAACACACACAGCCGCTGGTGTTCCAAAGAGGTCCCCCATCCAAGTACTAACCAGATCCTGCTCTGCTTAGCTTCTGAGATCTGACGGGATCAGGCTGACACAGAGCAGACCGGCGACTCCCGCTCCTGTACCTCTTCCATTTTTTCCTTCTTTTAGTTTTTAGGCTTTAGTGTTCTGCAGTTTTATTTCAGAAGATGTGGCAACAGAAACAGTTCATCTGTGATAATACAGTGAGGCACTTATTGCCTTAATCCAAATAAAAACAAACAAACAAACAAACTTCACTAAAAGAGACAAAACTTAAATAATGCATGGCCTGTGGTCTTATAGTTTTTCAAAATGTGGTGGTGATGGACACGTAATGACCCTGACATTTACTTTGTCTTCTATTTCTGTAATTGCAGACTGTATGAAACCAACATATTTCATGTTTTGTGAGGTCAGCTTTATTTTTATTTTATTTTATTTATTTATTTTTGTAAATATATATCCATTCCTACATTTGAGGCCTGCAGCATTTTCCAAGAAAAAAAGGTTGGGACAGTGTAGTTTATTGTTCATGGAAGAATTAGTTAATAATATTTACAGCCATTTTTCTTGGGAATGTCAGAGGATAAATACATTTCCAACTCACTGAATATTTATTAGACTTTATTTACATCAATCACTCAGAAATACAAACAGTGTGGTACTTTACGGTAAATCTGTGTCAGGTAGGCAGTTCTCAAAAACTAAATGTCCATGCAGGAAGAAGACGAGTGAGGGAAGCCACCAAGACACAACTTTGGAAGAATGTTTGGCTTCTGTGGGTGTGAGTAGAGAAACTGGGAATATAACAACATTTTTATTTTATCTTCATTTTACATACAGTTCCTACTTTTGTTATTTGTGGTTGTTTCTGTTCCATTTCTGAAATTAAAGAACTGCTATAAGGAAAAGTGTTAACATTTTATTGTTTTTAAAAAACTTTTTAGTGGAACAAACACAAAAACCAAACTCTTATAAAGAAGGAAAAAATACACAAACGTGCATGAAAAACTGAACAATGCAAACTGATTTGACTTGTGATTTTTGAAAATAATAAGTGGTAACTTACTTTGAAATAAATGAAACTCAGAACTGCAGCCTAATAATTTTGAAAAATAAAAATCAGCAGCTTGTATTTTTATTCTGACTAGAGTTCATTTCCTCTTTTTTCTCCTCCTCAGTCACGTTTTGTGCTTGAACATTAAACAACTACATTAAGTCATCTAAAATAAATATCATTGTAAAATAACAGCCTGTTAAAGTTCAGAGTTCTCAGCTACAATACTTTATGTGATTTCTGCTTCTGAACATCACTGCAGAGTTTCTCCACATCATTTTTTTTAATCACACGTGTGTGTGATTTTTATTCTGTCCATTCATATATTCTCTTTTTAAGGAATTTTGACCAATTTATTTCATCTCATAATTTCAGTATAACTGTCACCGACACGTGCACACGGTGTGAACAGGACGTACCGTCAGAACAGTACAGGGAGAAATAAAGGCAGCGCCACAGTTTAGTTTGTGTTGTTTTTCACTGTGCTCAGTGTGCCCCTCCCCGGCCCTGTCCCCCTCTCCTCTCCCTCCTCGCAGCCAGCCCACACACACACACACACACACACACACACACACACACACACACACCCACACACACACACACACACACACACACGCACGCACACGGCTGCAGCGATCGGACCCAGTCTTAATTTTAGGCGGCTTTAAGCAAAACCGCTCACTATTTTTTTGGCATCTTTTTGAAAATTGACTGCTCAAATGAGTCAGGCAGGATGGCTCATTGCCTAAAACCTTGGTTCTCGCTCCCATCTGCTCCCGTTAATTTTTATTCCCGTACCGTCCCAATCACTGATAACTAGAAAAGTTAAAATGTCAGCCTCTACTACGAACACACACTCCATACAGTGGTCTCGCGCACACATTGTTATCATGTTTTCCGATTGTCTGCTGCGTAGAGAGCGGTGGGAAAATCCGAAGACGCTTTCTCTTGAGGTGCGAGACAAGACGTGATGTAAATAAAAAACAAAAAGGCAGCAGTCAGGTATTTTGGTTCTGAGCGATGAAAATAAAGAATGTGAACGTTTTATACCAAAAAAAAAAAAAAAAAAAAAAAAGATGCCACTTGTCCGGTCGGAGAACAATTTAGAGCATATTGCTTGTCCGATCACATTTTACACTTGTCCCGGACAATCGGACAAGCGTTAATGTTGATGCCTGTGCATCAGCTGAGCTTCTTTCAAAGCTAAGACCTCACAGGCAGAGTTCCCAGATGGGTGACCAAGTCAATAGTGTTGGGAAGGTGTCGTGACACGGACCCACAACAGGGGGCGTTAATGAACGGACAATGGATAAGCCAAAAAGTAACAATTTAATGTTGTGAAGCGCACAACGAAGTACAGACAATAACAATATTGCGGAATGTCAATCATACACAAGGTGGCGTGTGGCAGGCTCGAAGATAGAAGACGTCTGGTGATAGAAGAGCCGGAACCCACACAGCTTCCACCACCAACGGATCTGAAGAACACCGGAGCCGCCAAGCCCTGCGCCCCAGGTGGCCCCTGTCTTCAGCAGTCAGACCCGGTACTGCTGGCAGAGAACAGAAACAGTTTGATGAGTGTGAGTACGCACACTCAGTAATCCCACAGTCTGTGTTCAGTTAGGAGGGAGAACCTCCACCTCCAATAACACACTCGGACAGCTCCTGAGACAACCACTTATCTGGGTGGGGTGGGAGGCGAAGCCGTCGCAGTCCACACCAAATGCCATCACAGCAGACAAGGAATCCGTCACAGGAAAACGGCTGCAAAAGAGATCAGACTATTGTTCGGTTTAGATTCAGCAGAGAATTACCTGTATGGTAGATGATTTCTCGGCGAGGAGGTGGAGTTGCAGTCCGGCCTTTATGGTGATGGTGATGGGTTGAATGAGTGACAGCTGGTGCTGATGAAGAGCGACAGCTGTCACTCCCAGTGGTTCCGGCGCCCTCTCGTGCTTGAAGCCCGCACTCCAAGCAGGGCGCCATCTGGTGGTGGTGGGCCAGCAGTACCTCCTCTTCAGCGGCCCACACAACAGGACCCCCCCCTCAACGGGCGCCTCCTGGCGCCCGACCAGGCTTGTCCGGGTGCTGCCGGTAGAAGTCGGCCAGGAGGGCCGGGTCCAGGATGAAGCTCCTCTTCACCCAGGAGCGTTCTTCGGGTCCATACCCCTCCCAGTCCACCAAATACTGGAACCCCCGGCCCTTCCGACGGACGTCCAGGAGCCGGCGCACGGTCCAAGCTGGCTCCCCGTCGATGATCCGGGCAGGAGGCGGCGCCGGTCCGGGGGTACAGAGGGGTGAAATATGGTGAGGTTTGATGCGCGACACATGGAAAACAGGATGGATCCGCAGTGAAGCCGGCAGCTTCAGCTTCACCGCGGCAGGACTGAGGACTTTGAGGATTGTAAATGGTCTGATGAAGCGGTCCTTCAGTTTCTGAGACTCGACCTGGAGTGGTATGTCCTTGGTTGAAAGCCACACCTCCTGCCCGGGCTGGTATGCAGGGGCCGAGGAACGCCGGCGGTCTGCATGGGCCTTGGCCCTCGTCCGGGCCTTCAACAGGGCAGAACGGGCGGTCCGCCACAGCCGGCGGCACCTCCTGAGGTGGGCCTGGACCGAGGGCACACCGACCTCTCCCTCCACAAGTGAAAACAATGGGGGCTGGTACCCCAAACACACCTCAAATGGGGAGAGGCCGGTGGCTGACGACACTTGGCTGTTGTGGGCGTACTCGATCCAGGCCAGATGGGTGCTCCAGGCTGTCGGGTGCGCGGAGGTAACGCAACGGAGGGCCTGCTCAAGCTCCTGGTTGGCCCGCTCTGCCTGTCCGTTTGTCTGAGGGTGATACCCGGACGAGAGACTCACGGTGGCCCCCAGTTCCCTGCAGAAACTCCTCCAGGCCTGAGAGGAGAACTGAGGGCCATGGTCTGAGACGATGTCCGCTGGTATCCCATGCAGATGCACGACATGGTGGACCAGGAGGTCTGCTGTCTCCTGGGCCGTTGGGAGCTTCGGGAGGGCCACGAAGTAGGCCGCCTTGGAGAACCGGTCCACTATCATGAGGATGGTGGTGTTGCCCTGGGACGGCGGGAGGCCCGTGACAAAGTCCAGGCCGATGTGGGACCAGGGGCGGTGAGGTACCGGTAGGGGCTGGAGGAGTCCTGAAGTCCTCTTATGGTCAGCCTTGCCCTTGGCACAGGTGGTACAGGCCTGGACGTAGTCCCGGACGTCGGCCTCCATGGACGCCCACCAGAAGCGCTGCTGGACCACTGCCATGGTTCTGCGCACCCCGGGATGACAGGAGAGCTTGGAACCATGACAGAAGTCCAAAACCGCAGCTCTGGCCTCTGGTGGGACGTACAGTTTGTCCTTCGGGCCGGTCCCCGGGTCCGGGTTCCGTGTCAGGGCCTCCCGGACGGTCTTCTCCACGTCCCAGGTGAGAGTGGCCACGACAGTGGACTCGGGGAGGATGGTCTCTATGGGGTCTGACAACTCGGCCTTGGCCTCCTCTTCATGCACCCGGGACAGGGCATCCGACCGTTGGTTCTTGGTCCCGGGGCGGTATGTAATCTGGAAGTCAAAGCGCCCGAAGAACAGTGACCAGCGGGCTTGCCTGGGGTTCAGCCGCCTGGCGGTCCGGATGTACTCCAGGTTCCGATGGTCCGTGAAAACCGTGAAGGGCACCGTCGCTCCCTCCAACAGGTGTCTCCACTCTTCAAGAGCCTCCTTCAGCGCAAGGAGTTCCCGATTGCCGACGTCATAATTCCTCTCAGCCGGGGTCAACCTGCGGGAAAAATAGGCACAAGGGTGGAGTGCCTTATCGGACTCCCCACTCTGGGACAGCACGGCTCCTATCCCTGAGTCAGAGGCATCCACCTCCACTGTGAACTGGTGAGTAGGATCAGGCTGCACCAGAACTGGTGCAGACGAAAACCGGCGCGTCAACTCCCTAAACGCGGCTTCGCACCGATCCGACCAGGTGAAGGGGACCTTAGTGGAGGTCAGGGCTGTCAGGCTAACTACCTGACTGTAGCCCTTAATGGTCCTCCTGTAGAAATTCGCAAAGCCGAGGAACTGTTGCAGTTTCCTACGGTTTGTTGGTTGGGGCCAATCTCTCACCGCCGCAACCTTGGCCGGATCAGGGGCGACAGAGTTGGAGGAGATTATGAACCCCAGGAAGGACAAAGAAGAGCGGTGAAACTCGCACTTCTCGCCCTTCACAAATAGCCGGTTCTCCAACAACCGCTGTAGGACCTGACGTACATGCTTGACATGGGTCTCAGGATCCGGAGAAAAGATGAGTATATCGTCTAGATATACGAAGACAAACCAATGCAGGAAGTCCCGCAAGACGTCATTAACCAACGCTTGGAACGTCGCGGGCGCATTGGTGAGGCCGAACGGCATGACCAGGTACTCAAAGTGACCTAACAGGGTGTTAAATGCCGTCTTCCACTCGTGTCCCTCCCGGATCCGAACCAGGTGATAAGCATTCCTAAGATCCAATTTTGTAAAAATTTGGGCTCCATGCAAGGGCGTAAACACTGAATCCAACAGAGGTAACGGGTATCGGTTGCGGACCGTGATCTCGTTCAGCCCTCTGTAATCAATGCATGGACGGAGTCCGCCGTCCTTCTTGCCCACAAAAAAGAAACCAGCACCCATCGGGGAGGAGGAGTTCCGGATCAACCCGGCAGCTAACGAGTCCCGGATGTAGGTCTCTATTGATTCACGTTCCGTACATGAGAGGTTGTACAGCCTGCTGGATGGGTACTCAGCGCCCGGTATCAAATCAATGGCACAATTATATGGACAGTGTGGGGGCAGCGTGAGTGCCAGATCCTTACTGAAGACGTCAGCAAGGTCATGGTACTCGGCTGGCACCGCCGCCAGATTGGGGGGACTAAAACCTCCTCCTTAGCTGTCACACCGGGTGGAACCGAGGATCCTAAACACTCCCGTTGGCAGGTTTCGCTCCACTGAACCACAACCCCAGACGGCCAATCAATCCGGGGATTGTGTTTTAACACCCATGGAAAACCCAAAATCACTCAGGAGGTAGAAGGTGTTACATAAAACACAATCTCCTCCCTGTGATTCCCAGAAACAACCAAAGTCACGGGCTGTGTCTGGTGTGTGATTAGTGGAAGAAGGGTGCCATCTAGTGCCCGCACCGACAATGGTGACGGTAAGGCCACTAGAGGGAGCCCAACCTCCTTTGCCCATCTGCTGTCCAGCAGATTCCCCTCCGATCCCGTGTTCACCAGTGCTGGGGCGTGAAGGGTTAGATCCCTACTCAGGATCGTGACTGGGATACGTGCAGATCTTCGGGGTTTCCCCGCGTGGGTATTGTGACCCACCCTTAGCCCAGTCTCTAAGGACGAGTGCTGCTTGGGGCACTCTCTCTGTATGTGCTCGGTTGAGCTGCAGAGAAAACACTCTCCACGGATCAGCCTCCTTTGTCTCTGATCTGATCGCTTTTTGGCCCTGCTCGTTTCCATAGCAACGTCAGCAGGGGGAGCTGTCATCACGTGGAGAGCCCTGGCTGTGGAGCGTGGGGAAGTCGGCTCCCTTTCGGACCCGGGAGGAAGAGGGACGGCTTGTGCCTGACCACGCCCTTCGTCTCGCTCCCGTCTGTGTTCTGTTAATAGGTTGTCTAACCGTATAACCAGGTCGATAAGCCCATCTAAATCCCGCGGCTCGTCCTTCGCCACCAGGTGCTCCTTAAGGACCAGAGACAGTCCGTTTACAAAGGCGGCGCGGAGCGCAACAGCATTCCAGCCGGCTCGCGCTGCCGCGATGCGGAAGTCGACTGCATACTTCGCTGCGCTATGACACCCCTGTCTTATCGACAGCAGCACGCTTGAAGCGGTCTCGCCTCTATGAGGGTGGTCGAACACCTGTCGGAACTCCCTCACAAACGCAGTGTAAATCGTTAGGAGCCATGAATTCTGCTCCCCAGAGCGCCGTAGCCCAGGCGCATGCCTCTCCTCGAAGCAAATTTATAACGTAAGCCACCCGGCTAGCGTCTGACGCGTACATGACGGGACGCTGTGAAAAGACGAGTGAGCACTGCATCAAGAAGTCCGCGCACGTCTCCACACAGCCTCCGTATGGCTCCGGAGGGCTTATGTATGCTTCAGGGGAAGGTGGGGGGGTTCGTTGAACGACCAGTGGAATGTCTGTCTCTGGCATTCGGTCAGCAGGAGGAGGTGCTGCAGCAGTGCCCTGAGCATGTGCTTCCACCTGGGCGGTGAGAGCCTCCATCCTTCGATTGAGAACAATGTTCTGCTCGGTAACTAAGTCCAACCGAGCAGTAAAGGCAGTTAAGATGTGCTGCAGCTCACCTAACACGCCTCCTGCTGGCGCCTGTGCACCTCGCTCTTCCATTGGCTGTTCAAGCGATGGTTGACGCCCCTCGGGATCCATGACGCTGGCCGAGAAATCCTGTTGGGAAGGTGTCGTGACACGGACCCACAACAGGGGGCGTAAATGAACGGACAATGGATAAGCCAAAAAGTAACAATTTAATGTTGTGAAGCGCACAACGAAGTACAGACAATAACAATATTGCGGAATGTCAATCATACACAAGGTGGCGTGTGGCAGGCTCGAAGATAGAAGACGTCTGGTGATAGAAGAGCCGGAACCCACACAGCTTCCACCACCAACGGATCTGAAGAACACCGGAGCCGCCAAGCCCTGCGCCCCAGGTGGCCCCTGTCTTCAGCAGTCAGACCCGGTACTGCTGGCAGAGAACAGAAACAGTTTGATGAGTGTGAGTACGCACACTCAGTAATCCCACAGTCTGTGTTCAGTTAGGAGGGAGAACCTCCACCTCCAATAACACACTCGGACAGCTCCTGAGACAACCACTTATCTGGGTGGGGTGGGAGGCGAAGCCGTCGCAGTCCACACCAAACGCCAACACAGCAGACAAGGAATCCGTCACAGGAAAATGGCTGCAAAAGAGATCAGACTATTGTTCGGTTTAGATTCAGCAAATTACCTGTATGGTAGATGATTTCTCGGCGAGGAGGTGGAGTTGCAGTCCGGCCTTTATGGTGATGGTGATGGGTTGAATGAGTGACAGCTGGTGCTGGTGAAGAGCGACAGCTGTCACTCCCACTGGTTCCGGCGCCCTCTCGTGCTTGAAGCCCGCACTCCAAGCAGGGCGCCATCAGGTGGTGGTGGGCCAGCAGTACCTCCTCTTCAGCGGCCCACACAACAAATAGGTCGGAAACATCACCGGAGCTGTCGTTTTATAGATTCCCAGCAGACTTTTTTTTTTGTTTTTTATATTGTTCTGCAAGCCACTTTTAATTACAAATTCATCCGCACACCGCCTGAGTTTTCATTATCCTTCATTTGTTTGGCATTTTTTGTTGAAACTTTAGCAGGTGAACACTGGGTGTGTTTAAAACAATATTGTGGTGCTCTTAATTCATAATGTGAAGTAAAACAGAGCATGCCATGTAAAACTTTTATTTTTGCTTAATAAAGTGTACTATGTGGTCAAGACTATTTCTATTTAGTTTCTTTTGTCTGTATTAGCATATTTGATATTGGAGTAATCCAGAAGTAATTGAAAGTAAATTACATTACTTTAATATTATGGTACTTGCATTATGATACTGACTGCATTTTTCAACAGGTAACTAGTAACTGTATCGGAATACATTTTTAAAGTAACCCTCCCAACCCTGGTAATGAACAATAATTTGAAGCGTTATTCAATTTGAAGAGTCCCTTATTCCAGCAGAGGTATAGATAATAATGATGATGATGATGATGATAATAATAGGTGGCGTGGCTTGTGTGTAGCCACACGTTGAGTTTTGTGTTGGACAAACTATTTTAAGACATTTATTAGGTCTACTTGTGCATAGTTTTGGAGCTTTAGGTGTTGTTGCTATAAGCTTTATTACTAATGTTAGGCTGAAGCTCATAAAGCTATGCGTAATAAATATTGACATTGCAAACCACCTCTCCTGTAGCTAGTTAAGTGGTGTTTTATTCTTTCAGTGCAGCTATAAAAAAATCTACTTCTGCTATATTATTCATCATGACTTTTATTATCTGTCCATTTTTGTTCATGATATTGTAGATAGATAGATAGATAGATAGATAGATAGATAGATAGAAAGGCTTGCTCATGATCATAAAAAAGTTGTATAAACTTTGATAAAAGAATCATAATTTTTTAGACTGATGTATTTGTCCCAGTGAGATATGAGTAACTGAGAATAGAAGTGAGAATGTGTCAAAGTACTAAAACAAAGAAAGGAAATAAATGAAACAGCTAATCATGGCAGACATAGATTAGGAGGGATGAAGGTTACATTATCTGGAGAACAAAAATAAGAAAATGAGAATCAGCTTAGTTATTACGCCAAATTGTTGACGTTCTAATAAGCTGTCTATGAGTGGTCCACATAACTTGCAAATGGTAAGATGGCTGCCAATTTGCTTCAGCGGTTTGTACGGAGTGTGTGGGCCAATGAGCTATCCAGTATTATATTCAGATCAGTGCTACTATCCAGTAGAAGCCGATAGCGAGGAAAGTGCACTATGGACGACTGTAAAGCGGAGAAGCAATAAAAGATCTAGAGAGGAGAGGGGGGAAACACTGTCTAAGATTAAAGTGATTTTGCAATTTCAATCTCCTTGCACACTTAATCCTTTGAAGGTTAGTAACGCTATCTACAAGCTTGTAGGTGTTGTACTGTATGTTAAAACTTTTCGAGATGGGAATTTACTGGTTATATGTAGAGATAGGGATCAGCAGCATGGATTGATGACATGTAAATCATTGCTTTGGAAGGAGGTTAAGCCACAAATGTGGGAAGACAGAGGGAAGGTTATGGGTGTGATATATGGAGTGGCAACTGACATAACTGAAGAGCAAATTAGGGTCAGTATCAGAGGAGTGCGAGTAACTAAAGTCAAACGTTTACCCTTCACAAGGGATGGCATTAAGAGGCCTAGCCTGTCTGTTCTGGTGACTCTAGAGGAAGATACACTACCTGACAAAATCAGAATTGGATATGTCAGCTATGTGGTGAGGCAATTTATCCCCCCACCCAGTGAGATGCTTTAGATGCCAGCAGTTTGGGCATATAGCAGCAGCCTGCAGGTGCAAACTCCGGTGTGCTAAGTGCGAAGGAGAACATGACTACGGGAAATATGAGAGAGGAGCGAAAATTAAATGTTGTAAATGTGTAGGAGAGCATAGTCCTGCCTACAGAGGCTGTGAGGTTCATAAAAGAGCGGTTCAAGTCCAGAATGTAAAGGTGAAAGAAAAGTTGACATACGCGGAAGCACTTAGAAAGGTGAAATCTGATAATAGCAGTGGGACGGCACTTGTGACTTGACCCCCAGTTCAGAACACACGTGATCGCTGCAATGTTACCAAAGATACGCTTGTAGTGGAAAAGAGGTAGTTTGTAGCATTTATGGTGGAAGTCATCAACTGTTCTGCCCAAACAAGTAGCCGAACAGAGAGAACTAAGATCATAGCAAAAGCAGCGGAAAAAGTACTTGGATATGGAAGAAGTGTCAGTAGAGCTCATCAATGCAACACTTATAACAGGGATATCAGACTCAGACAATGTGTGCGGAAGATACAGGATGTTAAACATTTTACAATGGAATGCCAGGAGCCTACTTGCCTAATGGACAAGAACTTAAACTACACATTCAGGGGCAACAGATAAACCTAACATTATCTGCATTCAGGAGTCTTGGTTAAAACCCTCTCTAGATTTTAACATGTATGGCTACACAGCAGTGTGTAAAGACAGAACCCAAGCTGCAGGTGGTGGAGTGGTCACGTTTGTCCTGCAGGGGATCATTATAGAGCTGCCAACTGTACTGAAGCGCTTGAAGTAGTCTTAATGGAGGTGTGGGTACATAAAACAAAAGTCAGAATAATTAATTTTTACAATCCTTGTCAAAGACTAACTCGAGAAATGTTGGATAATGTATGTGGTGTGGAGAATTTTCAAGTTATACTATGTGGAGATTTTAATGCACATAGTACCCTGTGGGATAGTGCTAGAACGGACGGAAATGGGTATATCATTGAGGAGTTTTTGGAGTTTTAGTGTGTCTGAATGACGGAAGAGGCACTAGGTATGATGCAACTCATGGTGCAGAGTCCGCATTGGATCTTACTTTTGTTTCAGAACAACTAGCAGGTACTTGCACATGGGATGTGAGTAGCATTGATGTGATGGGTATTGATCACTACACTGTCTGGATAAAGGTGAGGAACCAAAATGTCAGTGTAGAAGACAAATGGGTTCCAAGATGGAAGATGAGGGAGGCCAACTGGGGGCTGTAGAATTTTAAAGCTAGTAGCAAGCTCATTGAAGTCATATCTAACCTGAGTGAGGATATTGAGGAACTGAATAATTTGATCGTTAGGATAATACATGAAAGAGCAGAAGAGACAATAGGTAAGACATCTGGGCACAGGAAGAGGAAAGTGGTGCCATGGTGGTCTGATGAGTGCAGAGAGGCTGTAAGAAACAATAATAAAACCCTTAAATGTGTTAAAGTCAATAATTCATTTGATAATTTAATGGAATATAAAGAGGGCAAGCTAAAGCCAAAAGAATTATAAGAGAGGCTAAAAGGAAATACTGGAGAGATTTCTGCAATAACACTGGGTCAGGAATAAAGGTTAAGGATGTATGGGGAATGATCAGGAAGGTGGGTAATATAAGACGGGAATTTTCATTGCCAATTCTATTAGATATTGGTACAGAGGCAGTAACCAGTAGGGAAAGAGCTGAGTTGCTTGCAAGATCTTTTCCCTCTCTCGTCTCGTCTCATGGGCGTTCCCAGGTCTGCTGGGTGCTACCCTACCATTTTGAGGGGGGAGCAGCACATTAGTATTTTAGATTTTCCTCGATCCGTGTAAGAGCTTTCGCAGTTTCTCTTAGTTTGGTTATATCCTCTTCAAAGATATCCCCAGTTGTTACTTTCGGGTACTCTTGCCTATTGATTTGCTGGCATTCTTCTAGTATATGTTTTTGGGTTTCCTCCTCAGTATTGCAGAACCTACAGGATACATTGGCATATTTATTCCTATACTTGCATTTTACTGCCAGCATTCTTGTTCTTGCCATCATGATGCTGTGTGCTTCCATCCTGTTTAGTTTGTCTAGGTAGGGTTTTCTTTTTCCTATTTCCAGCGTTTTTACGTTTTCAATGTAGTGTTTTACCTTTGATTTGATCTCTCCTTGTTCTTTGATATTCTTCATTAGCTGTTCACCTATTTTCCTTTTTATATCTCCTTTGCTTGTTTGATCTGTTATTTGCAGTTGTTCCCTAATCTTGTTGACTTCCCTTTTTCATCATTTACTGTTGTTGTTGATTATACTTTTCATTAGGTCTGATCCTACTGTATTTATCCTTTTTTGGAAGTTGACCTTGTTTTTTTGTATTATATGGTCTATATCCCAGAGCCCTGTTTCCGCATACATGATTTCTCTCGGTGTTGTTGTTGGTAGTATTAGGTGTTGTGTGGGCCGCCAGAAGAGGAGGTACTGCTGGCCCACCACCAGAGGGCGCCCTGCCTGAAGTGCAGGCTTCAGGCACCAGAGGGCGCTACCGCCATGGACACAGCCGGGGTGACAGCTGTCACTCATTATCTCAGGACAGCTGTCACCCATCTACACTTCATCAGTCCACACCATAAATACCGGACGTCATCTCCACCTCGTTGCCGAGATATCATCTACCAATAAAGGTAAAACTCTCAGCCGTTGCTTTTGTCTTTTCTGACAAGTGTTTGTTACACAGTGTTTGCAGTCAGTTCCGTGAGTGCTCGCAGCCGGAGGCTGAGTGTGAGAGACGTGGAGAGCTGACGTCTTCGCTCCCCACGCTATTCTGTGACAAGTACTCTCAACTGCTGCACGTACCTGTTTTCTGGATAGGAGGTGGAGGTGGGATCTCCACCAGCGTTGTTAGTGGGTGTACACACACCCACCTCTGTTTGTTTCTGCTCCTCGCCAGCTGTACCAGATCCGACGCTCGGAGACGGTGGCCACCTGGGGATTCAGGACTTGGCGGCTCCAGTATTCTCCTGGTTCGGTGGCGGAGGAAATCGTGTGGTTCCGGTTCTTCTCAGGACAGACGTCTTCTATCCTCGAGCCTGCCCACACGTCCCCTTTGTTGATTGACTATTATCTGACATTCTGTAATCTGCTGTACTTGGTTGTGCTCATTCACAACAGTAAAAGTGTTCATATTTGACTCTTTCATTGTCCGTTCATTTACGCCCCCTGTTGTGGGTCCGTGTCACGACACTTTCCCAACAGGATATCTCGGCCACGTCATGGATCCCGAGGGGCGTCACCCATCTGTTGGACAGCCAATGGAAGAGCAGGGTGCACAGGCGTCTGCAGGAGGCGTGATTGGTGAGTTGCAGCAAATCCTCACCACCTTTACTGCTCGGTTGGATCAGGTGACCGAGCAAAACGTCATCCTCAATCGCAGGATGGAGGCTCTCACTGCTCAGGTGGAAGCGCGCGCTCAGGGCGCTGCTGCAGCTCCTCCTCCTGCCGACCCGGTGCAGAATATAGACGTTCTACTGGTCGTTCATGACCCCCCCCCACCTTCCCCTGAAGCATACATAAGCCCCCAGAGCCGTACGGGGGTTGTGTGGAGACGTGCGCAGACTTTCTTATGCAGTGTTCGCTCGTCTTTGCACAACGTCCCGTAATGTACGCGTCTGTCGCCAGTAAGGTGGCTTATGTCATTAACTTGCTTCGTGGTGAACCACGCGCTTGGGCTACGGCACTTTGGGAGCAAAATTCACGGCTCCTTCTCACGTATGCTGGGTTTGTGAGGGAATTCAAAATGGTTTTTGATCACCCTAATAGAGGAGAGACCGCTTCAACAGTGCTGCTGTCAATGAGACAGGGGCGCCGGAGCGCAGCCGCTTATGCAGTCGACTTCCGCATCGCGGCTGCGAGGTCCGGCTGGAATAACGCTGCGTTCCGCGCCGCCTTCGTAAACAGACTGTCGTCAGACCTGAAGGAGCACTTGGTAGCTAAGGACGAACCGCGAGATTTAGATGGGCTTATTGATCTTGTTATACAGTTAGACAATCGGTTAGAGGAACGCCGTCGGGAGCAAGACGAAGGACGTGGCCGGGCACACGCCGTCCCTCTCCCTTCCGGTTCCGAACGGGTTCCACCCTCCCCGTGCTCCACGGCCTCAACGCTCCGTGGGGTCACAGCTCCCCGTGCTGACGTTGCTAGGGAAACGTACAGGGCCAAAATGAGAACAGATGACAGAATGAGGAGGCTGGTCCGCGGGGAGTGTTTTCTCTGCAGCTCAAAAGAGCACAAACAGAAAAACTGCCCCAAACGGCCAAAACGACAACACTCGCCCTTAGAGACTGGGCTAAGGGGGATCATAACATTCACGTGGGACACACACATATTGCCACACGACTCCCAGTTACAATCCTGAGCGGGGATTTAACCCTTCAAGCCCCAGCACTGGTGGACACGGGGTCGGAAGGGAATCTGCTAGACAGCAGATGGGCTAGGGAGGTAGGGCTCCCTCTGGTGGCACTCCCTTCACCATTGCAGGTGCGGGCACTAGATGGCACCCTTCTCCCTTTAATCAAGCACAAGACACAACCAGTAACTCTGGTGGTGTCTGGAAATCATCGGGAGGAGATCGAGTTTTTTGTGACTCCTTCTACCTCCTGTGTGATTTTGGGCTTCCCGTGGATGTTGAAGCACAATCCCCGGATTGATTGGCCGTCTGGGGTGGTGGTTCAGTGGAGCAAAACCTGCCATCGGGTGTGTTTAGGATCCTCGGTTCCTCCCGGTTTACATGCTAAGGAGGAGGTCAAAGTCCCTCCCAATCTGACAGCGGTGCCGGTTGAGTACCACGATCTTGCTGACGTCTTCAGCAAGGATCTGGCACTCACCCTTCCCCCGCACCGTCCGTACGATTGTGCCATTGATTTGATTCCAGGCGTGGAGTTTCCGTCCAGCAGGCTGTACAACCTCTCACGACCTGATCGCGAATCAATGGAGACCTACATCCGGGACTCATTAGCTGCTGGGCTGATCCGAAATTCCACCTCCCTGATGGGTGCAGGTTTCTTTTTTGTGGGCAAGAAAGATGGCGGACTCCGTCCATGCATTGATTACAGGGGGCTGAATGAGATTACGGTTCGCAACCGATACCCGTTGCTGTTGTTAGATTCCATGTTCACCCCCCTGCATGGAGCCAAAATTTTTACAAAGTTGGATCTTAGGAATGCATATCACCTGGTTCGGGTCCGGAAGGGAGACGAGTGGAAGACGGCATTTAACACCCCATTAGGTCACTTCGAGTACCTGGTCATCCCGTTCGGCCTCACTAACGCCCCCGCGACGTTCCAAGCTTTGGTAAATGACGTCTTGCGGGACTTCCTGCACCGATTCGTCTTCGTATATCTGGACGATATACTCATCTTTTCTCCGGACCCTGAGACTCATGTCCAGCATGTACATCAGGTCCTGCAGCGGTTGTTGGAGTACGGGCTATTTGTGAAGGGCGAGAAGTGCGAGTTCCACCGCACCTCTTTGTCCTTCTTGGGGTTTATCATCTCCTCCAACAAGCCGCAGGAAGCTGCAACAGTTCCTCGGCTTTGCAAATTTCTACAGGAGGTTCATTAAGGGCTACAGTCAGGTAGTTAACCCCCTGACAGCCCTGACCTCTCGAAAAGTCCCCTTCACCTGGTCGGATCGGTGTGAAGCCGCGTTCAAGGAGTTGAAACGACGGTTCTCGACTGCACCAGTTCTGGTGCAGCCCGACCCTAGTCGCCAGTTCGTGGTTGAAGTGGACGCCTCTGACTCAGGGATAGGAGCCGTGCTTTCCCAGAGTGGAGAGACCGATAAGGTTCTTCACTCATGTGCCTATTTTTCCCGCAGGTTGACCCCGGCTGAAAGGAACTATGACGTCGGCAATCGAGAACTCCTTGCGGTGAAAGAGGCTCTTGAGGAGTGGAGACACCTGTTGGAGGGAGCGTCTGTGCCATTCACGGTTTTCACTGACCATCGGAACCTGGAGTATATCAGGACCGCCAAGCGGCTGAACCCCAGGCAAGCCCGCTGGTCACTGTTCTTCGGCCGTTTTGACTTCCGGATCACCTATCGCCCCGGGACCAAAAACCAGAGATCGGATGCCTTGTCCCGGGTGCACGAAGATGAAGTCAAAACAGAGCTGTCGGATCCGCCGGAGCCCATCATTCCAGAGTCCACTATCGTGGCAACCCTCACCTGGGACGTGGAGAAGACCGTCCGGGAGGCCCTGGAACGGAGCCCGGACCCCGGAACCCGGAACCGGGCCGAGGAACAGACTCTACGTCCCACCAGAAGCCAGAGCTGCAGTTTTGGACTTCTGTCACGGGTCCAAGCTCTCCTGCCATCCAGGGGTGCGAAGGACCGTGGCAGTGGTCCGGCAGCGCTTCTGGTGGGCGTCTATGGAGGCCGACGTCCGAGAGTATATCCAGGCCTGCACCACCTGTGCCAGGGGCAAGGCTGACCATAAGAAGACCCAAGGGCTTCTCCAGTCACTGCCTGTGCCTCATCGCCCCTGGTCCCACATCGGCCTGGATTTCGTCACGGGCCTCCCGCCGTCCCAGGGCAACACCACCATCCTCACGATAGTGGACCGGTTCTCCAAGGCGGCCCACTTCGTGGCCCTCCCGAAGCTTCCTACAGCCCAGGAGACTGCTGACCTCCTGGTTCACCACGTCGTCCGTCTGCATGGGATACCAACAGACATTGTCTCAGATCGTGGTCCCCAGTTTTCCTCTCAAGTCTGGAGGAGTTTCTGCAGAGAACTGGGGGCCACCGTGAGCCTCTCGTCCGGGTACCACCCACAGACAAACGGACAGGTAGAACGGGCCAACCAAGAGCTGGAACAGACCCTTCACTGTGTGACATCTGCGCGTCCGACGGCCTGGAGTAACCATCTGGCCTGGATCGAGTATGCCCATAACAGCCAGGTGTCTTCTGCCACGACCTCTCCCCGTTTGAGGTATGTCTGGGGTACCAGCCCCCATTGTTTCCCGTAGTAGAGGGGGAGGTCGGTGTGCCCTCGGTCCAGGCCCACCAGTAAAGGTAAAACTCTCAGCCGTTGCTTTTGTCTTTTCTGACAAGTGTTTGTTACACAGTGTTTGCAGTCAGTTCCGTGAGTGCTCGCAGCCGGAGGCTGAGTGTGAGAGACGTGGAGAGCTGACGTCTTCGCTCCCCACGCTATTCTGTGATAAGTACTCTCAACTGCTGTACGTACCTGTTTTCTGGATAGGAGGTGGAGGTGGGATCTCCACCAGCGTTGTTAGTGGGTGTACACACACCCACCTCTGTTTGTTTCTGCTCCTCGCCAGCTGTACCAGATCCGACGCTCGGAGACGGTGGCCACCTGGGGATTCAGGACTTGGCGGCTCCAGTATTCTCCTGGTTCGGTGGCGGAGGAAATCGTGTGGTTCCGGTTCTTCTCAGGACAGACGTCTTCTATCCTCGAGCCTGCCCACACGTCCCCTTTGTTGATTGACTATTATCTGACATTCTGTAATCTGCTGTACTTGGTTGTGCTCATTCACAACAGTAAAAGTGTTCATATTTGACTCTTTCATTGTCCGTTCATTTACGCCCCCTGTTGTGGGTCCGTGTCACGACACTTTCCCAACAATTAGGAGCCGCTTTGATATATTGTCCAAGATTTGGTTCCTCATTTTCCCCTCCTTTTTGTTGTTGCCACTGATTCTCCTGTGTCCACTAGTTGCCAGATAACTCTCATTTCTATTCCTTTTAGATCCGGGATTCCTGCTATTTGTAGGATGGTTTGTAAGGCTCCTTCTGCTTTCTTTTTTGCTTCTTGTATTTGGTCGGTTTAGTTGTTGTTATTGTTGATTATTTTCCCTAGGTATTTGTAATTTACACATTTTTCCAGTTTTTAGGGTCTTATGTAGAAATTTGTATCATCTTCTGGTTTCCCTATCGTCAAAACTTTGCTTTTTTCTTCCCCAAATTCTATGTGGTACCTATTTGCTAGATCGTTTGTTATGTTTAGCATCGTTTGCATTTCCTTGGCCGTCTCTGATATGAGGCCTATGTCGTCCATCCATAGCAGGCATCCTATTTTTTCTCCTGTACCTGTCTCTATTCCAAGGTTGTTATTCAGGAATTCTTTGCCTATTTTGTCTATTAGTAGTGAGTACATTATGACTGACAAAACTCCTCCTTGTCTGATGCTGTCTTTGATCTGTATTGTAAGTCCATATCTGGTCATTATTGAGGCTTTCAGGTTTTCGTTGAGCTCCTTTATTTTTAGCCATATTTTATCTCTTAATCCGTTATTGTAGAGAGTGTACATCGGGGCATCTGCCCAGGCTTTATCATATGCTTTGGTCACATCCAGGAACGTTATGTATCTTGGTTTTTTGTTGTCAATCAGGTGGTTTAATTGTAAAATGTGGTCTGCAGTTCCTATGTTTTCCTTGCCACCTCCCTGTAGCTCACTGATTTGTATCAGTGGCTTTATTCTATGGTGTAGGATTCTTTCATAAAATTTTCCTATGTTGCTGCTGAGGGTGAGTCCCCTTTCGTTGGCACATTTGCCTTTTTTTCCTTTGCCTTTGTATATACTTATAATGTGGCCGTTCCTCCATTCATCTGGGATTTTGTTTGTATGTGCCGTTTGGTTAAGCATTGTACAGTATATTTTCATAGTGTCATTTGTTGCATTTATGAATATTTCATTTGGTATGTTGTCTGGTCCCGTTGCCTTTTTCCGTTTTAGTTTCCTCTTTACCCGCAGCATCTCTTCGAGGTCTATTTTTGGTATGTTTTGCGGTCTTAGTTGGTTTGTAACTCTCTCAACCTCTGCCGATATTCTGTTGGTCTACGCCTCATACTCCGGTTTATCTTCTCTTGCTCGGTATAGGTCTTCATAGTAGTTTGCTATGTGGGATTTGGTTTCTTCCTCATTAGTGATTTCTCTGTTGTCCTCTGTGATGTAGTTGTATTCTGCCTGTCCCTTCTTGGCTAACGTTTTCCTCATTTTCCATATCTCGTTTCTTGGGTCTCTGCTGGTAATAATTTTGTTCAGGTTCTCTTGAACTTCTCTTTTATATTTCTTGTCCATTGCCTTTCTTAGTTTCCTTTGTGCTTCGTAGTAGCTCTCCTTTTCTCTCTCACTTCCTCCCGCAGGCCTTTTGTTTCCGGGTCTTCTCTTCTTTTTTGTTGGTTTATGCTTATTGTTCTTTGTCCTACCGTCTCTTTTAGGACTTCCTTTATTGCTGTTCCATATTCTTTGTATTCACTAGGTTTTATATTTCTAATTTTTTGGGGCAGTAATTTGTTGTATTCCTTCCAACCGTCTTCATTATCTAGGTTCCATCTTTTAATTCTTTTTGTTCTTCGGCTGGTCTCTGGTATTTGGTGCAAGCTGCTATCGTGTTGTGGTCTGTCTCCCCATGTTTGTTTTTGGGTCTGAGGGTTCCTACTTCATCAACTTCTACTCTTGTTGTTCTTTGTTCCATTTCTTCACACGCTATTATGTAGTCTATTACAGCTTTTTCATCATTGTGTCTGTTCTCTCTTGTCCACAGGCCTGTTTCAGATTTGAGGTTGATTGCCTTGCAGTCTGCTTCTTTTAGTAGGTTTTTTAGGATTCTCCCATTTCTACTTTCTTTTTGTTAGTGTTGTCCTGCTCTAATCTCCAGTTTTGCATTGAAGTCTCCTGCTAGTAGTACATTTCCTTCCTGTTTGTAGCATTGGATTTGTGTTTTGATTATGGCGTACTGCCTTAACACCTTATGGCATGTCTCTTGTGGTCCGTAGTAGCATCCTATGAAGTCTGGTTTATGTTTTGGGTTTTCTATTTTTAACCAAAGTATTTCCATTGTGTTGTCTTCTAGGTTTTCTTGGGCTGTTGTGTGCTTTGCTATTTTGTTTGTTGTAGCAATTGCTATGCCGACTCCTGTTCTGTTTAGTCTTTGCTTGGAGTACCATGTGCAGTTGGGTATTAGTGGTGGTTCTCCTTTTGTTTCTGTTACTATTACTATATCTGTGTTGTTAGTATGTATTATCTCAGATAAGCTATGTGTTTTCCCTCTGATACCGTTGATGTTTGTGTATATGATGTTTACCTTCCCTTGGTTATGCTTTTTTTTTCCTTCGTTTGTGTTTGGTTCTTTTCTCCCTTGTTTCTATCCATGGTATCGTATATATTTCTACTTCATTATTGAATGCTATTTTTCTTTTTGTATTTCTTTTTTCAGGGCTTTTTATTATTTTGCAGGGCTCTGGGTGTTGTCCTATTTAATTTTTGTGATGTTTATCCTGTTTGGTGTCCTTTCATTTTCCTCATCCCTTGATGTGCTTCGTTGTCTGGTCGTTTTCCTTGTCCATATTTGTTCTTCTTCTCTGTTTCTGTTTGGAGTTTGGTCTTGGACGTGTTTGTTAAGATACATAGCTCCCAAAATCTCTCCACTGAGGACTTAGCTAATACAGTTAAGGCCATTGAAGAAAAAAAGGAATTTCTGGGCTTGAAGGTTGTGGGTGAGAGCTCACTTGATGCAGATTTTACATTGTTTGAATTAAAGAGGGTGCTGATTGGTGTTAAGAATACTTCTCCAGGGAAAGATGGGCTTTGCTATAAAATGATTGAAGAATTATCTGATGTGGCAAAAACTGTGATTCTGATTTTTGATCTTATTGTATGGCCTTGCCTTACAATATAAAGCGCCTTGGGGCAACTGTTTGTTGTGATTTGGCGCTATATAAATAAAATTGATTGATTGATTGATTGATTTTCTATAACAAAATTTGGGAGCAAGGAAAGCTGCCCTCTGGGTGGAAACATTCTGTCATAGTTCCTGTAGGGAAACCAGGCCAAGACAAGTCAAATGTCAAAATCTACACACCCATAGCCTTGACGTCTAACCTGTGCAAACTGATGGAGAGGATGGTTACAAAGAGGTTAGTGTATGAGCTGGAAAGCAGAAGGTTGCTCACGCCTTACCAGAGTGGGTTCTGTAAAGGATGAACTGCTATGGATAATGTACTTTGCCTAGAGAATGAGGTATGTAAAGCACAAGTCAACAAAGAATCTGTTTTGGCAACCTTTTTAATATAGACAAAGCTTATGACATGGTATGGAAAGAAGGACTTTTAATGAAGTTGAATGAGATGGACATAGGTGGCAAAATGTTTAACTGGATTAAAGATTTTTTTTAATGGGTAGAACCATAGAGGTCAGGGTGCGGTCGGAGACTTCAAACACTTATGCAGTAGAGAATGGCACCCCACAGAGAAGTGTATGTAGTCCAATTTTGTTCAATATTATAATTAATGATGTTTTTGGAGGAGTGAATCAGAGGATTAACAGAACGTTATATGCTGAAGATGGGGCACTGTGGATTAAGGGCCGTAATATTGATAACCTGCAGAAAAGGATGCAAATGGCAATAAACCATGTTGAAAAATGGCCTTTTGACTGGGGATTTCACCTATCTGGTGAAAACTCAAACTTTATCTTTTTTACTAAGAAAAGGATGAACCCTGCAATAGACCTCAAGCTGTATGGACAGTCTTTTAAACAGGTTAAGAAACAAAGATATCTTGGTGTATGGTTGGATAGCAAGATCACTTTTAAAACTCATGTCCAAAAAATGTCAGACAAGTGCAAAAAAACAATCAATCTGTTGAGGTGTCTGTCAGGGTACAGATTGGGGGCATCTGGTTCTTCGTTAAAACAAATTTACACTGTTATAATCTGGTTGATTCTTGATTATGGATGTATAGTTTATAAGTCAGCAGCAAAAACCACGTTAGCTGGACTGGACAGGGTGCAGGTCAAAGCTCTCCGGCTGTGTTGTGGAGCCTTCAGAACATCGTCAGTTCCAGCACTGCAAGTAGAGGTGGGGGAGATGCCTTTGAAGGTTGAAACTCTCACTAGCATACTGGGTCACTTTACAAGGGCATGAGGCTACACATCCTACAAAGCAGATGTTAGATTGCTGGGAATATGGGTGCACTGTGACTTATAGTTTTGGATGGAGCAGCAATAAAGAGGCAGATGATATGGGAATCAGTACAATACCATGCAACAAAACTGTCAACTTCAGCGCAATTCCACCTTGGTTCTTCAACCTAGAGACTAAAAACATAGCCACGACAACCTCTTCTGTTCAACAGTATTTAGATATCTTGTATGATGATATGGTACAGATGTACATAGATGCATCCAAAGACCCATCAGGTAAAACAGGGGTGGCTGTTTACATTCCAAAATATGATATTTTGATTCAGAAAAGGACCTCATATCACCTCTCAATATTCTCTGCTGAAATGATAGCCATTACTATGGCGCTACAATGGCTGGGGGACATTAGGCCATGTAAATCTGTGATTTGTACAGATTCTATGTCCTTTTTAATGAGCATCCAGGTTGGGAATTCTGCATGTAGACAGGATCTACTAGATGAGGTTTTTCAGTTTATTTTTAGATTGACTCAGTTAAAACTCATTTTACATTTCACTTGGGTTCCAGCACATACGGGCATTGAGGGCAATGAGAAGGCAGACAAGTTGGCAAAACAGGCACTTAAGGCAGAGGGAGTAGAGGTACCGGTCCAACTTAGTAAGTCAGAATTCAAAGCAATAATCAAAGACGGTACTCAGAAGCTGTGGCAAGACAAGTGGGATAAGGGAGAGAAGGGCAGGCATCTATACAGTATTCAACAAAGGGTAGCAGTTAAGAGTCAGTTCATTCACATGCTACGAGGACACCTGGTTCACCAGGTTAAGAATAGGCATTGAATAGCAGTCTACACACAATAGGGAAGCATGAGACAGGGATGTGTCCGTACTGTGGAGAGGCAGAAACAGTACAGCATGTACTCCTGACATGTAGCCAGTACTCTGAAGAGAGAGAGGAACTTAAGAGGGTAACGAAGAACTCTGTTTCATTACGCCACTTAAGAGGGTAACGAAGAACTTTGTTTCATTACGCCACTTAGTTTACCTGGTGCTCAGTCCACAGCCAAAGCAGTTATAGATTTTCTGAAAATAACTCAATTTGCGAGGAGACTTTAGTTTTGTTTGTTTGTTTTGCTTTGTATTGTTTGTTTTTTCTTTCTTTGTTAGTTTAGTCGTCCATTGCCATCCCAAAGTGATCACACTTCAGTCCAGTAGGTGGCAGTAGTGCACTGAGATTGCAAGCTGCAAATACAAGTCACAGAAGAAGAAGAAGAAGCAGAAGCTGTTATTGAGAAGAGAGTTGAGCTTCGCTGCTGCATGCTATGTAATAAACAGGAGCTTCCAGCAGGGGGCAGGGCGCCCAAAGACAGAAGTGCTGACTCATTGTTTGGGTCTGTTGTCGCCTTTGATGCTACCAGAAGCGATCGTGGTGTTAAAACTCAAAATCAGCTTGTTATTAGTTGCAAGTGTACCGGAGACAATACTGGAAATTATCACTTTACCGAGGCGTTGCTAGGCTGGTATCATAGATTTACATCGACGCTACCTGGCTATACCCACCCGCTGCGCGTAAACAAATGACGTCATAGCGCACACAGCCTAAGAACTGTCCGCAGAGGAAAAAAAAAAAAAAAAGCTGTCTGCAGAAGAAAAAAAAAAAAAAACTGTCTGCAGAGGAAAAGATAAAAAGGCGAGAAGTGTGTGTTGGTCCCAATATGGATATTCCGGATGATTTTCTCATGGATAGTACGACAATGAACAACAGCCAAAGCAGCCAGCTTGACGAGGACGCACTGCCTAATTTGGAGAGCAGCGCGCACCAGCCGACACGACAAAAGTTAAAGTGAGCCAACTTTTTATGTACGTGTTACGTGTTGTGTATCTCAGTGAGTGATAATAATGCAAATAACATGCTGTTTTCCTGCGGTATGCATTCTAAGTCCCTCCATCCATGCTGTCGCCCTAAATGACAGATATTTGCCTGAGTTAGACGAGGGCGAATATCTGTTATGTTATTTGCATTATTATCAGTTATCTGTTGCTTCCGATAAATGTTTGGGTGGTTTATCAGTTTAGCTTTATAAAAGATAACTTTTCAGTTAGCTGATTATCTGTTATTGAAGCTAATTTTTTGGTTAGCTGTGCCCACCACTGGATAATACTTGGCCTAAGTTGTAAAAAAAAGGCAGGATGACTCGGTTTTTGCAGAAGAATCACCTGTAGATGTGGGTAAGTCCATGTGTGTGTGCAGCCCCTTTCCAGCCTCCCAAACTTTCACTGAAGCGGACAGACAAAGTGAACACTGCAGCCCAGTTGCTTATGCTACAAAAATGCCTCCTGAAAAAAAAAAAAATTGCAAATAAAATAACAAACAGAAACCTCTGCAAGTAAGTGATAGCAAAGTCACAGTGGACAAACACTGAAAGTGACAGTAAGAGCCCCTTCACACATAACACGATTGAAGCCACGCACAAAGGAGGAATTGCATGCCACCCGTGAAAAATCAGAGCCGCCTCAAATGCCTAGGATACCTGTCACCACAACATTCGCACAGCACAACATTCACACAAGTGGCCGAAAGACAGTGAATATCCTGCGTGTGCTCATTTGCTCTCCTTCTCGGCAGGTGTCGGCATCTAACACCGCTCGATGCAGAATTAGAAAAGATGGGGCCGTTGGCGCACCTGTATGATGGTAGAGAGCAGGCGAGCACATTCGACCTGTCTGTTAAAAGTGTCTAAGTGCCACACGAAAGTGGTGTAACCTGGCAACCTGGGGGGAGGGCTCAACGCCCTACTCAGGCCCCAATCATGACAGTGCCAAAATTAAATAAATAAATACAACATTAAATAATTACTGAAAAAAATTGTGTCCTCAAACTATGTTGGGAGCAATTGGCTCCTGTTCTTACGGATCTTTTTAATATGTCACTCAGGAACTGTACTGTCCAAGAAAGTTTTAAGAAATCTATTATCATTCCAGTGCCAAAGAAAACACCTGTGACATGTTTGAATGATTATAGACCAGTGGCACTCACTTCTGTTTGAATGAAATGCTTTGAACGTCTGGTGCTGGATTTTATTAAAGGCCAGATCCCAGTGTCTGTGGACCCACTCCAGTTTGCATACAGACAGAACAGGAGCATCGAGGCCGCAATCTCTTTTGCCTTGAACTGTATTTATAGCCACCTGGACTCTAGTAATACTTATGCTAGAATGTTGTTTGTTGATTACAGTTCGGCTTTTAACTCTCTTGTGCCATCCAGACTTGTTCAAAAACTTAAGACTCTTGGTTTGGGTGATGCCATTTGTAAGTGGATTTTTAGTTTTTTAACCAACAGATCTCAGAGAGTGAAAATTAATGGCCGTCTTTCTGATGAAACGTTTGTGAGCACTGGTTCCCCTCAAGGATGGATCCTTAGTCCCATCCTTTTTACTCTGTACACTTACGACTGTGTGGCTTCCCATGACAGTAATCACATAGTTAAATACGCTGATGACACAACTGTCATTGGGTTGATCAGTGCAAAGAAAATAATCTGCTCCTGAACATTTCTAAAACTTGTGAACTTGTTGTTGACTTTGGTCGAAATAACAGCCATTCACCTCTTGTTATTGAGGACTCTAAAGTCGAAATTGTGGAAGAATGTAAATTTCTTGGGCTGACGTTGTCCAATGATCTCAGTTGGAACAAACACACCACAAATATTGTTAAAAAAGTTCGTCAGCGTCTCTTCTTCTTGAGGAAACTTAGAGAATTCACCATGAACTCTAAAATCCTTGTGAATTTTTATTGGTGCACGATTGAAAGTCTTCTTGTTAGCTCCATCACTGTCTGGTTTGGAAACATTACTGCCAAAGACAAGAGAGCGTTATATAAGGTGGTCCGCTCAGCCAAAAAAATTGTGAACTGTGACCTGCCTGTGCTAGAGGCTCTGTACAAAAGTAGACTCTTAAACCGAGCTTTTCAGATCATAAATGATCCTTCTGGCCACCCTGGAAGAGTTGTGTTTGAGCTTCTTCCCTCTGGAAGAAGGTAAGAAGGTGTAAGATGTCTCGTTATGCAAGAAGCTTTTTCCCACAAGCTGTGATCAGCCTGAATAGTGCACTTTAAGCCTGACAGCACCTTATTTTATTTAATTTATTTGATCTTAACTTTTTAACTTGATCTCTGTACCTTGTATTTCACAGTGTCAATGTGTCTTTATGTGATAATTTGTTCCATGTCTGTCTAATGTTGTTTTCTTGTGTGTGATGCACTGAGCTTTTTGCACAACCATTTCCTATGTGGTTTTTAAACTACAAATGGCAAATAAACTAATCTTGAATCTTGACTTAAATGTGTCATTAATTACTTAAATGTGATATTAATTAATTCAAATTGGAATTAAATACATAATTATTTCACTATTTAATAATTTCATGGTCAAAAACATATAATAATTTCACTATTTAATTAATTATTTCATGGTCGTGTTGCAGTGCATCATGAATTAATTAAATAATGAAATAATTATTAATGTATTTAATTCCAGTTTTAATTAATTAGTGGCACATTTAAGTAATTATTTAATTATGTATTTATTTATTTAATTTCAATTAATTAATGACATAATTAATTATTAACACATTCTCCAATTTTAATTAATGACACATTTAATTAATGACATATTTAAGTAATCATTTAATGACTTATTTATTTTTGGCATTTTTATTCCTCCATACAGCTGACCGTTGCGTCAGCGCACTGCAAAGCTGCTATCATGCCATGCAGGAAATCACCCCACGGGATGCCCCCGCGAGGCACGTGTCACTGCGAGATTTCCCCACATTGTAATAATTAAAACACAATATAACATTTGCAGCAGATCACTGCTGATGTGTTCACGACACGAGCACAGACTCTTCATGACACTTGAGCTGACTTTTCATTAGACAGGAGCTGGCCGGCTCAAGCGCATCAAGTAATTCATGTAAAACATGCAAGAGAGGACAGTAATCCACGTCATTTCATTACTTCCTGGTGTACGTCAAGGCAGAGGCTAAATCTGCTCTTTATAACAGGAATTAAGTCTTATTAATTGTGGTGTTTTTTTCATTTTTATCTTCTGCTGCTGTGTGCAGGACTTTCCATGTGCTTGCACTGTGTCTGTGCGTGCAAACACGAGCGTGCACACCTACCTGTCTGAACGTACGTTCCTTCCGACAACAGGTGGAATGTTTCATGCTTCCTCATTTAGTTTTTCGTTTGCAGATTGTCTTCCAGTTTCTGTGTCTTTCATGTTATCTGTGAAGGGGCCATAAGGAAATGATTCCTGTTGAAAGCAGCTGTTGAAACACTGTCAGGTGAAGAATTGGACTAATTCTTTTTGCTGTATTTAAGAAAGTGCACATGTGCCCCACTCACCTCTGAACTTCTTAGAGAAGAGGCTCTGGCTGAACTCAGCGGTGTCAGTGAGTCCTGCAGGACAGAGTGAACCTGTGTGTCCGCTGCCCTCTGATTCCTTCTCTGAGGAGAAACACACACTAGGCTTGTGTGTCATACACAAGCCTCGTAAGAACCTTGGGGTAATTTTCAGTGTTGTGAAAAGTAACTTTGACAAGTTACTTTTTTAGTTACTTTTTTAGTTGCTTTATACAGTTGCTTTATGCAGTTATTTCATTAGCAGCATTATGCAATTACTTTATTAGAATCTGCCGAAAACCTGCAACTAATAAGTAATGTAACTAATAAGGTAACGAGTAATGTAACTTGGTTACTCGTAAGATTGAGCAATCAGCAAAGTAACTCATCAGCAAAGTAACTAATAGTTACTTTTCTGTGTACTAAATCTTAAAAATAACCAAATTAGATTATGAGTAACTTTATTAATTACATTCAGCAGCTGCCGACAAGGTGTCCGCAGCTGCTAATGAACTAACTGTATGAAGTAACTGTAAAATATAACTGTATAAATTAACTAATGAAGTAACTTTCCAAAGTTACTTTCCCCAACACTGGTAATTTTTGATCCTACGTTGTCCATTGATCTCCACATTAGAGATATTAAGAGGACTGCTTTCTTCCACCTGCGAAATATTGCGAAGATTCCACCCATCCCGTCTATGGCTGATGCTGAGACCCTGATTCATGCAGTTGTCTCTTGTAGTTTGGACTACTGCAATGTTCTATTTTCTGAGTAACCGCAGTCCAGCATGAGGGGTCTCCAATTGGTTCAAAATGCTGCTGCCAGACTTTTGATATGAAGCAGAAAGTTTGACCACATTACACCCATTTTGGCATCTCTTCACTGGCTTTCTGTCCCTGTGAGATCAGATTTTAAGGTTCTGCTACTAGTCTATAAAATTGTTCACAGACTGGCACCTCCCTACCTAGCTGACCTAATTAAACCCTATGTACCGGCCCAGGCTCTGCGTTCTCAGGGTGCAGGACTACTTTGTGTCCCTAGGGTGAATAAAAAGTCTGCAGGTCACAGAGCTTTCTCTTATCGTGATCCTGTTCTGTGGAATGATCTCCCTGCATCAGTAAAATAGTCAGATTCTGGAGAGACTTTCAAGTCCAGACTTAAGACGCCCTTATTTTCGCTTTCGTATGGCTAGCATACTGGCATTGTATGTTACTATGCTTTCTACTGTTTGAATTCATTTTATTAGGAAATGAAGCGTGCCGGGGCCTCAACTTTATCTAAATTCTGGGTCTTTTAGTGAAGCTTAGGGCTAGTGGCCAGCGATCACCTTAGTATGTCTTTTATATTTCTTGTTGCTTAATGCTGACTAATTATACTGTATTTGTTGTCTTTCTGATGCCTTTCACTCTGTTTGAGGTGTGGCTCCATCCAGAGATGGGTGTGGTGTCTGTTTCTGACACCCTTTTGTCCTGTACAGCATTTCCTGTATATTCGTTTTGTGAATTGTTTTGTAAATTGTGTCGGTAGCATGGCCCAAGCAGAGGGTCACCCCTTTTTCTTCCTCAAATCATCACCTGTGTGCTTGCTCTGGGGGTTGGTAAGGTTAGACCTTACTTGTGTGAAGCGCGTTGAGGCTTTGTTGTGATTTGGTGCTATATAAGGGTGATTCTTTAACTACGGGCACTATTGGCCTTGTAAATGTAATTTCCACCACACCATTGCCTTACAATATAAAGCGCCTTGGGGCAACCGTTTGTTGTGATTTGGCGCTATATACATGTGCTCTGATGTCACTGTTTATCTCCATAGAAACTACCCAAACAATCTTTCATACAAACTGTTTAAAGGAACATTACAGTGTTGTGGTGGAAATTACGGCAATAGTGCGGGACAACTACATTTTAAAAAAATCACAACAGTTGTATGACATTGAATACCCCAATTATGTTTTGATTATTTTACTGATATTTTATTCAGAGATATTTTAAAACATTAGAAAAAACATTTCTTTACCATTCATTTTTATCATTGAAGATCAAAAGTCTGGGTGTGGGACAAGCACAAAACGGCAATATTTGCATATAATGATGCTGAAAAAAGGTGAAAAAGTCATCATAGACTACTAGAACAAATTTCTTAACACACTTTCATTGTAAAGATAACTATAAAAGTGTGAAATTTCCCTTTTTTCTGTTTTTCATACAATATAATCATTATTCTGACTTTACTGGATTTATCAACAAAATCAAAATGCTAATATGTCAGTTGAAGTCTGCACTTTCAACAAACAAACAAACTGAAAGTGTGGGGAATTTGATGGGAGGACCACTTCATTCGGTCATGTGACTTATACACGTCAAACAACTCCAGAAAGTGAAATGCTTCCTGCAGTGATTGGGAGGGTTCTTGGAGACATATTGCAATATATCAGCATATAAATTAATTTTGTGGTCAGATACTGAGGAGTTGAAATCCTTGATGTTAACAATCTGACATATTGCAATAGATAGTGGTTCCATAAATATTGCAAATAATAACGGTGAAAGTGGGCAGCCTTGTCTAGTCTCTCTCTCTGCAATGTGAAACTTTCAGAAGTGATCTTGTTAGTGGTGACTGTGGCCTTTGAGTTATATAGAGTTGTGATCCAATGGATAAATGATTCTTCAACACCAAATTTATGAAGGACCATAATAAGAAAATTCCATCTGACTTTGTCAAAGTCTTTCTTCTGCATCCAATGAGTCCATTGTTGCCTTTGTGTTCTACGCTGTGATTTGCTAATGAGATTAAGAAGTCTTCTGAGGTTATTGGTGGAGTGTCGACCCTTCAGAAAAATAAGATACTCTTGTTCACGGTGAGACCTCCAAAAAGAATTGGACAGGAAACGGACTTCAAAGTTTAGATGCTGTATTGAAAAGAGTTGTTGCACCGGTACAGAGTTATCGCAGCGCTGAGATCTTGACCTGGCCGTATGCAAACACCAGGAACAAAGAACCCAGACTTTCTTTGTTCTCTAACTTTTATAACCAGCTTAAGCCACTCTCATATGGGTGGTCCTCAACCTGGCTTGAATCAGTGTCTGTGAGTTGGCTGCAAAGTGGTGAAAGTGGGCGGTGTCTTCACGGTGTGTTCATGGTTATGTAAAAATCTTACAGTGTGTGTTTATGTATGTAGTGTAGTTTCACGCAATAAAAACAGTGTTCCATCATGCTGATTCTTTTTCCAAATAGACATGAATGTTTTGGTTGTATCAGTTAAACATATGGGTGATTCTTAGACTACGGGCACTTATGTCCTTTGATCATATTGTATGAAAAACAGAAAAAAGGGGAAATTTCACACTTTTATAGTTATCTTTACAATGAAAGTGTGTTAAGAAATTTGTTCTAGTAGTCTATGATGACTTTTTCACCTTTTTTCAGCATCATTATATGCAAATATTGCCGTTTTGTGCTTGTCCCACACCCAGACTTTTGATCTTCAATGATAAAAATGAATGGTAAACGTTTTTTCTAATGTTTTAAAATATCTCTGAATAAAATATCAGTAAAATAATCAAAACATAATTGGGGTATTCAATGTCATACAACTGTTGTGATTTTTTTAAACAAAATGTACTTGTCCTGCGCTATTGCCGTAATTTCCACCACAACACTGTAATGTCCCTTTAAACAGTTTGTATGAAAGATTGTTTGGGTAGTTTCTATGGAGATAAACAGTGACATCAGAGCACATGTATATAGTGCCAAATCACAACAAACAGTTGCCCCAAGGCGCTTTATATTGTAAGGCAATGGTGTGGTGGAAATTACATTTACAAGGCCAATAGTGCCCGTAGTTAAAGAATCACCCATATATAAAAAGATTGTTACAAAGACATTTTGGATGTGTGTCAGCCATTTTGTGTTATGCATCATGGAACACTCTTACAACTCCCCCTGTTGACGTGACCTTAGTGACGTCACTAAAGAGGAAAAATAAAAGTGAGGTGCAAAAACAAAAAACAAATATAAAAAAGAGAAAAAAAAAGTGTAAAACATTACAATTAAAATACGAAAATAACAAAAAGACCCGAAGATACATGTGCCCGTAGCTCGTACAATTTTAATTAGTTCGATTTCATTTTGTTCTCATTTATGTAGCATCAAATCACAACTAAAAAAGGTAAAGTCTAACCTTACCTACCCCAAGAGCAACCCAGGAGAGGTGGCAACAGTGGCAAGGAAAAACTCCCTCTGAATGAATGAACAACAAACTTCAAGCTTTGGTGATTTGAGGAAGAAACCTCGAGCAGACCAGACTCAAGGGGCGACCCTCTGCTTGGGCCATGCTACAGCTAATGATGTGTGGCTATACGGTGGAAATAAACATTAAATAGTAGCAGATAGAACCTAATTAAACATTTCTGAGGAGTTTTTGTGTAGGCTGTCAGTTGTTCAGGTGGTTTCCATAGTAGAGAAGCTTGAATCTTCGACTGGACTGGGTTGTTTGACGCGAGGACGTTTCGCTTCAAATCGCAGAAGCTTCCTCAGCTAAAATTCTTGCTCTGGTGGTCTGACGTCTGTCTTGACTCTTGTAGAAAAGAATAATCAAGAAATCACAAAAGCTGGAGTTTTAAACCTAACCAGACCCCTCCTACCGAGAGGCAGACTGCTATAGGCTAGTGACTAAACAATAGCTCTAATTAGCACTTATTGTGCTCTAGTTAGTACCCTCCTAATGACAGGGCAGCTGTCCCTCCTAATGATGGGATGGACCCTCTCATGATGGCTCCCTTGACGAGTCTGCTGATGACGTGAATGACTCATTACCATGAACAAAAGACTGAAACTGCTTTGACCCGAGTACCCCATTGTAAACAGGGGATAAAGCATGTCTCAGACCCCCTCCCTGGTTAAGGCTGGGTTTCAAACGTTTCACAAAGAATGCCTCCTTGACCCGTCTCTCAAACCATTTCTTCTCTCTGGCTAATATTTTAACTTCCGTGTCCTCAAATGTGTGGTTAGTGTCTTTAAGGTGGAGATGAACTGCAGACTGAGGTCCACTGGTGCCCTCTCTGCGGTGCTGGTATAGCCTTTTGTGTAAAGGTTGCTTGGTCTCACCTCTGTAGTGTTCGTTATAGTTTTCCTGACATCTGATAGAATACACTACATTGCTCTGTTTGTAACTAGGGATCCTGTCCTTAGGGTGAACTAATTTCTGTCTCAAGGTGTTAACCGGTTTAAAGTAAACTGGGATTTTGTGCTGTCTGAAGATCCTCTGTAGTTTTTCCCCTACTCCTGCTAAATAAGGGAGAGACACTTTTCTTCTTGTCTCCGTCTCCTGTCTATCTGGTCTCTTTGTTCTCTGGGACTTCTGCACTTTGTCCAGGGACCATCGTGGGTACCCACATACTGTGTGGGCTTTCCGGACAAGTTCTTGTTGTTGTTCTTTAGCCCTTCCCTCTGCAGTTGTGGGCACCTGTAGGGCTCTGTGTTGAAACGTCCTGATCACCCCGAGCTTGTGTTCAAGGGGGTCGTTTGAGCCAAAGAGCAGATATTGGTCAGTGTGAGTTGGTTTTCTGTAAACCCCTGTCTGGAGCTGCCTGTTCTGTCCAATCGAAACATCACAGTCCAAGAAGGCTAAATGGTTGTTTCTGGCATCCTCACGTGTGAACTTGATATTGGCCTCCACTGGGTTGATGTGTTCTGTAAAGTCCTCAACTTCCTGTTGCTTGATTTTAACCCGTGTGTCATCAACATATCTGAACCAGTGACTGGGAGAGATGCCCGTGAAAGACGTCAAGGCTGTCTTCTCCACTCGCTCCATGTACAGATTGGCCACAATGGGGGATACCGGAGACCCCATCGCACAACCATGAATCTGCCTGTAGTAATTCCCCCTAAACAGGAAATACGTGGTGTTAAGACAGATCTCCAAGAGTTGGCAGATGTGGTCTGGTGTGAGTTTGGTCCTTTCAAGTAGAGACACATCCTCCAACAGTCTCTGCCTCACAGCTGAGACTGCCTCAGTGATGGAGATGCAGGTGAAGAATGAAGTCACATCAAATGACACGATTGTTTCATCACATTTCATTGTTTAAAACTCCAGCTTTTGTGACTTCTTGACTATTCTTCTCTACAGAGTCAAGACAGAAGTCAGACCACCAGAGCAACAATTTTGGCTGAGGAAGCTTCTGCGATTTGAAGCGAAATGTCCTCGCATCAAGCAACCCAGTCCAGTCGAAGATTCAAGCTTCTCTACTATTTCTGAGGAGTCCATGAGCACACTGTACCCATGTGATAGCTTTAGCAACAATGTGAGATCAGTTAATGTAGACCCTATTCTGTCTATATCAGGTGGAAGGGAGGCCATGTCTTCACAGTGTACAGTCCAATGACACCAGGGCCAATTCTTCAGGCGAATTCATTTCAGCAACACCTGGAGACTCAAAACAGAGCTTTAATTTCATACATTTGAAATGGGGATGGTTTAAGGGAATCTTGTTCGCTATAGCGGTATCAATAAAATTGAGACCCAGGGCATTATGTCAGTATTTGTATAAAAGGGTGATTCTTAGACTACGGGCACTTATGTCATTTGATCATATTGTATGAAAAACAGAAAAAAGGGGAAATTTCACACTTTTATAGTTATCTTTACAATGAAAGTGTGTTAAGAAATTTGTTCTAGTAGTCTATGATGACTTTTTCACCTTTTTTCAGCATCATTATATGCAAATATTGCCGTTTTGTGCTTGTCCCACACCCAGACTTTTGATCTTCAATGATAAAAATGAATGGTAAAGAAATGTTTTTTCTAATGTTTTAAAATATCTCTGAATAAAATAATCAAAACATAATTGGGGTATTCAATGTCATACAACTGTTGTGATTTTTTTTTTTTTAAACAAAATGTAGTTGTCCCGCACTATTGCCGTAATTTCCACCACAACACTGTAATGTCCCTTTAAACAGTTTGTATGAAAGATTGTTTGGGTAGTTTCTATGGAGATAAACAGTGACATCAGAGCACATGTATATAGCGCCAAATCACAACAAACAGTTGCCCCAAGGTGCTTTATATTGTAAGGCAATGGTGTGGTGGAAATTACATTTACAAGGCCAATAGTGCCCGTAGTTAAAGAATCACCCAAAAATAAGATGGATTTATTGAGTCCAATTCCGAAATAATAAAATATAAGAATATGATCTCCAATTCAAATAATTATGGTGCCTTACTGTGAGCAGTATTATTGCAAAAATTGTTTATTATTCTAGTAAAAGAAAAACAAGCATTGATGAGCTGTGACCTACAGTTTGGTTTTAAACCAGGTGTCTCCACTACTCAATGTACCTTTGTCATAAATGAGGTCATAAGCTATTATAGCTACAAGATAAGTCATGTTTTTGTGAACATGCTTGATGCAACTAAAACTTTTGATAAATTGAATTACGGCAAAGTACTTTGAAGATTAGCCAGAAATTTTTGTCATCCCCTGAGAATGGTTTGAATTAAACTTAAACATTCACATTTTTTACCAAATTGCATTATTTGTATCTATATCCCACAGCATTAAGGACATATTTAATTATCATAAAAAATATTTTCCTGTCTCAGGCATTAGTTTCATTATTATTTTCAAAGGATTCAAAAGGAGTTTGTCATATGCACATAAGGAACATGTTCCCTGCACAATGAAATGTGTTTACTGCATTTTTACCCATCCTAATTGTTAGGAGCAGAGGTCGCCTTTTACGGTGCCCGGGGACCCAGCTCCTGATGTATATCCCTGCCCTAGGTCACGAGCAGGGCTGAGCAAACCTTGACCGGCCTCATGACACACTTAAAACACCACACATAAGCCGGTCCGGTATATGAACACACATAAAAGCACACAAGAAAAGAATTGGGAAAAGAAAAACCTCCATTGCTGCTGTGTTGAACTCATGCATCATTTTTGGTCATTTCAAAATGCGGTCTGTTATTCTTCAACCCCGTTATGTACACTATGGAGGGTGTCTAAATATCATTAAATGTAAATCAGATGTCCCTCACACTGATTCAATAATTTTAAATATAAAAAAAACAAAATTTCCCTTTTTATCCTAAAGCCTGAGATGTGCTTATGTGTGAAAGCACTCTTGGGATTCTTCAAATATGTAGTGTAGTTGAAGTATTGTAATCAAAATCAATGATCTTATTTATGATAGCTCTCAACATTTTAGACAGTAGTCAACATTACTCTCAAATTCAGTGTACAGGATTCTTTTAGCATTATATTTCATTATGCAGCCATAAGAAGGACAATAGATATAAATTACAAAGTGAAATTAGTTTTATTAACCTAAAGTAAAAACAACTTCAACAGCATATCAACAACAGTGTTACTACCCATTGGCCTAAACTCGAAGATCTCTGCTGCGGAGCTGTTCTGGGTGATTGCCCTGATATGGACTGCTGTTCTCTTTCACTCAGGTCTTTGAGTGATTTCTTTAGCCTTACCTGTAGGTATCTCTCCCTTCTTTCAGGATTAGGTAATTAATTTGAAACAAAATCACCAGCAATAGAGTACAATTAGATGTTCTGGTTGATATCAAAATTTATTGACTTTTATATTTTTATTTGGTATTTTCAAAGTATACATTCACTGAGGTCATGAGGGACATGACAAAATAGGTGGCGTCAACTGAGTTTTTTTTTCTCAAAAAATAAAAATTTAGTTAATTTTTTTTTTTTTTTTTACAATGTTTTAAAGAGGACATATTTCAACTAGTGATGTCCCGATCAGGTTTTTTTTTGGCCCCGATCCGATTGAGAGCCATCTGATTTTGAGTATCTGCCAATACCGACTCCCGATCCCATACTTTAAAAAACAGAATGAACAAATGCTATATATATTTTTTTCATTTTAATCACCTTATATTATTCATCACTTAAACAATGCTCTTCTCCTTGAAGTAGCTTGAACAATCAAGTAATAATCTACCAGACTTAAGAAAAAGTACAAATTTCCATGTTATTTTATTTGTCTAAAAATAAATGTCCAAGGTTCCTTATGTTAAATTATCTAATCTGAAATAACAGGTGGTTTTAATTTATAGATGAAAGGTTTTTAAAGAACCATTTATTGATTTAGCTATTTTAATTACAAGTGTTATAAAGTGTGTGCAATGCACACTCCCGTCAGAAGCGTCACATCAAAAGCTGAGCTAAAGCGACGAATCTCACACCTCTGACGCTTCCGACGCGTGAAAGGCTCATTAATCTGCAATAATGAGCCTGAAATAGCGCTGATCAAAATAATGATAAAATCTATATCGGATTCCTGATCGGGATGCAACGTCCAATTTTGATCAAGTCTGAAACCACGTGATCGGGCCCGATTTTCGATCATGTGATTGGATCGGGACATCCCTAATTTCAATGTTTATATCAAGCTGTTTAAATATAAATTTCGGTGACCCAATAGATGAAATACACCTCAACTGAGAGGGATTCAAATTGTGCCATTATCATGGAATGAGTCATTTCTCCTATTGTACTTAGGTTATTTTTTATGTCCACCAATCAGGTACTTAAAGTAAAGTTCACTATGTTCTTTCTCCCATTCCATTCTCTGTACACCTTGATAACCAGTTAAGTTTAAAGAAAGTGGTATCGGATATTATCTTGGGAAAAATTATGTCGGTTGTTTGGTTTACGCTGATGATTTAACCCTACTAGCTCCTACCAAAATGAGGTCTTCAAAATCTAATTTAAATATCTGGAAATTATGTCTCAAAATTTGTACTTACATTTAAAAGGCAAAAAGAGTATATTTATGGTATTTAAAGGCTAGTTTGAATCCTTGACTTCTGAAATAATAAAGTTCCTTAACTGGGGTCCCTCATTTTTAACAAGTCCTGGACATGCTGTGGTAAATGTTTATTTTTTACTTTAAACATAATTTGTATTTTTTTATAGTCAATCAAATCCCAAAATATGCAACCGGACAACCAATGGATTTGTCGGCTCACGATATGGTTTCTAACTAATAATTCTTATAGCTTTCTTTTCAAGCAAAAACACAGGATTTGCATTAGTTTTGTAGAATACAATAGTTTTGTGAGTGTTAATGATTCAAACATTTATAAAACAGATAAGGCAGTCCATCTTGAATATACACTCAGCTCTGTGGATATCAAAGGTTTGGCTTGAGTGGCCCTGAGAAAGATTGCAGATATTATGCTCAAATCTGACAATGGCCTTGTTAGATCTGTGGGTGACAAGTTCTTGAGAAATCCTGTCTACCTTCTGTAGTAATTTTTAAAAATTTAGAAGTTTATATGTTTCTGTTCAAGACTGCACTAAATACTCCAAAGAGATATGGTATACTAGTTAGGGAGGGACCGACCGCTTTACTGTTCCGAGGCTATTAAACGTCATGAAAATTCATCTCAGCATGCAGCCAAGGAGGAAGATCCGAACACAGATTCTGTCACTGAAAAGGGAAAGAGTTCTCAAAGTTCTGCGCGTGTGCATCGCTGATGATACTCCTATTCTACAGTTGAAAGGCTTCGTGCTTCCAAAAAGTTTGAGCAGCACGAAAACAGTGAGAGAAAGAAAGAGCGAGCGAGAGGACCTAATTTTTTTTTTTTTTTTTACTCTTAACACTTGCTTTGACAATGTAAACATGTCTACCATATCGATAATTCTAGGCTTGTATCTTCGATGCCCTTTCTGGCAAATTGTAGCTGAATTTTTCAGGTCTCTTTTTTAAGAGAATCCTCATAAAATCAACAATGACAATAATAATATTAAAACAAACAGAGCTCTGGTATTGGAGCGGAAAAGTATCGGTTTCGTAGATATCCACATTCAGGTATTGGTATCGGATCAGAAGTCAAAAATTGCAGGTCGGTGCATCTCTAATACTAGTCAGTCTTTGTTGAGTGGCTTCATGTCAAAGACAGATTTTATGAGAAAAAAAATGATTCCAATCAGGGATGGTCAGTTGTCAAGCAATATATTTTATTTATCTGTTCTTTATTTTTTCCTTTTGGCTTATACTTTCATTATGTTCTAAATTTTATACATATATGTAGGAAATGAAAGAAAACTATTCATATATCTATAATATCAATAATTATCAAACTGGTTTGAAATGAGTATTTTCATCATGATTATATTTATCAATATGTCTGCAAACAAATAAAAGCTTATATTCTTATTCTATCATACATGTCTATTAGTGGATCCACAAAAATATTCATAATTAATCTAGGAGCTCCATAAGCAGTTTATAATTATATGTATACATGTACCTTATTACTTCACATGCAATTTTCCTTGTATCATATGGCCATATCAATAACCAAAGAAACTTGCACACTATTCTACATAACACTTCAATGAATTATATTGATAATAATCATGATAATCAGTAATCGCATTCACTTGTCCTAACTGAAACTCTTACCACAATCAATACTTACCAATACTTACTCTTTCCTTCAGACTGTGTTGCTTCCTCAAAACCCAGACTCCTACCTCCACAGGTTCTGTTCACACATCAAATTGGATCCTGCAACAGAAACTTCACAACCGCATTAAGCAATGACTCTCATAAGATTCTAAGCGTTACGAGTCGATCTTGTCACCGTACCATTCCCTTTGTCACTTTGCGTGTTCCTTCGCATTTTGTTCTCTTCCCACAGTGATTTTGAATCATCCCACATTAACGACTTCTCTCGGCACACCTTATTTGTTTATCACTTTCCTTTTAGCTCTTTAGGCTGTTACCTGCTCTCTTCTTTCCTCTTTAGCTCTTTTGCCATCTTTTTTACTATTATTATTTAGTCCCTATTTTTTTAATCTATTTTTTTATTTTAAGCACTCATTGTGTATTTATTTTATTTTAAATTTCTTAATTTTAATTTTTTTTTAGCATCTAGTTGTTTATACAACCCCTGGCAAAAATTATGGAATCACCGGCCTCGGAGGATGTTCATTCAGTTTAATTTTGTAGAAAAAAAAAAAGCAGATCACAGACATGACACAAAACTAAAGTCATTTCAAATGGCAACTTTCTGGCTTTAACAGTATAAGAAATCAAGAAAAAAAGATTGTGGCAGTCAGTAACAGTTACTTTTTTAGACCAAGCAGAGGAAAAAAATATGGAATCACTCAATTCTGAGGAAAACAAATTATGGAATCACCCTGTAAATTTTCATCCCCAAAACTAACACCTGCATCAAATCAGATCTGCTCGTTAGTCTGCATCTAAAAAGGAGTGAACACACCTTGGAGAGCTGTTGCACCAAGTGGACTGACATGAATCATGGCTCCAACACGAGAGATGTCAATTGAAACAAAGGAGAGGATTATCAAACTCTTAGAAGAGAGTAAATCATCACGCAATGTTGCAAAAGCTGTTGGTTGTTCACAGTCAGCTGTGTCTAAACTCTGGACCAAATACAAACATGGGAAGGTTGTTAAAGGCAAACATACTGGTAGACCAAGGAAGACAAAGCGTCAAGACAGAAAACTTAAAGCAATATGTCTCAAAAATCAAAAAATGTACAACAAAACAAATGAGGAACGAATGGGAGGAAACTGGAGTCAACGTCTGTGACCAAACTGTAAGAAACCGCCTAAAGGAAATGGGATTTACATACAGAAAAGCTAAACGAAAGGCATCATTAACACCTAAACAGAAAAAAACAAGGTTACAATGGGCTAAGGAAAAGCAATTGTGGACTGGATGAAAGTCATATTCAGTGATGAATCTCGAATCTGCATTGGGCAAGGTGATGATGCTGGAACTTTTGTTTGGTGCCTTTCCAATGAGATTTATAAAGATGACTGCCTGAAGAGAACATGTAAATTTCCACAGTCATTGATGATATGGGGCTGCATGTCAGGTAAAGGCACTGGGGAGATGGCTGTCATTACATCACCAATAAATGCACAAGTTTATGTTGATATTTTGGACAATTGAAAGGATGTTTGGGGATGATGAAATCATTTTTCAAGATGATAATGCATCTTGCCATAGAGCAAAAACTGAAAACATTCCTTGCAAAAAGACACATAGGGTCAATGTCATGGCATAGGGTCAATGTCAATGAGCAGATCTGATTTGATGCAGGTGTTAATTTGGGGGATGAAAATTTACAGGGTGATTCCATAATTTTTTCCTCTGCTTGGTCTAAAAAAGTAACTGTTACTGACTGCCACAATCTTTTTTTCTTGATTTCTTAGTGTTTCTTAAAGCCAGAAAGTTGCCATTTGAAATGACTTTAGTTTTGTGTCATGTCTGTGATCTGCTTTTTTTCTACAAAATTAAACAACTGAATGAACATCCTCTGAGGCCGGTGATTCTATAATTTTTGCCAGGGGTTGTAGGAAAAAACAATAGGTTTCTATTGTTTTTTTTTCAAACCAAATACCTCTGACATAGGGCTGCAACACTAAGTGCAAATGATGTTATAGCATTGTGCCAAATCTAACTATTTAACATTCTAAGTTCAACTATCAAGTGGATACATTTGTTTCCGTCTGATAGGCTAATCATGCGCGCACAACTGGTCAAAGACAAAGACTGAATCACACTCACATTCCACGACAAATGAACCCACAGTCTTAATATCGCCGTACCGATTCCTGGTCCAAAATATCCCCCCAAAACAAATAGACCCTGTGCAAATGACGTCACGAAACTTCCGTTCCGCCTTGTTGGGGGACAAACAAGACGCGCACACTACAGATGCACATTAGCTAGCTGCAGATATTTGTGATAAAATGCCGGGTTTTTGTGGTATAATCGGCTGTAGTAATCGTAAGAACAGGGAAACTAATCAGTTTCTTCAGGTTACCGGCAATTATCGAGCACCAAGGAGAAAATACGCGAGAACTTTCTTCAAAGAGGCGAGCAATCTGGCTAGCACGGATAGCTAGAAGTGACCTTACATCCGAGTCCAGTTTGGCCAATCTACGGATCTGTTCGGATCATTTCATTAAAGGTCAGTCCCCCTATTTAACTAGTGTGTTTTATGTACAATATTTATTTCACTTATAAATCCTAGAATATGCAAAATCATCATAATAGCTACATGCAGTTGAGTAACCACACACTGCATGTACACCCAGATGCACTGTTCATGTTTATGCTTATCAGTCAATGAATTTTGAAAGTTAGGTGAATACTAGAATCCAGTGTAAAATTACAAGCACTTTTCAGTCATTTCTTTCCCATTCCAGCGCCGGATTGAATGTTCTTGAATGAATGAGCCACTTGAATGTCCCTCTTCCTCCTACCAAAGAGAAATATTTCTTTTCATTTTATCCTTTTGGCGGGGCTTGAGTGAAGACAGTTTAAATAACCAAGGTGGAAATGAGGAAAGTGAGAACAGGTGTGTTGGAAGAACCAGAAAAGTTCAGGTGGGTGTGACTTACTGCAAAAATACTGAACAGCAAAAACCAAAAGGTAATTCTGATGAAGAAAAAACAGAAATAACAAAATGCAGAGACAAGTGCAATGAGACAGAGATGAAAGAAAACAGAAAAAAAAAAAAAACATCATGACATGCAAACGGAAAGAAATTACCCTAAAAACTAGAACATGTTAAAGTGGACAGACCAGCCAGAATATAAAAGACTAAGAAAACTAGAACGGAACTGACCATGGCTAGAGAATACAAACTAAGAACAAAATGGCAAACCCACAGACTACAGAACAGATAATGCCAAAAATGACTAAACAGAAAACTAAGTGATAAACTGAAAACAAAAGCAGAGACAAAAGTAAACTTCACAGAAAAGGCCAGACTAAAGCATAATACAAGAAATTAAACAGAACAAAACCAAGACTGAAGTGAAAACTAAGGTAACAATTAATGAAAACAATGTGGCAAAACAGCTACTAAGACAAAACTACACAATACATGAATGATGAACAGAAAACAAAACCAATGAAAACATGAACATGGCAGGCATGCAAATACAGATGTACAGAACAAGAAAGCAAAGCACATCAAGGGCAGGACCATGACAGCACCCCTCCCCCATGGGCCCACACCCCCCCCCAAGAACACAAGAACCAAGGCACAAACTGACCACGGGAGGGGGGGGCGGGGGAACGGTTGGAGGGCAGACAACAGAGTGAATGGGCCAGAACCCAAGGGAACCGCCTACAAAAATGGCAGCATCAACTGGGTGGACAAAACACCATGGAGGGACAAAAAGCCCTGCAGGAGAGTGACTAAGCACAAAACAAGGAACAAACAGGCAGTCAGGCAAACAAGCATGGAGTCCGGGGGACGACGGCGAAGCCCATGACGATAAGCAGGAGGCTCAGGAGGTCGGCCAGAAGGGAGACAGGGCCTTGTGACAGAGGTAGCAAGTGGACCTGGGTCAGGTGCATGACCCAAACCCCGGCGAGCAAAAGGGCAGGAAGGAAGAGCTAACATTACCCCAGAACCAAGGAACCAGAGACCAAACATAGTACCAGGCCCCCAGAATAGGGAAGGCTGCGAATTAATGCCCAAACCCCATATTACTATGCAAGGAAGTCCAAAAAACAGGGAGATTGACAGAAACAGCCAAATCTGGGGGCCTACGCCTGATAATACTGACACTGAACATAAACAAAAATGCCACAGTAAGAGGATTAACGAACCCAGCAAATGAGTTAGATAAAGCATAACAGTGAATAAACCACCAAGATAAAAAGCTATGGGAGCCACTGACATACTTGTTATCAAAACATGTTGAGGAAGCAAAAAACTGCTTAGCTGAAGCATGCAAAAAGTAAAAAAAACTGACAAAATATTAGGGAGGCGAACAGGAACCAACCACTCCAGAATGGACCGGGGGGGGGGTATCTTGATTGAGCCCAAATATGGAGCACCAACCAGTTCCCAACAAAAAAGCAAACAATGAAAGGACCAGACCAACAGGATCTCTCTTAACACATATCAAAAGACATGGTTGCTAATAGCTTAGCACCGTAACAATACATTTTGGAAAAAGGTTCTATGCAAACCTGCCACAAAACAAACTGCAGAAAAACCACCAAAAAAGCATGTTCAAAAAGAAAATAAACTCAGTTCTGTAGATCATAATCCCCAAGGGCACCCTTGAGGGTGGCATTGATTGGTTCAGATGTAGCGTGGAGGTCATGAATATGTCTGTGCCTTCAATAGTCGTGCACGCTGTGGGTAGATGCAGAAATGTCGCCGAAGACTTTGGATACGAATACGCAAGTGATGTCTCATTCAGGGTGTGACAGGCTCAAGGCTCGAGTGGTGTGACCTCCTGTAGTTCAGTCGCAGCTTTGTGGGACAGGCGATGCTCTGATGAGTCTGAATGTGGGCGCGCAGCAGAAACATGCTGCTGGGTTCTGGGACGTCATGCTCGCTGCTGGGAGCAGTGGTGTACTCGGAGAAGAGTGGATGACAGCGAGCTCAGGAGGAATTAGGTCAGCGGGCACGAGCGCTGCTGAGGACTGGAAGGAATTGCGCGCTGTGGATGACTGCTGACACGGGCGTGCTTCGGTGAGTTGTAATGGCTTCAATGTTTCTGTTGGTTCAGGATCAGTGGACTTTGTGAGGCAGTCGGGTTGCATGACTTCTCCTGGTGACTCCGCAAGCAAAGTTGGAGACAAGAGCGCTTCTGCCTCTGTCAAAGAGACAACCATGGACGTTCCTTCCCCCGCTGGCAGCACGGGGAACCTGCTTCCTCCTGCGGCGTGCACTTGGCAGACAGGACGCGGAGTATGCAAGGTTCCACGGGATCCGGTGGCATGCGTGTTGAGTCATTTCGGAGCTTTCGTGGCTTCGGAACAGGGATCCGATGAGGTGTGACTTGTGGTGATGCCACACTTGGCTGCGGGACCGAACCTCTTGGCTGGCACTTCTCAGCCGGCTTCAGCGTTAAGCTCCGAGGTGCAGGTGTGGGTAGCTGAGGAGGCGGGACGGATGAGGGTGTGGCAGTCTCTTGGTCACACAGTGACCGTGAAGGAAGTGTCGTAACTGGTGTCGATGCTGATTGCGGACCGGTGCGTCAGACGGAGGCAGTGAGACTGCAGCGTTGGACAGCGTGATAGATTGGGGCATGTCCGAGCAGGGGTGTAACAGAAGTGAAAACAGTTAAAGAAAAAATTTACCTCAAAAAATGTCCTTGATGAGGGCCATGTCCGGGTCCTTGGCAGAGAGAGAGTTGTCAGACATGACTGGGAGTGAGCTTGCTGAGTCTTGTTTATGGCCAGTTCGTTCTGTCAGGAACTCGAGGTGATGTGGCACCACCAAAGGTTGTGGGACCCAAATGCAAAAACTCAGACAATGGAATTGAAATTGAAAGGCTTTATCGGTCAAAAAATGAGCTTGGATTCGGTACACAGTTAGACAGTCATGGATGCAGGGGTACAGATAGTCAGCAGGCCAGGGCGTCATCAAAAAGGCAGGCTCAGGTCTTTAACACAAGCAGACAAAGTACGTGGGCAGCAGCAAGACGAGGTCACAAAACAGAGCTGGGTCAGTACATGGCAAAACAAGGCAGAGCTATGAAAATGCTGGTACGAGGACTGAAAATCAACGAACTGGCAGGGCTTCTTCTTCTTTGTATTTCCGGCAGACTCCTTTAACAGTGGAATATCCGGATAAAATGCTGAAACCGACTTCTTCTGAAACTTCTCTGTTCTCTCACGACGTCCTGGATCAACAGAGCCTGAAATGTGGAGGTTTTAAGCTTGAAACAGGCTGATGACGCCACCTGAGAGCGCTGCGCGACGTCTTGCACCGTGAAAAGTCCTTAAAGCGACAGAATCACCTCAAAATCTCTCATCAGCTGTTAAAATTTTCACTGAAAACCAGCTTAATTTTTCGAACCATGTCCACTTCGATGTGTCTCACAGGTTTAGAAAAAATTTTGATCAAACAAAGCGCCAGTCTCTCAGCAACTTCTCAGACAAAGGAATTCCGACGAGGGGCTGGACGACTCCTCCCACAAGGAGTGTTCACAGGCGAATGACGTCACCGACAGGTGTGGAAAAACTCACGCATGCGCACGAGGGTTCAAGCATGTCTGACGTAAAAACATATGAATGAAATCCATATAGTTTTTGAAAAAAATAAAAAGGACCTATGCTTTACGGACAGACCTCGTATGTACAAAGTCACCAGTGTCAGGACTGTCAGGTGAGCGAATACTAGGCCTAGGAGTAATTGGTGTTAATCTGCTAACCAGTGGTGCCCTGGAGTAGAATTTGCCAACCAATTCCAGAAGAAGCACCTTCTCAAAAACAAAAAAAATCAGTAGCCTTAGTTAAAACTTCAGACCAGAACTCCTCATCAGGCAAAATGGTCACTTTGTGAAAACCTCTTTCTGACCACACAACAAAATCACAAAAATCTTACACAGGAAAAGCTGGGCCTGAACCTGGTAATAATAGGAGTGCTTCTTGGCTAGGGTGTAAAGTCCAGGCTCTGCTTCAACCAAACAGGCATGCTGAGTGGCTTCCTTGTCTTTCACACACAAAGGACACTTAATCCCTAACACACCAGTGCCACAACATGAACATGAAACAACCCCATCAGGTGAAGCTCCAAGGAATGGATACTTGGGGTCAATTACCAGACCAGACTGCACACACTCAAAGTCATCATGTTCTAATTTCTGATGTAAAATATAATCTGCCCTAGCAGTATCTTCATGCTGACAGCCCCACAATGTAGCTCTACTCTGAAATTTTACCGCATTGGGATAACAAATCTGCTTGATAAGGCTGGCAGAAGGCCTGTCAATGTTGGTGTGGCAGACTAACTTCATTTTTGAGGCGGTTATCCTGCCAGCACGATACCTGAACCACAGTTTACAGTCAGCCTGCTTACGGGTGTTTTCTTCGATAAAGTCAGCCTCTTTTTGTGTCAATGAAATATCAATGTCACTACATGCATGCAACAACCTATCATAGCTAGCACTGCACAGTTCTTCATTCCTCAGCTCAGTTAGGGGCCTAGGAAACTCATCCCTTGCTACCTTTGGTACATATTTTTGATTGTATGGTTCTGTTGCTGTCAATATACAAGAATTTGCCCCATATTTGTCAAGGCCTTGCAAAAAATCATCTATCTCTTGAGGTCCTGGAGGTGCAATTTCCTTCCTAGTTACAGGAACTGGGCTGGTGATGGTTGATTTTTCAGCGACCGTGTCTGCAGAATCAATTAAGCAATCCAATTTTTTGGGGGGGGATTTAGCCGTTGTGAAGTCACTTGCATATGCTGGTTCATGTGTCACTTTCTTTACACCAGACGGAAGCAACCAGTAGGCCTTTTCCTGTGTGACTGTTTTCTTTTCCCTTAAACGTACAGCTGCCTCCACCCAGAATAGTGTTGCTGACACATGGGTGCAGGTACCGCCCAAACCAGCTTTACAGTTGCAGTTAGCAGTGCACACAGCTCCACTTGTCTCTGCTATGACCCATGGCTTGGTGGCTGTATCATTTATACTTTGGGAATGGAGAACCTGGAAAAAAAAAAACAGGGAAAGAGATAATGAAGCTCATAACAGGTCAAAAATAATAAATAGGGGTACAAGCAGATTTCCTGAAAATAAAAATGTTCATGTAATTAAAAGTATTCAAAATTAATATACAGGAAGACCGGAGACCAGTGTTGGACTATTACTGGACCATGATGACAGCAGGTGTGGTGTGTCGAGATCTGGACTGTGGCTCTGCTGTTTATACAGAAAGAAGAAATGTTTCCTCACACAGACCTGTGTGGAGGATCAAATCTGCGTGTGTTCAGTCTGGATCTTCAGTGAGAGAATGTGGGACATCTTCATATTCTTCTTCCGACAGACTTCAGATCACCTGTTCACGTATGTCCATCAGTGACATCACAAATGAGAGATTCAGAGATTTTTCCCTCTGAGGGTTTTTTTTTCTGAGACAACAGGCTCATTTCAGATAAATTCCACCTCATTTCCAAAGTAACAACAACAGTTTCAGTCAAACTAACAGGATGTGCAGGAACACAGAGAAACATCACTTCCTCTTTGCTTAAATTGTTATTGATCAGTGCATTTGTCCAACTTCATCTCAGTCATCGACAGCATCTGTTTGTCTTCATGTTTATGAAGATCTTTATAAAGACCTGCACACTCAGAGATAATTTACATCTAAAGATAAAAAATTAAATCATCTAAACATGTTTATCAGCATAACATACATCCATGAACAGACAGAAATTATTCACTAAACCTGAATCTTTATCTGGATTGTGTTAAAAATGAAATTTTTGTCCAATCAATCATGTAACACACATGTATACATTTATTTATTTATTACGCACCACTTATGCATAACATTCCTCATTTTGTTATGCAACTTGTGTTTAGTGGTGACTTAAACAGAAAGCAAAAGAATGCCTTTTTCTTAATTCTCATAAATATACAATTACAAGCAGAATCAGTTAAACATTGTTCCAAATTGTGCACATACTCAGTGAAAGTTTGTCTCTTCTTAATGTAAGCAATAGATGCACTTTTTTGTAATTGTGAGGGGGAAATTATTGAACATGAGTTTGTAAACTGTTTTCATTCCACTCCATTTTTTTTCTGTTTACAGAGAATTTTTTTCTTGAATTTGGGGACATTTCATTTAAAATGACTGATGTTTTTCTTATTTATGTTTTTCAGGGCTGCCCTTTGTCACCGGTTCTGTTCATTACCTTTATGGACAGAATTTCTAGGCGCAGCCAGGGTGTAGAGGGGGTCTGGTTTGGGAACCACAGAATCTCGTCTCTGCTGTTTGTGGACGATGTGGTTTTGTTGGCTTCATCAGATCAGGACCTTCAGCGTGCACTGGGGCGGTTTGCAGCCGAGTGTGAAGCGTCCGGGATGAAAATCAGCACCTCCAAATCTGAGGCCATGGTTCTCAACCGGAAAAAGGTGCTTTGCCCTCTTCAGGTCGGTGGAGTGTCCTTGCCTCAAGTGGAGGAGTTTAAGTGTCTTGGGGTCTTGTTCACGAGTGAGGGACGGATGGAGCGTGGGATCGATAGACGGATCAGTGCAGCATCTGCAGTGATGCGGTCGCTGTATCGGACCGTCGTGGTGAATGGAGAGCTGAGTAGGGGGGCAAAACTCTCGATTTACCGATCGATCTACATTCCGATCCTCACCTATGGTCATGAGATTTGGCTCATGACCAAAAGAACGAGATCGCGAGTACAAGCGGCCGAGATGAGTTTCCTCTGCAGGGTGGTTGGGCGCTCCCTTAGAGATAGGATGAGGAGCTCGGTCACTCGGGAGGAGCTTGGAGTCGAGCCACTGCTCCTCCACATCGAAAGGAGTCAGTTGAGGTGGCTCGGGCATCTTTTCCGGATGCCCCCGGACGCCTCGCTGGAGAGGTGTTCCGGGCACGTCCCATTGGGAGGAGGCCCCAGGGAAGACCCAGGACACGCTGGAGGGACTACATCTCTCGGCTGCCTTGGGAACGCCTTGGGGTTCCCCCGGAGATGCTGGAGTGGTGTGTGTGGCTCGGGAGGTCTGGGCGGCTTTGCTTGAGCTGCTGCCCCCGCAACCCGACTCCGGATAAAGCGGAAGAAAATGGATGGATGGATAGATGATGTTTTTCTTATTTTCACTCATGCTGACTTCACCTCTAAGGAAATGAATATAATCAACCTGATCACCATTCAAACAAAATATTATATCCATGAAACGGTTTGCCTCAGAAACTACCCTCCAATTATAAATTTAACATTACAGATTTTATGTTATATTTAACCACTATAATTCGAACTTCAAAACCAAAACAGTGAATAATACCAAAATATTACTTGAACTTTTCAAAATGAATCAGTTGGATTTCTGTGTGTGTCTGTGTGTGTGTGTGTGTGTTGTTGTTGTTTATATTATCAGTTTTTTTTTATTTTATGTTTATTGTGTCATACATTGAAGTGTGACACAGTTAGATTTTAAGAAAAGTATACAACCCAGATGAAACTGTTACCAGTAGGAATATGACATTTTATTGTTTTTCTATGTTTGAGTAGCTCAGCTCAAACATGAACATGCTATTCAGAGTCAAATGTCATCACCAGTTAAATCCACTTTACACAGGGACGGGGTCTGTCCAGTGGTCCTTGTACGGTCATGAAATCACATTGATCTCTGCATGACACCAAAGAGATGCTCAGCTGACTCCAGGACCTTACAAGGTCCTCTTGATATCCTCTCAGAAACCGTCATGATCACAATGGTCGGCGTGAAGTATGAAACTGCACCTGATTTCCGCAGACACACAAATACCACACAGGCCATGTAAAAGCACCTCATAAAGCACCCCACGATTACCCGTCAGACACGCAATGACCACGGAGTTGCCACAGCTGCAACAGCCGATCATCCACTGACACAAGTCTGGAGTGGCACAAGTTTAGAAGTGAACTCAGGGAAAAAAAGCGCAGTATATATCACAGCCAATGGATGCACTGATCTGTGTGCCTGATTTTTATTCATAAGGTTCATTTTATAAAGTGCTGTTATAAAGCGCAAGATGAGTTCCTTATCAGCTGATGTCCATGGAGTTCATCAGAAAATTTTGTGTATGTTCAATTTGAGTGGATATCAGGTAGAGAGATTTGTCTTCTGGGCTTCTGAAAGCTCCAGTGTTAGTTCAGCACAAGCAGAACGAAGGGGCACATCAGGTCAGGCACGTAATCTGCACCCGATTACTGTTATGATGACAACCTGTAGCACTAAGTAAAAACACTCAACTTGGAAGAAAAAACAAGCTAAATTAAAAAAAAACAAAAACAAAAAGCTGCATGCTTTTTCCACATTTCTGTATGTACAGATTCAGTTTAGATAATGGACTTGAGGTTCAAAACTCTTGAACAGCAACGGCAGTTGTACAGTCTGCAGCAAAATGTACTCAGCAAAAATGACTCCACACATATTACTCTTGCAAGCTTTCTGTTTACAGATTGATTTCCATCAATTTATAATTATCCTCCATCAAGTCTGTCTGCTGTAGCAGAAAGTGATTTGCAGCTCAATATCTAAGGCATGCATCAGCCGAGTCAGAGTCTTATGAAGGATTGCTTCATTTCAGTTTGATTACAGTGGAGTCAGAGAGAGCTATCCATGATGTAACATGATTATTGGGGAAACAAGCGCAAACAGATTTCTGACGTCCGCCAATTTGGATCCAGATCACCTCCAAAATGCAGTGGAGTCTTCCCTGCCCTATTACCTAGCCGTGATGCAAATTTGATAAGACTCTGTGAAGTAATTTTGAAGTAATCCTTCAAAGCCTATGTAAAGTGCAACTTGATCCAGAATCTAGATCCAGATCACCTCCAAAATTTAATGGCGTCTTCCATGGCGTAAAATGTATGTGTGTTGAAAATTTCATGAAAATCTGTGCAGTTGGTTTGATGAAATCATGCTAACAGTTATCCTTCAAAGTGTATATAAAGTTAAACTTAATCCGGATCTGGATCACCTCCACAATTTAATGAAGTCTTCCTTGGTCTAACATTTATCTGGGGTGAAAATTTCAGCAAAATCCAGGCAGTAGTTTTAACGTAATCTTGTTAACAGACAGACAAATAAACACCAATAATTTTCTTATGTCCTTGGCTGTTGGGAAGGTGTCGTAGCACGGACCCACAACAGGGGGCGCAAAAGAACGGACAATGAATAAGCCAAAAAGTAACAATTTAATGTTGTGACAACACACAACTAAACACACAAAATTTGTAAAGTCAATTAACACCAGGTGACGTGTGGGCAGGCTCGAAGATAGAAGACCCCCGACGAGAGAGGAGCCGCGTCCCACACGGCTTCCACCAACAACGGCCTGAAGAACACCGGAGCCACCAAGTCCCGAGTCCCCAGGTGGCCTCTGTCTTCGGCTGTCGACCCTGGTACTGCTGGCAGAAAGCAAAGATAAGATGATGAGTGTGAATCCGCACACTCATTAATCCACAGTCTGCACACAGGAGGGAGCACCTCCACCTCCAATCACACACTCGTGCAGCTCCTGTTTAATCCACTTATCTGGTTTGGGGTGTGAGGCGAAGCCGTAGCTGTCACACCAAACGCCAATCCCACAGATAAGGACGAACACCACAGGATAACGGCTGCAAAAGAAGTTCAGATTATCACTCAACGATTTGAGTCAGCAGAGAATATTACCTCTTCGGTAGTTGATTTCTCGGCGGGGAGGTGGAGTTGCAGTCCGGCTTATATAGTGGTGTAGATGAGTGACAGCTGGTGCGATGAGTGACAGCTGTCACTTCTTCTGGGTCTGGCGCCCTCTCGTGCTTGGAGCCCGCACTCCAAGCAGGGCGCCCTCTGGTGGTGGTGGGCCAGCAGTACCTCCTCTTCAGCGGCCCACATAACAGGACCCCCCCCTCAACGGGCACCTCCGGGTGTCTTTTGTAGAAATCGGCCAGGAGGGCCGGGTCCAGGATGAAGCTCCTCTTCACCCAGGAGCGTTCTTCAGGTCCATACCCCTCCCAGTCCACCAGATATTGGAACCCCCGGCCCTTACGACGGACGTCCAGGAGCCTGCGGACTATCCAAGCAGGCTCCCCGTCGATGAGCCGGGCAGGAGGCGGCGTAGGTCCAGGTGCACAGAGGGGCGAGGTGTGGTGTGGCTTGATGCGGGACACATGGAATACAGGGTGGATCCGCAGTGAAGCTGGGAGTTGGAGCTTCACTGCGGCCGGGATGATGATTTTGAGGATTTTAAATGGTCCAATGTATCTGTCTTTCAACTTAGGGGAGTCCACACAGAGAGCGATGTCCTTTGTTGAAGGCCACACCTCCTGCCCGGGCTGGTATGTGGGGGCCGGGGAACGCCGGCGGTCCGCATGGGTCTTGGCCCTCGTCCGGGCCTTCAACAGGGCAGAGCGGGCGGTCCGCCACACCCGGTGGCATCTCCTGAGGTGGGCCTGGACCGAGGGCACACCGACCTCTCCCTCCACCAGTGGGAACAATGGGGGCTGGTACCCCAAACATGCCTCAAAAGGGGAGAGGCCAGTAGCAGACAAGACTTGGCTGTTATGGGCATACTCGATCCAGGCCAGATGGTGACTCCAGTCCGCCGGGCGCGCAGAGGTGATGCAGCGAAGGGCCTGCTCCAACTCCTGGTTAGCCCGCTCTGCCTGGCCGTTTGTCTGGGGGTGGTACCCGGACGAGAGGCTCACGGTGGCCCCCAGCTCCTTACAGAAGCTCCTCCAAACTTGCGAAGAGAACTGGGGACCACGATCTGATACGATGTCTGATGGTATCCCATGCAGCCGCATGACGTGGTGGACCAGGAGGTCTGCCGTCTCCTGGGCCGTCGGGAGCTTCGGGAGGGCCACGAAGTGGGCCGCCTTGGAGAACCGGTCCACTATCGTGAGAATGATGGTGTTGCCCTGGGACGGTGGGAGGCCCATGATGAAGTCCAGGCCGATGTGAGACCAGGGGCGGTGAGGCACCGGCAGGGGTTGGAGGAGTCCCGAGGTCCTCCGATGGTCTGCCTTGCCCCTGGCGCAGATGGTACAGGCCTGGACGTAGTCCCGAACGTCGGTTTCCAGGGACGCCCACCAGAAGCGCTGCTGGACCACTGCCACGGTCCTATGCACTCCCGGATGACAGGAGAGCTTGGATCCGTGACAGAAGTCCAATACGGCAGCTCTGGCCTCTGGTGGGACGTACAGTCTGTTCTTGGGGCCGGTCCCCGGGTCCGGGCTCCTTGCCAGGGCCTCCCGGACGGTCTTCTCCACGTCCCAGGTAAGGGAGGCCACGACAGTGGACTTGGGGATGATGGTCTCGGTGGGGTTCGACAGCCCTGCCTTGGCTTCCTCTTCATGGACCCGGGACAATGCATCTAATTTTTGGTTCTTGGTCCCGGGGCGGTACGTGATCCGGAAGTCAAAGTGCCCGAAGAACAGAGACCAGCGGGCTTGCCTGGGGTTCAGCCGCTTGGCGGTCCGGATGTACTCCAGGTTCCGATGGTCCGTGAAAACCGTGAAAGGCAACGACGCCCCCTCCAGTAGGTGTCTCCACTCTTCAAGAGCCTCCTTCACCGCGAGGAGCTCCCGATTGCCGACGTCATAGTTCCGTTCAGCTGGGGTCAACCTGCAGGAAAAATAGGCACAAGGATGGAGAACCTTATCAGCCTCCACGCTCTGGGACAGCACGGCTCCTATCCCTGAGTCAGAGGCGTCCACTTCCACTATGTACTGGCGATCAGGATCAGGCTGCACCAGAACTGGTGCAGTCGAGAACCGGCGTTTCAACTCCTTGAACGCGGCTTCGCACCGATCCGACCAGGTGAAGGGGACCTTGGTGGAGGTCAGGGCAGTCAGGGGGCTAACTACCTGACTGTAGCCTTTAATGAACCTCCTGTAGAAATTTGCAAAGCCAAGGAAGTGCTGCAGTTTCCTGTTGTTTGTTCGTTGGGGCCAATCTCTCACCGCCGCAACCTTGGCCGGATCAGGGGCGACGGAGTTGGAGGAGATGATGAACCCAAGAAGGACAAAGAAGTGTGGTGGAACTCGCACTTCTTGCCCTTCACAAACAGCCGGTTCTCCAACAACCGCTGTAGGATCTGACGTACATGCTGGACATGGGTCTCAGGGTCCGGGGAAAAGATGAGTATATCGTCCAGATATACGAAGACGAACTGATGCAGGAAGGCCCGCAAGACGTCATTTACCAAAGCTTGGAACGTCGCGGGGGCGTTAGTGAGGCCGAACGGCATGACCAGGTACTCAAAGTGACCTAACGGGGTGTTAAATACCGTCTTCCATTCGTCTCCCTTCCGGATCCGAACCAGGTGGTACGCGTTTCTAAGATCCAATTTTGTGAAAATTTGGGCTCCATGCAGGGGCGTGAACACTGAATCCAACAGAGGTAACGGGTATCGGTTGCGAACCGTGATCTCGTTCAGCCCTCTGTAATCAATGCATGGACAGAGTCCGCCGTCCTTTTTGCCCACAAAAAAGAAACCAGCACCCATCGGGGAGGTGGAGTTCCGGATCAGCCCGACAGCTAAAGAGTCCCGGATGTAGGCCTCCATTGATTCGCGTTGCGGACGTGAGAGGTTGTACAACCTACTGGAGGGGTACTCAGCGCCCGGGACCAAATCAATGGCATAATCGTACGGTCGGTGTGGGGGAAGAGTGAGCGCCAGATCTTTGCTGAAGACGTCAGCAAGATCGTGGTACTCCTTTGGCACCGCCGATAGATTGGGGGGGACTTTAACCTCCTCATTAGCCGTCGTGCCGGGAGGAACCGAGGATCCTAAACACTCCCGGTGGCAGGTTTCGCTCCACTGCGTCACAACCCCGGACGGCCAATCTATCCGGGGATTGTGCTTCACAATCCATGGAAATCCCAAAATCACTCGGGAGGTAGAAGGTGTTACATGGAACACTATCTCCTCCCTGTGATTTCCAGACACAACCAAGGTCACTGGCTGTGTCTGATGTGTGATTAATGGAAGCAGGGTGCCATCTAGTGCTCCCACCTGCAATGCTGCCGGCAGAGCCACCAGGGGGAGCCCTACTTCCTTTGCCCATCTGCTATCCAGCAGATTCCCTTCCGACCCCGTGTCTACCAGTGCTGGGGCGTGAAGGGTTAGATCCCCACAAAGGATCGTCACTGGGATTCGTGCAGATTTGCGGGATTTCCCCGCGTGCGTGTTATGGCCCACCCTTAGCCCAGTTTCTAAGGACGGGCGTTGTAGTTTGACCGTTTTGGGGCAGTCCTTCTGCATATGCTCACAAGAGCCGCAGACAAAACACTCCCCGCGGGCCAGCCTCCTTTGTCTGACGTTTGTTTTTACTTTGGCCCTGCTCGTGTCCATAGCCTCCTCAGCAGGGGGAGCTGTAGCCACACGGAGCTCTCTGGCAGTGAAGCGTGGGGACGACGTCACCTTTTCGGAACCGGAAGGGGGAGGGACGGCTCGTGCCCAGTCACGCCCCCCGGCCTGCTCCCGACGATGCTCATTTAAACGATTGTCTAAGCGTATAACCAAATCGACAAGCCCGTCAAAATCCCGTGGTTCCTCCTTAGCCAGCAGGTGCTCCTTCAGGACCGGAGACAGTTCCTTCACGAAGGTGGCGCGGAGCGCAACGTTATTCCAGCCGGACCTCGCTGCCGCAATGCGGAAGTCGACTGCATACTCGGCTGCGCTGCGATGCCCCTGTCTCATTGACAGCAGCACGCACGAAGCGGTCTCGCCTCTGTTGGGATGGTCAAACACTTGTTTGAACTCCCATACAAACCCAGCATAAGACGTTAGAAGCCGTGAATTCTGCTCCCAAAGCGCCGTAGCCCAGGCGTGTGCCTCTCCTCGAAGCAGATTAATAACATAAGCCACCCGGCTGGCGTCTGACTCGTACATGACAGGACGCTGTGAAAAGACGAGCGAACACTGCATGAGGAAGTCTGCGCACGTCTCAACACAGCCCCCGTACGGTTCTGGAGGGCTTATGTATGCTTCAGGGGACGGTGGGGGGGGGGGGGGGGGGGGGGGGGGGTCGTTGAACGACCAGTGGAACGTCTGTTACGGGCCCAGGACCAGCAAGAGGAGTGGCTGCAGCAGCGCCCTGATCGCGCGCTTCCACCCTGGCGGTGAGAGCCTCCACCCTCCGGTTAAGGAGAACATTCTGCTCGCTCACTAAATCCAGCCGAGCCGTGAAGGCGGTTAAGATCTGCTGCAGCTCACTCAACACGCCTCCCGCTGACGCCAGCGCTCCTGGCTCTTCCATTGGCCGTTCAAGCTCAGGTTGACGCCCCTCGGAATCCATGACGAATGGCCGAGAAATCCTGTTGGGAAGGTGTCGTAGCACGGACCCACAACAGGGGGCGCAAAAGAACGGACAATGAATAAGCCAAAAGTAACAATTTAATGTTGTGACAACACACAACTAAACACACAAAATTTGTAAAGTCAATTAACACCAGATGACGTGTGGGCAGGCTCGAAGATAGAAGACCCCCGACGAGAGAGGAGCCGCGTCCCACACGGCTTCCACCACCAACGGCCTGAAGAACACCGGAGCCGCCAAGTCCCGAGTCCCCAGGTGGCCTCTGTCTTCGGCTGTCGACCCTGGTACTGCTGGCAGAAAGCAAAGACAAGATGATGAGTGTGAATCCGCACACTCAGTAATCCACAGTCTGCACACAGTTAGGAGGGAGCACCTCCACCTCCAATCACACACTCGTGCAGCTCCTGTTTAATCCACTTATCTGGTTTGGGGTGTGAGGCGAAGCCGTCGCTGTCACACCAAATGCCAATCCCACAGATAAGGACGAACACCACAGGATAACGGCTGCAAAAGAAGTTCAGATTATCACTCAACGATTTGAGTCAGCAGAGAATATTACCTCTTCGGTAGCTGATTTCTCGGCGGGGAGGTGGAGTTGCAGTCCGGCTTATATAGTGGTGTAGATGAGTGACAGCTGGTGCGATGAGTGACAGCTGTCACTTCTTCTGGGTCTGGTGCCCTCTCGTGCTTGGAGCCCGCACTCCAAGCAGGGCACCCTCTGGTGGTGGTGGGCCAGCAGTACCTCCTCTTCAGCGGCCCACATAACATTGGCGGACATAAAAAAAAAAATGCTCGCCATACAGAGGTGTTAGATCAATTTTGTTTCAGTAGTGAAGCTGTAAAGCCATTTAATACTTAATGATGAATCCTGTGCTCCATTTGGTGATGCAACATCAGCTCGTTCTGAGTATCATATTCCTGGATGTGTGGTGGCTCTTTTAAACATCATTTTCATGAAATGGCTTGTTACATTTAAGTGCTGTCTGGCACATTGATGCCCCGCGAACTTAATAAATCAATAAATGCTGATGATTTTTTTAAGTCTGTAGGGAACAGAGTCACAGGATAAATATAATAATGTTTTGGAATATTGAAAATGATCACTTGTGGATAATTTTACCTCGGGGCACCACCTAGTTCAAAGGATAGGTCCTTATTATTCGTTAATTGATTAGTCTCAATTTAATTACAAATTAATTCTCAGTTTCTAAAGGATAAGCTCTGCAGGTCAGATCCGACCCCCTCTGTAAAACCATACAAAAATCACAGACAATTTCACACGTTTAAGATATTTATTTAACCCTGGCAGGAGATAAATAACAGGACATATCACAGTGATCAATTTAATGATGACAAATGAGCAATGATTATATGATGTTCAGATAATTTGGTTTCATAGCGGGAGTTTTAGGAGTAAGATTCGTCCTAATTTAACAAGTAATTTACTTTGGTATTTGTTAACCTGAGAGAAGATTAATGATTTTGAATAGAGTTAAATAAAGCCACTCTCTTTATCTGACAACATAGCCCGGTCTTACTTTGCGCAGTGCAGAGGGTCTCCGTGAGGTCTGATGCTGGAATCGTCTGGTTCAGTCGACGCTCTGTCAAGCTTCTTTAGGGACCTTGACAAAGAGGCTCTGCCGGTCCGACCCGCTCGGTCTCGTCAGTGGCGGGGATGATTTCTATTATTGTGCTGTGGTTTCACGGCGGCAGTTCAAGTCGCTGTTGAACGTCTCAGCTGACCTGGATGTTTTTCTCTGCAGCGCTCAGGAATCTGGCTTGTCAGAATAAAGGTTTGAGCGTCTTTATTCTCTATCAAAAATCAAAAATTCGTCTTTCATCGTCTCCTTTTTGGAAGCTTGGTCAAATCAGAATTCAATGCAAAAATAGCTCACTTTAGAAGAAAAATGTTCGTGAAAGGAATTTGGAGTTTGACGAAGAAAAAGGTTTTAATTTGAAAAAGGAAGTTAAATGCGCCGGCGTGTTTAACTTGACAAAGGTTGCAAAAGTTATCTGTCGGAAAAATAAATTCTTGTCGGTACGCCAAAAAAGAATGAGTCTTAAGTAGCACGTGGCATTAAACAAAGAGTCATAAATCTTACTGTTGACGGCTTAGGCGCGTCTTTAGAGTCAAGAAAAGTGGAGAAGAGTAAAGAGTAAAAGGGAAAGCGTAAGAGCAAGAGAGCGAATTCCCGGGCGCGAGCTCTTTTAAAGGTTTAATAAGCTCCACCCCCAAGAATTCTGGGTAACAGTTTCTGGAGTTTCCTTTGTCTAGTTTTATATATAAACCAACATTCCAGCTTTGAAACCAGACCAAGTCCTGCAGAATAAATCTTGTAACTGGTTTACCTGGAATTATATACCACACACACACACACACACACACACACACACACACACACACACACACACACACATATATATATATATATATATATATATATATATATATATATATATATGCATAAATAGAAAAGAGTGACGTGTTTCCTTTTCTCTTTTTTTTTCTTTGTTCTTTTGCTACAACAATACAATGAAATTTCCTTTTTTAAATGAGGTTAGGAGTTTGGAGTCTTGCAGGAAATCAAGCCTGTCCTTCCCAAATCATCCAATAGTGGTCACTCTTGTTCCATGGTTGAATTTGTATTTATCTGGCAGAAATGAGAAAAGCACAACACTAAGTCGATTTCAACCAGAGAAGCTTTGCCATAATCGGTGAATCACGAGTAATCCTTCAGTAAACTGTTTTCTTTTGAGTTTAGTGTGAAAAACCTCTTTTCAGGACTTTTGGTGAAGAAGGTGTCTTTCTGTGGAGGTTTTTTTTATGTGAGAGGGGAGTTGAGTTGCATCTGGTTTGGTGTGCTGATAAGAATTCACAGCTTTGTGTGGAATGCTCTTTGGGTACCCTTAAATCCTGAAAGTGTTGGGGGTTTGTTGACAGATCCAAGCTGTGCATGGCTTAGAGCGTCTCCTCTTTGACACCTGGAGATATACCAGGCCTTGCTGTATGGAGTTTATCTTTGTTTGAAGGAACTCCATGGCCTCATCTTAATGTAGGCTTAAGATGTTGGTTGTTTTATCACAGCTTTCCGCTACATTCCCCCACTCGATTCGACTTTGGGTTTCCAACGTTGAATCGCCAAGATGAGGAAGGCTGTGACGGTTGGTGGGTGATGTCTTCCACTGGCAGTGAGGCTGAGGGGGGTTAGTGTCAGACTAGCAGAGTGGCTTAGAGTGATTACTACATGCTAAAGTGGTCCAACTATGGTACTACATCCTACATTTGCCTAATTATTTACATTATTCGCAGCTGGTTTGGCTAATCCAAATTTAGTAGCTCAGATACCTGGTCGGTTTCGGATTCTTGGTCCAAATTTGGGTTAGCTTCAATATCTTCAGACGGTTCGGCCGCACGCCATTTTCTTCTGGCTAGTCTGGCGAGGGCTCGAGAACACCTACTTATACCGTTCTAAAGGGTATTGGCGTATCTGCACGGCCATAGAGCTAAGCCGAGGGTAGTCAAGTAACCGACGATTGTGGCTACAAACAACAGTGTGTCAGGAGTAGACCAAGCATACGATAGGGCTTGGTAGGGTTTGAGATCTTGATTTCGAATCTCTTTTAAAGTTTTGTCTATTGGGGCCACGTTAATGACTTGAGAACCCTCGTACTGGATTTTCTCCAGAGTCTGTTGGTCTATTTTGATAGCGGTTTGTTTGTAAAAGTCGGACTCTTCAATGGCTCCTTCGTATTGGTCAGGATGCAGGTGATAGAGAGATACCTCACCAATGCGGAGCAGGGCGTTTTCGGGTACCATGACCCACAAAGTTTTTTGCAGGAGTTCGATACGAGTCAATGTGTCATGATGGTTGTACACTAGTAGGGCTGATTTTTCGGGGGTGTTGACTAACCAGCGTTGTCCTACTATCGCTACCTGAGTGTCTGTGACTTGGCAGGACGGCGTGATGGTTGTTGGACAGCGATTTGTCCCAGTAAGTGTTTTGAGACCGCAGATGCCGGCAATGTCATCTCGAATGAATGGTTTGCTGGGACATAAGTAATGAATGTCTTTTGTGACTGCACATTTTGAGATTCGGCACTAAGTATAGCTCAGGATTAGCGTAGTTGAAAGCCACTACGGGTGGTGTGTGGATCTTATGGTGATTGTCTCCTTGCCAGAGACCTACGTTCATGACACTTTTGAGCCTGTAGATGTTTTCAGTAGTGACAATCGGTAAGTTAATTAGAAACGCCATTTCGAGATCCTCTGGGTCTACATAGATTGGGATTGCGCTTCCCAATGCGTACGCGAGGTGAGCTTGTAATGGCATGACTAGACTATGAGTTGCAGACTCGAGAAGTTGGTGGACCAGGGTTAAAGGGACAATGTAGGTTGGAATCCTACCAACGGCAAGGCTGTCAATGGAAGATCCGACGTCCCTGGTCATGTCTGCCATGAGCATATTCAACATCTGTGTGTGCATAGTCTTCCTGCAACACTGACGTTAGTTGGTCAGTTACGCCCACGGTCTTTTTGAGCATGTTGGTATGGGTGTTAAGGATTACCACGGCGTCTCGTACGGTTTGTCCGATAGTCTCAAGACCTTCTCTCTGTACGTTAAGCTGAGCCTGTATTTCAGGGATCACCTCTTGGAGCTCGCTAATGTGTCTCTTTACCGTTGATAGTGTGACGGTGTTAACTGCTGATAAGCCAAAACTGAAGAGTGATCCTACAGCTGAGGCTGCCATTAGCAGACCTCCAATGAACCTCTTCTCTCTTTTGTTGAGTCCACTCAGTTCTGCTTGCGTTGCCGTGAACTTCTCCATCTGGCATAGCATGTGGACTATGTCTGCCTCAGCATGCTTCAGGACAGACTTGGTCCACCGGCTACCTGCCCAGGAGACCAGGTTCACTGTACTGCTGGCGAAATTGGCCCTGTACACTTCTGTGGGGTCGAGCCTGACGAACACCCTCTGTGTGTGCAGGTGGCAGTTTGTTATCAATAGGCCGGGCTGGTCCTTCAGGACGATGCCCGATTCTGGTCCGAATTCAGCCACGTCTGGGGAGCTGTTGGCAACGGTTGCGCTGAGGAGCAACAGGGTCATGAGCCAGGTCATCCTGGCAAACACAACAAACATGGTTAGAAATTTGTCTTAAAGTGGTCAGAGATTTTCTTTTGCTTTTCTGGCTTATAGCACAGAGTTTAAGCTATCTGACTGATTCTTAAATAGAGGGTTAGGCTGTCGCCTCTTTTTCTTTTTGATGTTGAGGCCGGAATTCTCGTGGTGGTTCACCCCCACTACGGTGGTGCTGGTGAGATCACCTGAATTGTTTTATTTGTCCTGTTGGAAGTTAAAGTTATTTTCTCAATTTATCTCGATCGGTGTGATTCGATTGTTTGGGACGCGGCGGTGTCGATATTCCTTCTTTGTGTCCTCTCGACCTAATGAGTGGTTTTAAGTTCTGTCGGCGACTGTGACGTCCCCGGCGAGTCCCATGGGGTTTTTGTGAGGCTTAATTTGGTTGCGGTGTACCCACTTGAAAACTGGTTCTCTTTGACCCTTGCTGACCTTGATTTGGTATACGACGGCAGAGAGTTTGTCAGTCACCAAATACGGTTCTGTCCAACGGGGTAGCAACTTGCGAGTTAACCTGCTTGTTTTCTGGCTGGGTTGCCTGAATGAGTAGTACCAATCCTTGTCCCCCACTTGTATCTCATGGTGGGATGCCTTCTGGTCATAGTAGGCTTTTCGACCTTCTGCGCTTTTGTTCAAGTGTTTTTGAGCAAAGGAGAAGGTGGCTTTCAGATGTTCAGTCAGGTCAGTCATGTATTGTTGAGCCGTATACGCTGTCGCAATGTTTGCCTCCCCTGGCTGGTACAGCAGGTGGAGGGGGAGCGTCATTTGATGGCCTGTCATCATTTGAAAAGGGGAGAACCCCGTCGATTCGTGAGGGGTCGCCCAGATGGCCATGAGGACCAGGGGAAGTTTCACATCCCAGTCTCTGTGGTTGTCTGCCACATATTTGCGCAGGATGGTCACCACTGTTCGGTTGGCCCTTTCCACCTGTCCTGACGACTGAGGGTGGTGGCTGATGTGGAAGTTCGCCTTTACCCCCAGCACTTGCCAGAGCTGTTGCATGACTTCGCTGGTGAAGTGGGTGCCTCTATCCGAGTTTATGCAGATAGGTAGTCCAAATCGTGAAAAGATGTGATTCATCAACAAATAGGCTGTCATCAAGGCTGTATCATTCGGAGCCGGTAGACATTCCAGCCATTTGGTGAAGTCACATGTGACAGTGAGGAAATATTTGTTTCCTCTTGTAGACTTCGTGAGGGGTCCTACCCAGTCGATTTGTAGATCTGACAAAGGGAAGGAAATACCTCTTTTTTGTAAGGGAGCTCCATGAATCGGGTTCACAGGTTGGAATTGGCAACAGACCAAGCAGCCTTTGATGTAATCGCTTACATCCTTCTGCATTTTTGGCCAATATGCCACCTGTCGTATCGCATTGTATGTTGCGTTTGTTCCTCTGTGACCTGCACATGCTGAATTGTGCCCGTGCATCAACATCACCCCCCTGTGGTTACGAGGAACCACTAACGCAGGTGAAGAGAGATCCTCGGAAGCATAGAACAAGATGCCATGGAGCACTCGTAGGTTATCTCGGGCATGGTACAGCTGTTTTAAGTCAGGGACGGAAGCAAAATCATCCTCAGTGAGTGGGTGAACTTGAGGATCAGTGAGGTGTAGCACCATTTTGTTTATGGCCGGATCCAGAGCCTGGAGTGAAGCCAGGTCAGAGTAAGAGAAAGTTGGAGCGACCGAGGCTGTTGTGGGGACGGGAGCTGTGGCAGGGTCTGCAGCAGCAGTCCTGGCACGAGTCACCACTGACACAGCGTGGGTGGGAGGGTGGGGCAAAAGTGCCTCATCGAATGCCCACGGCGTGCCGTCCAGAGCACCTTGCTTGGCTAGTGTGTCAGCCAAGTCATTAAATTCTTTGTCTTGGCCTGGTGTGCGGGAGTGACCTCTGACCTTTTTCCAGTATATCTGGAGGTCATGCGTGGTTATGAGGTGATCAAAAGCCGCAAACAGTTCTTTGTGTTTGACCAATTTCTTGTTGGAGGTCATGAAATGATTGCATTTCCAGCAGGGTAGATGGCACAGAACGCTAAGGCGTGCATAGTTCGAATCTGCGCCACAGCTAACTGGCATGTTATGAATATGCCCACAATTTCGGCATACTGAGAGGACTGTGGTCCCAGCTGGAATTTTTGTGGCTCATGTGGTGTGTTGTCAATCCACCCGATCCCCACTCCTGCCCGGGCGGCTGTTTCATGGTGAAATGAGCAGCCATCCACGTACACAGTGATCATGCCTTGGCAGGCATTTTGGTCAAAGTAGTGGTGACTAGTGGAGTCGGGTGGTGATGCATCTTCGTTAAACGGGTTTTGCGGCCGGTGTGTCTTCGGTGCAGCGCTGGCAAGCAGCTAACCCTGTCCCTAGGGTAGTTTTGCGGTCTTGTGCATACCGCACCTCCATGTCAAAGCTTTGCAGTGCCATCAACCACGAGGTAACTCGTGAGTTTGTTACTACATCTTCTCGCAGTCTTTGACTGTTAAGGAATGTCACTGGTTGGTGATTGGTTTCTACAATGACTTTTTGTCCGCCCAGATAGTTGGCAAAATGTTTCACGGCCAAGACTGTTGCGAGTAGGGCTTTTTCACAGTCACTGAATTTAAGATCTGGCGGTTGTAGCATTTTGCGACCACTTGCCTATCTTTGTCGTACATCTGGTACAGTTCCGCGCTTAGGCATTGATTGGAGAATCCCACCTCTAGGTGGAATTCCTTGCTACAATCATGGTATGCTAGGCATGGGGCTGAGCAGAGTTTGTCTTTCAGAGCCTGTATGGCCTGTTCTTGGGGTTCACCCCATAAGAACGGCGTATCGATTTTGAGCAGGTCTGTCAGTGGTTTCGCCAAATCTGCATAGTTTTCAATGAATTGGCGGGAGTAGTTGCACATTCCCAGCAAGCTGCGCAGTTCTGTTAGGTTTGTAGGCGTTTTGATGTTGGTGATCCCTTGGACTCGTCCAACTTGTGGTTGCACTCCGTCTGGTCCGACAAGGAGGCCCACATAGACCTTGGTCTGACACCATTGACACTTTGAAAGTGAGATTTTTGCACCAGCATTCGTGAGTTGGCTCAGGATGTGGTCTATCTCATCCAAATGTGTGTCTAATGTTGGGTTTCGCATTAGGACATCGTCAACATAGATAAGGATGCCTCGCTTGTTTGCATCGGGGCACACCTTGTTCAAGAAGATGTTAAATTCTGCAGGTGAGTTGGCACAGCCAAATGGGCATCTGGTGAAAGTGTACTGGTGGTTGGCGAAGGTGAATGCCAGTTTGTGTTGATTGTCTTCATGGACAGGGATTGTCCAGAACCCGGAGGCCACGTCAAGCGTGGAAAAGTGTTTTGCGTCTTTTACCTTAGGAAGTTCCTGCTCTAACCGAGTCATCGGCCATCAAGATAGCAACACCTGTTGGTTGAGTTTGGGGTAATCGATGGTAAGTCTCCACTTACCATTTGGTTTGATTACCGGCCATACAGGGGCTGAATAGGTGCTGTTGCACGGTCTTATGATCCCTTTTTCCAATAGGTCATCTATGATTTCCTGTACGGGTTCATAGGATGCCAGAGGAATTTTGTACTGTCGCACGAAGGTGGGCAGTGCATTTGGAGGAGTTGGGATGCGCACAGAGTGGATGTGGGTAAGTCCACAATCCAACGAATCGTTAGCAAAGGACGCTCGGTATTTATAGAGTAGGTCTCTTAGACGTCCTCGTTCCTCATCATTCTTTAAGGCATCTGCTGCTGCTATGACTTGTTCTATCTGAGATGTAAATTCAGAATGAGAACCTGGGTTAAGGTTCAGAGCTGGTTTAGTGTCATTTCCAGCATTCGTTTTGTTTTGCGAGTCAACCGTGAGGACTGTAAGGGTCTGGAGGACCATGTGGTCAGGGTCATCAAAGTCTATTCTGCTGACAGTGTCTTCCTTGGAGATGTTCACTGGAAATACAGCGATTGCTCCTGAGGGTTTGGAAAAAACAACCCCCCGTTGTGAAAAGGGAAGAAGCGATGGAGGGACTTGGCCAAGAACTGGGATGTTCAACTCAAAGTCCTGGAATTCAGTGCTGATTAACCATCCCAGCGGGGTAGCTTTGGGAATCAGGATATCTTCGCCAGTGTCGTTATGCACCATCAAGCGGGTTGTCCGACTTCCTAGGCTCAGAAGTGGAGTGGCTTCCAGAGATAGTCCCAATTTGGTGAAGAGCTGGGATGGCTCGAAGACTGCCTGTGAGTGTTGGAGCCATTGTCCTGGACGTATCACGAGATGGAGTGGTGCATTTTTCAGGTTGGCGGGTATCGTGATGTGACCATCACTCACTACCTGAGATGCATCAGGGATCAATTGTCCAGACCTTAGATACTCTGGATCGGAGTAAGCTGGGTCATTGTGTGCTCTGGTCAAGGACCAGAGGACCTGATTGACTCTGTCAACCTGCATCTCCAATTGGACAGGGAGGTCGCCTCCTATGTAGACAGAGCGTGGTATGTTTGGAACGACTAAGAATGAGTGGCTCAATTCTCGTCGGTTCCAGCGCATTCTGAGTGTGCAGATTCCAGTTGCCTTGAGTACGGTCTGGGGTAGAGGGTCCTTTGGAAAATGGCAATGTTTTTTCAAGTATAAAATGTCTAGATTGGATTTGCTCAATGAGTCAAACAGACTTTGACTAATAGCTGATCTTTCGGCCCAAAGAGCCAGAGCTACGTCAGCAGTGTGTGTGTTTTCCAAATGCAGACCATCTACTACCAGAGGGCAGTACTCACTCACATTATTGTCCTTTGACAGCTTACAGAGGAAAGTGTCCTTCTCGGCCAGCAGTGCATCTGGGGGCCATGAAGCATTCCACGGGTCAACAGCAGACGGAATGTCCGCTGTGACCATGTCGCATGGGGGTTCTGTATCATCTTGGATCTCAATGGCATAACATTGGGGCTTTTCCGGATGAGTCACCTCAGGCGGGTGAGGGTGACAGACCTGTGCCCACAGTTTTAACTGTTTGAAATCGATGAGGGGTTCAAACCAGTTGAGAAAATCTTTCCCTATGAGGAAGGGAATGGTGTCGAGTGCTGATATGTACACGGGATGTACCAATCTCATGGGTCTGCAATCCTCTTCTCAGAGAGGTTGCCTAAGAATTTCCATACGGGTGGTTGTCCAGTTATAACGGATGCTGGATCAGCGCGTGATCTCTTGTCCTGATCAACCTGGACTACCAAGATGGCACTGGGAGGACCAGACTTGGTCTCTCCTGGTTCTTGGTCCCCATCTGAAAGGTACAGTGTCTCAGGATGTGGGTCCTGGGATGGTGACGCTAACGGGTTGTCTACACTCTCGTATAGGTCTTCCTCAATTGCCTCTGGCGGAGTTTGTGAAGACACCAGGTGCGTGGTTGGAGCTATGCGGTTAGCTTTCTTTTTGGCCTTTTCATCCTCAAATTCCTGGAGGAGGCCTTTCATGATCTTCCGGATTTCTTGGTGGAGGCTTGAGTCCACATACTTACCTGAGTGCTTGGACCGGTCTCTTTCTCTGGAGTCTCGGTTCCAAGTGCTCTTATTGTTGCATCCAGGTGGTCCTTGATGTGGGTGTCTGAAACCCTGTCATCCTTGGGATCGGTCACCTGGGTACTCAGGTCAGTCATCGGGGTGATCTTCCCATGTGGTGGGCTTCGCCCACTGTCTGGGTTTGAACTTATTTCCCCGAATTTTAGCAGATTCGGAGCCCTCTCTGGTTCAGAAGTTACTTTGGTTTTGTGGGGACCACTGCGGTTTTGCTCGTGGTCCACTTCGATCCTTGGGTCGGCTTCTGACAGATGATCTCATCTGTCGAGGGTAGGTAGTGGCAGAGTCATTATGAGGTTTGAATGACCCCTCGGAGGTGCCTTCAAGCTCGAGGGTAGGTCTAGGGGCTTCAAGGCTGAGGATCGTTTTGTCCTTGGATTTACCCTCTCTCTTAATTTGTTTTGCAAAACCTTTCGTAGCAAGGTCACGCAGGTACTGTATGGGAGCCTCATTGGGATCTCCCAGGATTCCCAGATGATGGCTCATGTTAGGGTGGAGGTTCTCAAGGAACAAGGTTTTAAAATTAAGGTCCTCTTCCATACCTGGTTCATTTCGGGTGCCGAAATAGGTACAGAGAAGCCTGTTGTAATATTGTTGGGGCGCCTGCCTTGTTTGACGGCCATAGCAGCGGCTAGGCCTGTCCGAACAGAGTGATCTGAATATTCTTTTTCTAATGCTAAGCTAAGTTTAGCAAAGTCTTGTTGTACCTCCGCGGGTTGACGCTCACCGAACCAGCTGACCTCGCGGCTGGAAGTCCGCTTGATGAGGTAGATGTAATGTTCACCGGCAGCATGAGTGAAATCCCTAAGGTAATAGCGTATGTTGTTTAAATACGCATGTGTCGGGGGAGCCTCCTGGAATTGGCTCAAAACGGTTAATAAGCCGTGCAATCTTGTCCAGCTCCTTGTCATTAAGGACTGTGGTAGGACGCATCTTAGTGGGAAGGAGCGGCGGTGTCTCTCGATACCCATGATAAGGAGGTTGGAACTCCTGAGGATGCGACATGGGTCCTGATAGGGGTTCAGGGCGCACTTCCTTGCGGTCTGTGGTGGTCAACATTTGTGTTCCGCTTTTCCACATGACTTTTGGTCAGGGTCTCCCAGTGATTGGGAGTTTAATTGTCATTCACGCTTTAATGATTGCACTTCAGCATTGAGGCGCTCATTTTGTTCTCGAGTATTGTCTAAAAGATTTTGTGTATCTGTCAGACGTCTCAGCACCTCGTGAGTCTTCAGCTTTTCAGACTCCAAAATGTCTTCATGCTTTCCAGCATGACTCTTCAATGTTTTAAGCTCACCATACGCCTGTTGGAGTAAATCATGAGCTTCTCCTTGTTCTCGATGCGCGGAGCTAAGTTCAGTTTGTAACTCCTTAATCTCATTGTCACATTCCTGAAGAGTTTCTTTCAGGAGTAAGGTTTGGTCTTTAGCTCCAGGATCAGATGCGGTATCTGATTCATTGGGCTGATCTGGGGAAGCCTGTAGGTCTTCCAGTTTTTCTTCAGCAAGGGTTAAAGACTGTTGTGTTTCTTCTAATCGCTGTCTCAGGAGTTTATTCTCCTCACGCAATTTGATACTTTGTTCTTTCTGTCTTTTTATAGAAAGAGCTGATTTGTCCATGAGTGATCCGCGTTTTTGAGCTTCAGGGCTGTGGCAATGGCTAGCTTGCCAAGCACTGTAGCCAGGTTTTTTCTTTTCCACAGTTGTTGCTAATGTCTGACTGATGAGTTCAGACATTTCAGCAACCATGCCTTCGCGCGTGGCTTGTTGCATGTCGTGTAAGTAGCCAGGCAATATTTCGGCGGTCAGGTCGGATAAGACCTCTTTTAAAAGCCCACCTGAGTCGCTACAACCTTGGCTTTCCAGGTCGGTAAAAGTTCTTGGTTTGTTGTCACTGGGCGTGGCCATGTTGGCTTTCTGTGATGACGGTTAGACAGCGTCCACCAGAAACAAAACAATAAAGAATTGACAACAAAATAACAAGATGAGCGATAATAAAAATATTTACAGATGATCCAGCTGCAGAAGTGTGAAAGGGATTAGTGAGTTAACTGCAGGTGAAACCAGCAGTGGAGAATTCACACAAATGCAAAAGGAAAATATTGAGGAGTGTTATTCGTTGTGTTATGTACACACAAGTACAACTTTCCTTTGTTTAGTTATCGTGATGTAACACCAATATTCTCTGTTTAGAATTGCTATGGGTTACACTTTGGTAAAGCTTCAGCACTTTCACTCTAAAAAGAAATCACTCCTGAAGGAACTTTTTCTAACTCCGCGCGCGGAGCCGCATGGCGCAAAGCAACGCCGTGATGAAGCCTCACAGGACATGTTGGGGCATGTCCAGCTCATGCACAATTTCTCGGATACTCACACGACTGAAAAGCAACCGGAAGCCATCTGAGCCACCTGAAAGCCGTACTGTGAGACCAACACGGAGGTGGTTTTGTCCCACGCCATGAGCGGCATGGTGGCGCAATCCTCTGCTTCTCTTTCCATGAAAAAAACTCCTGTAACAGTAGAATGTGCCGAAAAAGTGCTGATGTCCACGCCTTCTGCCTTTTTTGTGAAAGTTAGACGATGTCCCGGATCAACAAAGCCTTCACGTTGAAAATGATCTGCTTGTTTGAGTGGGGTTTGAGCTTGTCGATCGGCGCTCGGAGCGCGCCGCGCTCTCAGACGCTGTGGGCGGTCTTTAAACTGGCTGGAGCACTTCTTAATCTGTGTAATCCCCATAAAATCGTCTCTGAAAGCCATCTAAATTTTTCAAATGGTGTCCACCTGGAGGTCTCTCACAGTTTCTGGAAAAATTTGATGCAGCAAAGCTCCAAATCGTTCAGACATTTATTCGCAATAAAAATCCGACGAGAGGGGTGGACCACTGCTCACTCAAAGCCTGCTCACAGGCGAATGACGCAACCGACAGGTGTGAAAAAACTCATGCATGCGCACGAAGGTTCAAGCTTGGCTGATGCAATCACACGTGATTCAAATCCATATGGTTTTTGCAGAAAATAAAAAGGTATGATACTTTTTGGACAGACCTCGTATGTGTGTTCTTGATTAGTATCAAGACGGTGGAATAAAAGATTAATATTTCCAATTACAATTGGAGAAGCGACTTAAAAGAGTTAAAAAAATGATTATGCAAGATAAGACTTGATAATAAATGTTTCAGTTAATAGTAGTTATTCTTTTAAGTGGTAGGAAAAAGTTAAAAAGTCGCTGGAAATTATATACATGCAGTACAGTCTAGTTACCAGCAGTCGGTGGACTATCCGGTTACTGTAGCATGTTGTTATGTTGTTAGCGGGAGCTAGGCTAACTGGTCAGGCGCATTAGCTGCGGTGGTTAGCACCTGGGTTAATTCAATGATCGGAGCCTTGGCGTTTAAGAGCAGCTAACGGCCTGTTAGCATGCTATTGCCTCTGGCTTCCGATGGCTGATTAGTGTTCAGTCTGGGTTTAGGTGGCCGTTAGCACAGCTGTGGAAGCTAGTGCGTGGTTAGCGCTCTGTTAGCAGGCCCGTACTGTCAACGCGTCACGCCGACAGCGGAAATCGATTGAACAAAAATTACACAGACTGATTAACATGCAGGTTTCATGCAGTTAGTGACCGTTAGAAGCAGCTTGGTTCACCAAGTAATGCTTAATGAAACAAATCGTTGTGATTTTCAACACCGCTCATGGGCCGTTAAGCTGTTCGGAGTGGGTGCAAAGATGGCGACTGTTTACGTCGTGCGTGTGACTTAACGCAGTTTGACGGCAGTGCGTGAAGCTGTTGATGACGTCGTGGACGTGTTTCGCACACAGAGGGGGTTTGAAGCAGGAAACCGCCTCCTCTTCAAACTTTTCCACTCAACAACAATAAATTCTTAAAAACGTGCTTGTTTTTCGCAAAATGGTGGACGCGGCGGTCCTTTGGAACAATACAGCACTTTTAAAACACAAGATGGTGGACACGGGGTCCCCCTCCCTTTTCTCTCAAACAAGCTTCTGACCAGGATGTCTCGTCAGTCAGGGAAGCAACCACTGGCAATCCTTTCTGGATATAGGCTCAGTGTAACATCAAAATCTCAGCTCACGCAAACCGTGGCTGGACAATCAGAGCACAACGTGCTGACTGACTCACAAGCTAATTTAACTAGTCCCTTGGAGTCATGAATACAGTGATTACAATAACTGGAATCTCGCAATTTTGCAATATGTATCCGGGTCAGCAGTTTAAATCTGGAAACTCGCAGAATTTAACTGTCACCGAGGCCTCACATTAAACATGAATTTCTCATGTGGAAATAACACAGCGCTTTCTTTTTTCCTCTTTCTCTCACATGCACACGCACACAGTTGAATAAGGACAGATTAAGTTGCTCTATACGCTTCCAACTTAATTGACTGTATTTTCTGTATGACTCACAGAGGTTCAGACCTGATACGTGCGCCTCACACGGGGCACCAATATATTGTAGGGAACAGAGTCACAGGATGAATATAATAATGTTTTGGAATATTGAAAATTATCACTTGTGGATAATTTTACCTCGGGGCACCACCTAGTTCAAAGGATAGGTCCCTATTATTCGTTAATTGATTAGTCTCAATTTAATTACTCAGTCTCAGTTTCTAAAGGATAAGCTCCGCAGGTCAGATCCGACACCCTCTGTAAAACCATACAAAAATCACAGACAACTTCACACGTTTAAGATATTTATTTAACTCTGGCAGGATTTAAATAACAGGACATATCACAGTGATCAATTTAATGATGACAAATGAGCAATGATTATATGATGTTCAGATAATTTGGTTTTGTAGCGTGAGTTTTAGGAGTAAGATTGTCCTAATTTAACAAGTAATTACTTTTGTATTTGTTAACCTGAGAGAAGATTAATGATTTTGAATAGAGTTAAATAAAGCCACTCTGTTTATCTGACAACATAGCCCGGTCTTACTTTGCGCAGTGCAGTGGGTCTCCGTGAGGTCCGATGCTGGAATCGTCTGGTTCAGTCGACGCTTTGTCCGCCACCAGTGGTGGGCACACTTCCGATAATCCGATAATTATCGAAGAATGTTTTCATTATCGGATTATCTTTTTAGATAAATTTAAAAACCATCATCGGACTAATTATCTTACGATGAATTACCGTCCGATAACTTTTAGACCGATAACGTACTAAACAAAGCTGAACAGTGAAAAACATTTTTAAAACTGTTAAAGCTGTTGAGACCTACCTGTTAAAAGTTTCCTAATAGGCATGTTGTTCTACTCTCTGCAATCAGAAACCACTCTATTGTCTGTAAGCATAGGAGAACTAACAACCAAAAAAATAATAATTTCCTTTAACACCATACTAATATAATCGCAATGTCACCAAGTCATCCAGAGGCATACATGTTTAACTTATGGTTCAAATTTTAACCACTCATTTTAGACATTATTTAAAATTATTGTCATGTCTGAAGTTTATAAAGTGAAAATATCAGATATATGTTTTCGTTTTAAAGTAATGTGCTAATTTTTAAGGTTTTGTGAGCACATGCTGTGCCAGGCAGCAATGCATTATGGATAGCATAAGGTAATCTCAGACGTTCACGACAGGACAAATGTATTTCAGATACTCTGTTCAGGGTCCACAGATCTGGAATCTGGCTTGTCAGAATAAAGGTTTGAGAGTCTTTATTCTCTATCAAAAATCAAATATTCATCTTTCGTCGTCGCCTTTTTGGAAGCTTGATCAAATCAGAATTTAATGTAAAAATAGCTGACTTTAGAAGAAAAATGTTTGTGAAAGGAATTTGGAGTTTGACGAAGAAAAAGGTTTTAATTTGAAAATTTGAAAAAAGGAAGTTAAATGCGCCGGCACATTTAACTTGAACAAAGGTTGCAAAAGTTATCTGTTGGAAAAATAAGTAAATTCTTGTCGGTACGCCAAATAAGAATGAGTCTTAAGTAGCACGTGGCATTAAACAAAGAGTCATAAATCTTACTAATGACGGCTTAGGCATGTCTTTAGACTCAAGAAAAGTGGAGAAGAGTAAAGAGTAAAAGGGAAAAGCGTAAGAGCAAGAAAGCGAATTCCCGGGCGTGAGCGCTTTTAAAGGTTTAATAAGCTCCACCCCCAAGAATTCTGGGTAACGTAGTTTCTGGAGTTTCCTTTGTCTAGTTTTATATATATAAATCAACGTGGCTCCAACAATCCGCTTTGAAACCAAACCACGTCCTGCAGAATAAATCTTGTAACTGGTTTACCTGGAATTATATACCACACACACACACCTATATATATATATATATATATATATATATATATATATATATATATATATATATATATATATATATATATATATATATATATATATATATATAAAACTCGATTTCAACCAGAGAAGCTTTGCCATAATCGGTGAATCAAGAGTAATCCTTCAGTGAGCTGTTTTTTTACTTTTTATTTTAGTGTTAAAAACCTCTTTTCAGGACTTTTGGTGAAGAAGGTGTCTTTCTGTGGAGGTTTTTTTTATGTGAGAGGGGAGTTGAGTTGCATCTGGTTTGGAGTGCTGATAAGAATTCACAGCTCTGTGTGGAATGCTCTTTGGGTACCCTTAAATCTTGAAAGTGTTGGGGGTTTGTTGACAGATCCAAGCTGTGCATGGCTTAGAGTGTCTCCTCTTTGACACCTGGAGATATACCAGGCCTTGCTGTATGGAGTTTATCTTTGTTTGAAGGAACTCCATGGCCTCATCTTAATGCAGGGTTAAGATGTTGGTTGTTTGATCACAGCTTTCCCGCTACAAGTCCTTTGGGCGGATGTAATAAATAAAAATTTACGTAATAAAATACACATACAACAATTTAAAATACACAAGTATAAAGGTCAACATGTGCAATTGATCATGTGTTAAGTTGCTGCCGGTGTGTCGTGAGCGTCTTGCGTGGTAGCACCTTGACATCGGTGTGTGAGTGTGTCTGTGTGAATGTGTGGCATAATTTTAAAGCAGTTTGAGCTTCTGATGCAGATGGAAATGTGCTACATAAATGTAGTCCATTTACCATGTCCAAGAAGGTGGTGGGAGGTGTGGTGTGGGTGTGTGTGGGTGTGTGGGTGTGTGGGTGGGTGGGGGTTATTGTCAATGCTTAACAATAACCCCCCGGTGTCTTGCCCAACAAGACACGCGTGTTGGGCAAGACAGGCGTGTCCACAGGGTTGGAGTGTCTACATACTTCGATTTAGTATGTGGACACGTTCTAAGTCCTGCGTAATTTTTATGGCCCACACGGCGCTTGCACAGTGAGGCGGGGGTGAGGGTTGTCCTTCCGAAATTTGTTTGCTGCAACGTAGCTCGGCACCTATTGCTCACAGAAACGTCATATTTCGTGGGTACATGCCTTGGAGGAGTACTTTCAAGGTCACCAGTGGTCACAACTGTCCAATCCTTCGCCACAACATAGCTCGGCACCTATTGCTCGCAAAAACTACATATATAGTGGGTACATGCCTTGGAGGAGTACTTCGCATGGGTTTGAAGGGTGGCGATCTTGACCTACTTTTCAAGGTCACCAGTGGTCACAACTGTCAAATCCTTCGCCTGAAATTTGTTCGTCGCAATGTACCTCAGCACATTTTGCTCGCAGAAACTTTGAATTTCGTGGGTACATGCCTTGGAGGAGTACTCCGCATGGGTTCGAAGTCCAGTGACCTTGACCAACTTTTAAAAAATTTCCAATAGTTGCATTTGTTTGAAGGCTACTGGGCTTTTTTATGGTCACTGTTGGCCACATCCTCGAAATAAATATAATGTCAATCTCCAGTTTTTCCACTGTGTATCCCAGTTTACATAAAACACATAAGGATTCAACCAAATACCTATCCCACACATGTACATATTACTGCACTGTACATGGAAAATAGTACTGCGCGCGGGGCATTTCGTGATGAATGTCTCAAATAAAAAATAAAGGTACAAAGTTAGCTCTATATAATTGGTCAAAAGATGGTGTAATAAAAATCCCCAAATACTCAAAAACCCGTTAGGAGACCATTTAAAGGGAAATGGAGGATCTATAGTTGATATAATTGAAAGAGAACCAAGGGGCATAGCCTCTGATTTGGTCAAATTAATCTTATAACCAGAAAATCTCCTACATCTGTCAATCACATCAATAAGACCTGGTATAGATGTTTCAGGATTGGTCAGGAGAATTAGAACATCATCTGCATACAATGTTATTTTATGTAACAGCTGTCCGATATCTAAACTGTGTATTGCAGGTGTCGCCCTTATAGCGTCAGCAATTGGCTCTATAGCTAAAGCAAATAAAAGAGGCGATAGAGGACAACCCTGCATCACACTTCTGTAAGTGTTTAAGTAGTCAGACCAGACTCTGTTAGGCAAAACAGCTGGTTGTGGTCCAGTATATATAATTTTAACCCATTTTTCAAAATTCTCCCCAACCCAAATTTACACAATGTGTACAATAAGAACAACCACTCAATTTGGTCAGCAAGCCCATTTAACTGAATTCTGCACAGTAAAATCACCAGTGTAAGACAAACACTGACAGTGTTAAATTAACACTGCCAATGTACATATAGTCCGACTCTGGTCAGAGAGGGACCATATGTTCACTGGCAGTGTTAATTTAACACTGGTGATTTTACTGTGTGTATTTATCTTGTAATTATTTGGTGGTGTTGCTGCACTTAGGTTCACCAAATTTTTAACTCTCTTAAACAATTATTTTTTTTAACAGTTTGAAACATGAAAAGGTTTTTTTGAGTGTCACCACTCTGTATCATGAGGCATTACTGATAGGATTGACTTAATATTGAAATCTGAACACTGTGCTGCCTGAAAGCCAAACCTTTTGGCAGGATGTGGGACTCATAATCCGCTTCCTTTCACTTGCTGTCACATTGATTCTGACACAAAAGTTATTTATGATTCTACACTCAACAAAAATATAAATGCAACACTTTTGGTTTTGCTCCCATTTTGTATGAGATGAACTCAAAGATATAAAACTTTTTCCACATACACAATATCACCATTTCCCTCAAATATTGTTCACAAACCAGTCTAAATCTGTGATAGTGAGCACTTCTCCTTTGCTGAGATAATCATCCCACCTCACAGGTGTGCCATACCAAGATGCTGATTAGACACCATGATTAGTGCACAGGTGTGCCTTAGACTGTCCACAATAAAAGGCCACTCTGAAAGGTGCAGTTTTGTTTTATTGGGGGGGGGGGGGGATACCAGTCAGTATCTAGTGTGACCACCATTTGCCTCATGCAGTGCAACACATCTCCTTCACATAGAGTTGATCAGGTTGTCAATTGTGACCTGTGGAATGTTGGTCCACTCCTCTTCAATGGCTGTGCGAAGTTGCTGGATATTGGCAGGAACTGGTACACGCTGTCGTATACGCCGGTCCAGAGCATCCCAAACATGCTCAATGGGTGACATGTCTGGTGAGTATGCCGGCCATGCAAGAACTGGGACATTTTCAGCTTCCAAGAATTGTGTACAGATCCTTGCAACATGGGGCCGTGCATTATCCTGCTGCAACATGAGGTGATGTTCTTGGATGTATGGCACAACAATGGGCCTCAGGATCTCGTCACGGTATCTCTGTGCATTCAAAATGCCATCAATAAAATGCACCTGTGTTCTTCGTCCATAACAGACGCTTGCCCATACCATAACCCCACCGCCACCATGGGCCACTCAATCCACAACATTGACATCAGAAAACCGCTCACCCACACGACGCCACACACGCTGTCTGCCATCTGCCCTGAACAGTGTGAACCGGGATTCATCCGTGAAGAGAACACCTCTCCAACGTGTCAAACGCCAGCGAATGTGAGCATTTGCCCACTCAAGTCGTTTATGACGACAAACTGGAGTCAGGTCGAGACCCCGATGAGGATGACGAGCCTGCAGATGAGCTTCCCTGAGACGGTTTCTGACAGTTTGTGCAGAAATTCTTTGGTTATGCAAACCGATTGTTTCAGCAGCTGTCCGAGTGGCTGGTCTCAGACGATCTTGGAGGTGAACATGCTGGATGTGGAGGTCCTGGGCTGGTGTGGTTACACGTGGTCTGCGGTTGTGAGGCTGGTTGGATGTACTGCCAAATTCTCTGAAACGCCTTTGGAGACGGCTTATGGTAGAGAAGTGAACATTCAATACACGAGCAACAGCTCTGGTTGACATTCCTGCTGTCAGCATGCCAATTGCACGCTCCCTCAAATCTTGCGACATCTGTGGCATTGTGCTGTGTGATAAAACTGCACCTTTAAAGAGTGGCCTTTTATTGTGGGCAGTCTAAGTCTAAGGCACACCTGTGCACTAATCATGGTGTCTAATCAGCATCTTGATATGGCACACCTGTGAGGTGGGATGGATTATCTCAGCAAAGGAGAAGTGCTCACTATCACAGATTTAGACTGGTTTGTGAACAATATTTGAGGGAAATCAATCAATCAATCAATCAATTTTTTTATATAGCACCAAATCACAACAAACAGTTGCCCCAAGGCGCTTTATATTGTAAGGCAAGGCCATACAATAATTATGTAAAACCCCAACGGTCAAAACGACCCCCTGTGAGCAAGCACTTGGCTACAGTGGGAAGGAAAACTCCCTTTTAACAGGAAGAAACCTCCAGCAGAACCAGGCTCAGGGAGGGCAGTCTTCTGCTGGGACTGGTTGGGGCTGAGGGAGAGAACCAGGAAAAAGACATGCTGTGGAGGGGAGCAGAGATCGATCACTAATGATTAAATGCAGAGTGGTGCATACAGAGCAAAAAGAGAAAGAAACAGTGCATCATGGGAACCCCCCAGCAGTCTAACGTCTATATCAGCATAACTAAGGGATGGTTCAGGGTTACCTGATCCAGCCCTACTATAAGCTTTAGCAAAAAGGAAAGTTTTAAAGCCTAATCTTAAAAGTAGAGAGGGTGTCTGTTTCCCTGATCTGAATTGGGAGCTGGTTCCACAGGAGAGGAGCCTGAAAGCTGAAGGCTCTGCCTCCCATTCTACTCTTACAAACCCTAGGAACTACAAGTAAGCCTGCAGTCTGAGAGCGAAGCGCTCTATTGGGGTGATATGTACTACGAGGTCCCTAAGATAAGATGGGACCTGATTATTCAAAACCTTATAAGTAAGAAGAAGAATTTTAAATTCTATTCTAGAATTAACAGGAAGCCAATGAAGAGAGGCCAATATGGGTGAGATATGCTCTCTCCTTCTAGTCCCCGTCAGTACTCTAGCTGCAGCATTTTGAATTAACTGAAGGCTTTTTAGGGAACTTTTAGGACAACCTGATAAGAATGAATTACAATAGTCCAGCCTAGAGGAAATAAATGCATGAATTAGTTTTTCAGCATCACTCTGAGACAAGACCTTTCTGATTTTAGAGATATTGCGTAAATGCAAAAAAGCAGTCCTACATATTTGTTTAATATGCGCTTTGAATGACATATCCTGATCAAAAATGACTCCAAGATTTCTCACAGTATTACTAGAGGTCAGGGTAATGCCATCCAGAGTAAGGATCTGGTTAGACACCATGTTTCTAAGATTGTGGGGCCAAGTACAATAACTTCAGTTTTATCTGAGTTTAAAAGCAGGAAATTAGAGGTCATCCATGTCTTTATGTCTGTAAGACAATCCTGCAGTTTAGCTAATTGGTGTGTGTCCTCTGGCTTCATGGATAGATAAAGCTGGGTATCATCTGCGTAACAATGAAAATTTAAGCAATACCGTCTAATAATACTACCTAAGGGAAGCATGTATAAAGTGAATAAAATTGGTCCTAGCACAGAACCTTGTGGAACTCCATAATTAACCTTAGTCTGTGAAGAAGATTCCCCATTTACATGAACAAATTGTAATCTATTAGACAAATATGATTCAAACCACCGCAGCGCAGTGCCTTTAATACCTATGGCATGCTCTAATCTCTGTAATAAAATTTTATGGTCAACAGTATCAAAAGCAGCACTGAGGTCTAACAGAACAAGCACAGAGATGAGTCCACTGTCCGAGGCCATAAGAAGATCAATTGTAACCTTCACTAATGCTGTTTCTGTGCTATGATGAATTCTAAAACCTGACTGAAACTCTTCGAATAGACCATTCCTCTGCAGATGATCAGTTAGCTGTTTTACAACTACCCTTTCAAGAATTTTTGAGAGAAAAGGAAGGTTGGAGATTGGCCTATAATTAGCTAAGATAGCTGGGTCAAGTGATGGCTTTTTAAGTAATGGTTTAATTACTGCCACCTTAAAAGCCTGTGGTACATAGCCAACTAACAAAGATAGATTGATCATATTTAAGATCGAAGCATTAAATAATGGTAGGGCTTCCTTGAGCAGCCTGGTAGGAATGGGGTCTAATAAACATGTTGATGGTTTGGATGAAGTAACTAATGAAAAATAACTCAGACAGAACAATCGGAGAGAAAGAGTCTAACCAAATACCGGCATCACTGAAAGCAGCCAAGATAACGATACGTCTTTGGGATGGTTATGAGTAATTTTTTCTCTAATAGTTAAAATTTTGTTAGCAAAGAAAGTCATGAAGTCATTACTAGTTAAAGTTAATGGAATACTCAGCTCAATAGAGCTCTGACTCTTTGTCAGCCTGGCTACAGTGCTGAAAAGAAACCTGGGGTTGTTCTTATTTTCTTCAATTAGTGATGAGTAGAAAGATGTCCTAGCTTTATGGAGGGCTTTTTTTATAGAGCAACAGACTCTTTTTCCAGGCTAAGTGAAGATCTTCTAAATTAGTGAGACGCCATTTCCTCTCCAAATTACGGGTTATCTGCTTTAAGCTACGAGTTTGTGAGTTATACCACGGAGTCAGGCACTTCTGATTTAAAGCTCTCTTTTTCAGAGGAGCTACAGCATCCAAAGTTGTCTTCAATGAGGATGTAAAACTATTGACGAGATACTCTATCTCACTTACAGAGTTTAGGTAGCTACTCTGCACTGTGTTGGTATATGGCATTAGAGAACATAGAGAAGGAATCATATCCTTAAACCTAGTTACAGCGCTTTCTGAAAGACTTCTAGTGTAATGAAACTTATTCCCCACTGCTGGGTAGTCCATCAGAGTAAATGTAAATGTTATTAAGAAATGATCAGACAGAAGGGAGTTTTCAGGGAATACTGTTAAGTCTTCTATTTCCATACCATAAGTCAGAACAAGATCTAAGATATGATTAAAGTGGTGGGTGGACTCATTTACTTTTTGAGCAAAGCCAATAGAGTCTAATAATAGATTAAATGCAGTGTTGAGGCTGTCATTCTCAGCATCTGTGTGGATGTTAAAATCGCCCACTATAATTATCTTATCTGAGCTAAGCACTAAGTCAGACAAAAGGTCTGAAATTCACAGAGAAACTCACAGTAACGACCAGTGGACGATAGATAATAACAAATAAAACTGGTTTTTGGGACTTCCAATTTGGATGGACAAGACTAAGAGTCAAGCTTTCAAATGAATTAAAGCTCTGTCCGGGTTTTTGATTAATTAATAAACTGGAATGGAAGATTGCTGCTAATCCTCCGCCCCGGCCCGTGCTACGAGCATTCTGACAGTTAGTGTGACTCGGGGGTGTTGACTCATTTAAACTAACATATTCATCCTGCTGTAACCAGGTTTCTGTAAGGCAGAATAAATCAATATGTTGATCAATTATTATATCATTTACCAACAGGGACTTAGAAGAGAGAGACCTAATGTTTAATAGACCACATTTAACTGTTTTAGTCTGTGGTGCAGTTGAAGGTGCTATATTATTTTTTCTTTTTGAATTTTTATGCTTAAATAGATTTTTGCTGGTTATTGGTGGTCTAGGAGCAGGCACCGTCTCTACGGGGATGGGGTAATGAGGGGATGGCAGGGGGAGAGAAGCTGCAGAGAGGTGTGTAAGACTACAACTCTGGAAATGGTGATATTGTGTATGTGGAAAAAGTTTTAGATCTTTGAGTTCATCTCATACAACATGGGAGCAAAACCAAAAGTGTTGCGTTTATATTTTTGTTGAGTGTATGTTGCCAAGTCAAATCTTTAATTCCAGACATCTTCAATTACATAGTGACTAGGTAGAATCAAAGGTGGATGTAAGATATCGACATTGTTATTCTGACTAGACATACATCAAGTACAAGATACATTATTCTGTCTGAAACCTAATTAAGATATCTATTAAAGACATTGTTGATCTTTTGAATTGAGGGGACTTAAAGATACACTGAACTTGAATTATGACGAGTAAATAATCTCTTGTTCATATGTGAAACTGGATTTACAGATATTAACAATTCAATTAGAGTTATCGACAATAAAGTTTAGATATCTCCATCAACTTCTCATTGAAAATAACAGAAGATCCGGTGTACCATCTGCCACTCACAGCCAACATGTGAACACAGCATTATATGATTCTGTGGCTGTGTTTGGAAAAACTGTGCATCATGCAACTTTTGTCTGGCGCACCTCCAGTTCCAGCTTCATGGAGGAATGAAACAGAGAAGGATTTTAAGACAAATCAAATCTCTTGCTGAATTTTCACATTTTCATGGAGTCCTTTTCTGTTCCAGTCCAATTGTGAAACTGTATCATGAATAACAACAGCTCACTGTGGTAAAATAGAAGAATTAAAGTCCACATTTGAGTCAGTGAATGAAGCGAAATAAAACAATATTTAAGAAATGACACAACTCACATAAACTCCAGATTCTCAGTAACAAATTAGATTCAGTTTTTTGTAAATAAAGATGTTTATGTGGAACAACGTCTGTGTCTCTGTGTGTCCAGAATCTGTCAGACTGGTTAATGGGTCCAGTCTGTGTTCAGGCAGACTGGAGGTGAAGTTGAACCAGTCCTGGTCCTCAGTGTGTGAAGATGACTTTGACCAGCAGGATGCACAGGTGGTCTGCAGGGAGCTGGGCTGTGGGCCTCCTACAGTCCTCCAGGGGGCGCTCTATGAAGAAATAGAGCCTCCAAAGTGGACCAAAGAGTTCCACTGTAGAGGAAATGAGTCTGGTCTATTCGCCTGTGGAAGTTCAGGCTCAGACAGAAACTCCTGCTCACCTGGTAAAGCTGCTGGACTCACCTGCTCAGGTAGAAGAGCAGCTGCAGCTTTGACTCAGCTTCTAATCAAACTTTTTACTTTTTTAACTAATGACTTTGTGTTCAGAGTCTGTCAGGTTGGTGGGAGGAGCCAGTCGCTGTGCTGGTACACTGGAGGTGAAAGTCCAGGAAGACTGGAGACCAGTGGAGGACTATTACTAGACCATGAAGACAGCAGATGTGGTGTGTCGAGATCTGAACTGTGGCTCTGCTGTTGATATAGAAAGTAGAAATGTTTCTTCACACAGACCTGTGCTGGAGATCACTGCTATGTGTGTTCAGTCTGGATCTGCACTGAGGGAATGTCGGACATCTTCTTATTCTTCTTCCAAAATACTTTAGATCACCTGTTCAGGTAAGTCCATCAGTGACATCATAAATGAGAGCTTCATTCAGTGTCTTTTTCCTTCTGTGCGGTTTTTCTGAGACAACAGGTTCATTTCAGATAAATTCCAACTCAGCTCCAAAGTAACAACAGCAGTTTCAGTCAAACTAACAGGATGTGCAGGAACACAGAAAAACATCACTTCCTCTTTGTTTAAAATGTTATTGATCAGTGCATCTGTCCAACTGAGTCATCTACATTTGTTTGTCTTCATGTTGATGAAATTACAGAAATTAATTAAATATAAAGATCCTGCACACTCAGAGATAATTTACATCTAAAGATAAAAAAGTCAAGCTAGTCTGATGTATATACTGTAAAATCTGTTGTTTGATCCACATTTGTGATTTGCCTCTGTGTTTTCCCTATCCGCCAGGTCTTTATTGTAAATAAGAATTTCTTTTTTTTTTTTTATAACTTACCTGGTTAAATAAAGGTTAAAAAATTAATTCAAAAAAATCACAACGTCTAAACATGTTTATCAACAGAACACATACATCCATGAACAGGAAGAAATTATTCACTAAACCTGAATCTTTATCTGGATTGTGTTGAAAATAAAACTTTTGGCCATTCGATCATGTGACACACGGGTCCACATTTATTTATTTATTAAACACCGTTTATGCATAACATTCCTCATTTTGTTATGCAACTTGTGTTTAGTGGTGACTTAAACAGAAAGCAAAAGAATGCCTTTTTCTTAATTCTCATAAATATACAATTACAAGCAGAATCAGTTAAACATTGTTCCAAATTGTGCACATACTCAGTGAAAGTTTGTCTCTTCTTAATGTAAGCAATAGATGCACTTTTTTGTAATTATAAGGGGGAAATTATTGAACATGAGTTTGTAAACTGTTTTCATTCCACTCCATTTTTTTTTGTGTTTACACAGATAATTTTTTCTTGAATTTGGGGTAAAAACGTTTCATTTAAAATGACTGATGTTTTTCTTATTTTCACTCATGCTGACTTCACCACTGAGGAAATTAATATAATCAATCTGATCACCATTCAAACAAAATATTATATACATAAAACAGTTGGCCTTAGAAACTACCCTCCAATTATAAATTTAACATTACAGATTTTATGTTATATTTAACCACAATAAATAAAAAAAACAAAACAATGAATAATACCAAAATATTACTTGAACTTCTCAAAATGAATCAGATGGGCTTCTGTATGTGTGTGTTGTTGTTTATATTATCAGTTTTTTTATGTTATGTTTATTGTGTGTCATACACTGAAGTGTAATAAAATTGGATTTTAAGAAAAGTATACAACCCAGATGAAACTGTTACCAACAGGAATTTGACATTTTATTGTTTTTCCATGGTTGAGTAGCTCAGCTCAAACTTGTACATGCTATTTAGAGTCAAGTGTCATCACCAGTTAAATCCACTTTACACAGGGACGGGATCTGTCCAGCGGTCCTTGTGCGGTCATGAAATCACAATGATCTCTGCATGACACCAAAGAGATGTTCAGCAAACTCCAGGACCTTACAAGGTCCTCTCAGTATCCTCTCAAAAACCGCCATGATCACAATGGTCGGCGTGAAGTATGAAACTGCACCTGATTTCCGCATAAGTGTCGCTAAGCCCGGAAGACACACAAATACCACACAGGCCATGTAAAAGCACCTCACAAAGCACCCCATGATCACCCGTCAGACACGCAATGACCACGGAGTTGTCACAGTGGCAACAGCCGATCATCCACTGACACATGTCCGGAGTGACATGAGTTTAGAAGTGAACTCAGGAAAAAAAAGCGCAGTATATATCACAGCCAAAGGATGCACTGATCTGTGTGCCTGATTTTTATTCATAAGGTTCATTTTATAATGCGCTGTTATAAAGCGCAACATGAGTTCCTTATCAGCTGATGTCCGCGGAGTTCATCAGAAAATTTTGTGTATGTTCAATTTGAGTGGAGATCAGGCGGAGAGATTTGTCTTCTGGGCTTCTGAAAGCTCCAGTGTTAGTTCAGCACAAGCGGAACGAAGGGGCACGTCACGTCAGGCACGTCAGGCAAGTAATCTGCACCCCGATTACTGATGACAACCTGTAGCACTGACTAGTAAAAACATTCAACATGGAAGACAATACAAGCTAAATAAAAAAATCCTTTTTCCATGTTTCTGTACATACAGATTCAGTTTAGATCATGTGTACGTGTGCAGGCTTTTTTGTTTTTTTCCACTGCCGTATACCTGACAGCAGCTGCTTGGAACACCTCATGTTGAACATTTTAGGCACATTAAGTTCATTGTGGTCTCACCACACTTTTGTCTTTTTTTTTCCATCAGTTGTAGTATAATCCAGTTTGTGTGTGTAGTTTGGAGCTCCACTCTGGTCAGAGAAGGACAAAGTGAGAACAGAAAAACACTCACTTTTCTTTGGCATTTTCAATGACAAACATTTGTTGTAGTGTATATTTATTATTGAATAAATATATCTTAAATATTCCTCTCCATAAAATTGGGGAGGTGATGGTGTAGTGGTTAAGCATTGGCCTTGAAACCAGATGATCCTCGGTTCAAATCCCAGCCTTACCGGAAAATCACTAAGGGCCCTTGGGCAAGGTCCTTAGTCCACCAGTTGATTCCGGTGGGCAGTGAGTACCTTGTATGGGTGAATCAGGGTGAATGTGAGGCATTATTTGTAAAGCGCTAGGAGCGTGTGATGCAGATGGAAGTGTGGTATAAATGCAGTCCATTTACCATGATGGAATACAGTGCCAAGCACTGAAATTAATATTAAGTACTGTCTGTAAGTTTTGAGTAAAGTTTATAAAGAAACGCTGATGGGCTGTGGGGCAACTGTGTGCCATCATATAACAGCATAATTTCTGAGAAGTCGTCATTTAAATTGATTGTCTTTCTTTAAAAGCTCAGTGAGAAGGTTATCTGGTGCTGGACTGTAGGTATGCTTTACTTAGACTTTATGCTTTAGTTAGAGTTTATCACAGTGACTATACTTGCTGGACTGTAGTTATGCTTTACTTAGACTTTATGCTTTAGTTAGAGTTTGTCACAGTCACGGTACTAGGATAATACTTATTTCTGTTTTCCATGTTTGAAATTATTTGTTGCATTTAGTTAACTTTTTCTTTTTGTAAGTATGACCAAAGCAAGTCGTCAAACCTATGACTCTGGTCTGCTTGAGGTTTCTTCCTCAGAAATACCCAGAAGAGTTTTTCCTTTCTACTGTTGCTTTGGGTAGTATTATCTCACTGGACTGCCACAGCTTTGTGAACAGCATTTACAAGGGATTTCATCCAATGTTCCCAAATTTCATATGACATTCGATGGCACCACCACCACCTCGTCCTCCAAGTCTGAAAACAGAGGTGGTTGGTCGCCATGCATGCATTCAAATGGAGTCATTCCCATGGTGAATGTGGAGAGCATGTTGTGGATATATTGGACCCAAAATAAATACTCAGCCCATTGTGTTGTATGGCTGGGGGGCCTGGCTGCCTTTTTGTTTCTGCTTTTGTTTTTCCTTCCAGGTGGCTTGCATTTGGGACTGAGTGGCTGTGTTGCTGAGGTTATCAGGACCTCACCCTGATCACCTGCGGCTCGTCAGGACTCACAGCTGAGGTGCATCTATATGGATTGGAACATGGTGGCATTTAAGACTGGAGTATACAGTGTGTATTTGCCAGAGACTCGACCTTGTGACCAGACGGGTGAGATCGTCGTCTCGGGAGCCATCTCATCATCAGTGGATGCAGAGAACGTCCAGGGTTTGATGCACGGTCTGTGAAAGAGGAGGGGGTGAGGTCTCACGCTCGTCAGCACACTTCCTGAGGTACGTTAGATTTTGTGACTAACATTTATACAGTCAGTAAATGTGGTGTCCCTCACACCTTTATTATATTGAGCTGTATGTTAGTCATGTATCAGCTTCCACTGCAGTGGAGTTTTGTGAACTGGATGTTCCATGCCTGCAGGTTGGGAAGCTGATTAGTAATCAAGCCAGGAAGTGTTTGCTGTTTGTACACCTTTAAGTGTTCTCTCTGTGTGTAGAGTGTGGACTCACATAATGGTTCCTTTCACAGACTCGGTTTGTTGCGGCCACCTGGGGGGTGTCGGCGGGGTCCTTGGGTCCGAACAGCTTCTGGCTCCGGACCGTTAGCGCTGCTGGGAGCGCACCACGCCAGACCGCACTTTCTGTTATTTTTGTATCACTGTTATGTATTAAATTCAGTTAGCCTTTGTACCGTGCTCTGCTTATTTCATACTGGGTCCTTCAAACGCTGGTCGGTTCTCCGAGCTGCGTCCGACACATAACACCATTGTGAAAGGTTCCCTGAAACCAGATAATGTTAGGCTGCTCCTAACTTCTAAATGAGATGCTCTGCTTGGCCATTAGTCTGAGGGTGGTAATCCAGACGTGTACTGAAGTTTGAGGTTTGGACATTTTCGAAAAAGATCGCCGAAAACAACAGTGAACATGCCGCCGTCGTGTTTACATGCCGCCGCCGTGTTTACTACGTAGGTTCCTTGACCATTTCAAGATTATTGTGAACATATTATTTGGGGTTGACATTTTATGTGTTCCTGTGAGCGGTGCGAGAACATGGAGATAGTAGAGGAAAGTGTCTGCTGTCGGGAGCAAATGCGTGTGTGTGAGCGGAGCGAGCAGCAGCCTGACATTTCGTGCATCACAAAACAGCGTGGCTTTCTATCAATCTGTCTGGACTTGAAAAGGCTAAAACCTTTCGCCCTTGTGTTTGTGCAATATACTGCGACACACTGCTCAGGCATATCGACAAAACAAGTCCCTGAGAGCTGTGTTTAATCAAAGTTTCTGCCGCTAAAAAAAAGTGTAAACAACTGCCGCCAGGCGCGCAAGCCGATACGGTCTACACGCAGTGACGTATTTCAGGCTTGGTGCTCAGCGGGAAGCTGGTCACAGGGCGTGCACATTTTTCAGTGGCGGGACGTTCAAATGTTATATATAACAGGAGAATTGCGTCCATTTTCCCAAAACGCTTAGGTTGACCGAATTATATAACCTTTGTTACATGTAATAAGACTATGTTGTCTTTAAGTGTCATATCCACTTTAAGCCACGCATACAATAATGACAGGTGCGCATTGTGCTGTTTTCAAATGTTCGAACGGAATTTATAGGCTTGAAAGTTGGCTGAAAACACAAATTGCAAAGCTTCGCCGAGTCCACACAAAGACAAGGAAGAAGAAATGTTGTAAACCTCTGTTCATTGTACACAATTTCCCCACAGTAAAGAAAGATCCAGATGGACGTAAAAGAGGGAATAAAATTGTAAGTTTCTTGCACACATGTATTTTGTCAATATCCTGAAACTGTGCCAAATTATAATGTGGCTGATGACGCCGTTTTTGTGCATCGGCTTATGAATGCAATGTTGCGCCATGAATGACGTGGTGCATAATATTGTAAAATTGACATGTTCTATAAACAAACTGCATGCATGCACATATCATTGTATATCTGTCATCTTATCAAAACAAACGTGACACCAAAGAGGTTATATGTGAGACTCACCATCATTGTAGTCATTATGAAGCTGGCGGAGTCGCGATTTCTCATCCCTGCTTAGCAAATATTCTGCAGTATCCACAGTTTCAGTCTCTGGACTTCGTCTAACCATCCTTCAGTTGCCTTCAAGGGGTCAGAAATTTGTTTGTCTCCAACTATCAACAAGGACTGGTCATTTTCGACAGCAGCGCGCTCTTCCTCCTTTGTCGGCACCAACGGTAGTTTCTGTACAGATGCAGCACATGCAAGCACAACCAGCTCTGCTTTCCATTTCTGTCTACTGCCATATGTAGTCCAGGTTGTAATAGGCAATCCGTGGAGCTTACAAAAACGCTTTAAATGGTCAACTTTCCAGCGGTTGAAATGATCCAAATCACAACACTCCTCGCTGCTTTCTGCCGCCATAGTTTGTGGATTGGTAGTCGAAAAATTTTGCCTACCCATAATGCACCGCGTGGCCCGAGATGTGCACTTCGCTTATTATCCTCCATCAAGTTGGTCTGCTGTAGCAGAAAGTGATTTGCAGCTCAATATCTAAGGCATGCAACAGCTGAGTCGGAGTCTTATGAAGCATTGCTTCATTTCGGTTTGATTACAGTGGAGTCAGAGAGAGCTATTCTTGATGTAACATTATTATTGGGAAACAAGCAAACAGAGATTTCTGACGTCCGACACTCCAGATCCAGATCACCTCCAAAATGCAGTGGAGTCTTCCATGCCTTATTACCAAGCTGTGGTGCAAATTTGATGAGAATTTGTGAAGTAATTTTGAAGTAATCCTTCAAAGCCTATGTAAAGTGAAACTTGATCCAGAATCCGGATCCGGATCCAGATCACCTCCAAAATTTACTGGAGTCTTCCTTGGTCTAACATCTATCTGGGGTGAAAATTTCATCAAAATCCATGCAGTAGTTTTAACGGAATCTTGTTAACAGACAAGCAGACAAATAAATTTTATTTATTTTTTTAGTGTGTCTGTGTGAATGCGTGGCATAAGTTTAAAGTACTTGGAGCTTCTGATGCAGATGGAAATGCGCTATATAAATGTCGTCCATTTACCATGTCCAAGACGGTGGCGGGAAGTGTGTGTGTGTGTATAGATGGTATAGATGTTTCAGGGTTGGTCAGGAGAATTAGAACATCATTTGCATACAGTGTTATTTTATGGCACAGCTGTCCAATCTCTAAACTGTGTATTGCCCTTATCGCCTCAGCAAGTAGCTCCATAGCTAAAGCAAATTAAAAAGGCGATAGAGGACAACCCTGCATCACACCTCTGTAAGTGTTAAAGTAGTCAGACCGGACTCTGTTAGGCAAAACTGCTGCTTGTGGTCCGGTATATATAATTTTAACCCATTTTTCAAAATTCTCCCCAACCCAAATTTACCCAATGTGTACAATAAGAATGACCACTCAGTTCGGTCAACAAGCCCATTTAGCTGAATTCTGCGCAGTAAAATCAGTGTTAAATTAACACTGCCAGTGTACATATCATCCTACTCTCATCAGAGTGGGACCAATTTTTTTTTTTTTTTTTTTTTTTTTTTTAACAGTTTTGAAACATGAAAAGGTTTTTTGAGTGTCACCACTCTGTATCATCAGGTATTACTGATAGGATTGACTTAATGTTGAAATCTGAACACTGTGCTGCCTGAAAGCCAAAGCTTTTGGCAGGATGGGGGACTCATAATCCGCTTACTTTTCGCTCTCGCATTGATTCTGACACAAAAGTTATCTATGATGCCATTTTGCCAAGTCAAATCTTTAATTCCAGACATCTGCAATTACATAGTGACTAGGTAGAATCAAAGGTGGATGTAAGATATCAACATTGCCCAGTGCTCTGTATTTAATCTGCCCAGCGCCAGATGTTTGTGCGTATTTATTGTGAGTTGTATTATTGTCTGTTCTGTTGTGGTGAGATATTTTAGTTCACTGATTATTCTATATTGTCTCTGCTTTTTTTTTGTTTTTGTTTTTTTTGCTGTGATAAGTGTACATATATGTATGTATGTGTATATAGCAAATGGTTAAAGGGGTCGGTCGTTTTAAGCTTTTGCTTCAACCTACACCCTTTCGGCTGTACAAAACTGGAAATTGCCTAGGAGTATTGTTTTTGTTTTTTTGTTTTGTTTTTCTTTAATGAGAGATTTATTTTTTTTGGTGTTAAGTATGTGTGCATGTCCACATCAAATAAAATTCATTCATTCATTCATTCATTCATAATTACGTACCGACACGATCACATGAGGACCTGCCAGCATCTGAGCTTGTGGCACAGTGTGAAGCCGGACGAGCAGGCTTGTGTCACTTCCAACACGTAAATTGTAGTTCACATGACAGCCAGAAAGAGCGGAGATTAAATAACTCAAATAACAGTAAAGGTGTGAAATCTTTCATTTGTCATTGCTTTGCTCATGCGCTTTGCTGTGGACATACAGCACCTGTCAGCTGACCACTGACTGTCAGCTAGATGTGACTGTGCACACAAGGTGTTACATTACAGACACATACATTAGACCGATGCAGGACAAACACATAATAATAATAAATACATAAAATAAAAATTACAGAATGAAGGTACAGAGAGTGAGCTTTTTGCTGTGAGCTGCAGAGGTCTACTGACAGAGGTGGGCAGGTCCCCCTGCACCCTGCAGCTGTTCAGATATCTGTGCTTGCAAGTCATAGTTGGGGAACACCTGTAGTGGCTTGTACGATACGCCCTTACATAACTGTACTGTGAGGCATGAACGTCGATGCTGTCCTCAAGTGTAAATAATTTAAAACACATATTGTTTCAGCTGACCACAGTATCAGTGCACTGCAACACTGGTGAATATCATCCCATGCAGGAAATCACCCCACGGGATGCCCCGTGAAGCACATGTCACTGCGGGATTTCCTCACATTGTAATACAACCCGAATTCCAATGAAGTTGGGATGTTGTGTAAAATGTATATAAAAACAGAATACAATGATTTCTAAATAATCTCTCAACCTGTATTCAATTGAATACACCACAAACACAAGATATTTAATGTTCAAATTGATCAAATTTATTGTTTTTGTGCAAATATTTGCTCATTTCAAAATGGATCCCTGCAACACTTTTCAAATAAACTGGGACAGTGGTATGTTTACCACTGTGTTACATCACCTTTCCTTCTAACAACACTCAATAAGCGTTTGGGAATTGAGGACACTAATTGTTGAAGCTTTGTAGGTGGAATTCTTTCCCATTCTTGCTTGATGTACGACTTCAATTGTTCATCAGTCCAGGGTCTCCGTTGTCATATTTTGCACTTCATAATGTGCCACACATTTTCAACGGGCGACAGGTCTGGACTGTTTTACTATGAAGCCACGCTGTTGTAACACGTGCAGAATGTGGCTTGGCATTGTCTTGCTGAAATAAACAGGGATGTCCCTGAAAAAGATGTTGCTTGGATGGCAGCATGTGTTGCTCCAAAACCTGGATGTACCTTTCAGGATTAATGGCGCCATCACAGCTGTGTAAGTTGCCGATGCCAAGAGCACTAACACATCCCCATACCATCACAGATGTTGGCTTTTGAACTTTGTGCTGGTAACAATCTGGATGCTTTTTCCTCTTTTGTCCGGAGAACACAACGTCCATGATTTCCAAAAACAGTTTGAAATGTGGACTCATCAGACCACAGCACACTTTCCCACTTTGTATAAATTAATAATAATTTCATTGTAGGATGTGAATGCAGAAAAATATCTCCCAAAACGTGAACGTGGGTCTTGCAAAAATGTGAATGCGGGTCTCAGAAAATGTGAATTTCACTCACGATTTGGTGTGGAATTTTCTGTGCAAAACGTGAATACAATTCATGATTTACTGTATTGTGCTTGGCCCCAAAATGTGAATCTGCTACAAATCATGAATCACCAAAAATGAATAATGAAAAAATATCCCACAAAACATGTTTGTTACTTTCCCCATTTTTAAATTCAATGTTAAAACATCCTAAATATTTTGTTATGACACCAGTTGGCAATTTTAATCAATCAATCAACTTTTTTCTTATATAGCGCCAAATCACAACAAACAGTTGCCCCAAGGCGCTCCATATTGTAAGGCAAGGCCATACAATAATTATGAAAAACCCCAACGGTCAAAACGACCCCCTATGAGCAAGCACTTGGCCACAGTGGGAAGGAAAAACTCCCTTTTAACAGGAAGAAACCTCCAGCAGAACCAGGCTCAGGGAGGGGCAGTCTTCTGCTTAGACTGGTTGGGGCTGAGGGAAAAAACCAGGAAAAAGACATGCCGTGAAGGGGGGCAGAGATCGATCACTAATGATTAAATGCAGAGTGATGCATACGGAGCAAAAAGAGAAAGAAACAGTGCATCATGGGAACCCCCCCACAATCTACGTCTAAAGCAGCATAACCAAGGGATGGTCCAGGGTCACCCGATCCAGCCCTAACTATAAGCCTTAGCGAAAAGGAAAGTTTTAAGCCTAATCTTAAAAGTAGAGAGGGTATCTGTCTCCCTGATCTGAATTGGGAGCTGGTTCCACAGGAGAGGAGCCAGAAAGCTGAAGGCTCTGCCTCCCATTCTACTCTTACAAACCCTAGGAACTACAAGTAAGCCCGCAGTCTGAGAGCGAAGCGCTCTAATGGGGTAATATGGTACTACGAGGTCCCTAAGATAAGATGGGACCTGATTATTCAAAACCTTATAAGTAAGAAGAAGAATTTTAAATTCTATTCTAGAATTAACAGGAAGCCAATGAAGAGAGGCCAACACGGGTGAGATATGCTCTCTCCTGCTAGTCCCCGTCAGTACTCTAGCTGCAGCATTCTGAACCAACTGAAGGCTTTTTAGGGAACTTTTAGGACAACCTGATAATAATGAATTACAGTAGTCCAGCCTAGAGGAAATAAATGCATGAATTAGTTTTTCAGCATCACTCTGAGACAAGACCTTTCTGATTTTAGAGATATTGCGTAAATGCAAAAAGGCAGTCCTACATATTTGTTTAATATGCGCTTTGAATGACATATCCTGATCAAAATGACTCCAAGATTTCTCACAGTATTACTAGAGATCAGGGAAATGCCATCCAGAGTAACGATCTGGTTAGACACCATGCTTCTAAGATTTGTGGGGCCAAGTACAATAACTTCAGTTTTATCTGAGTTTAAAAGCAGGAAATTAGAGGTCATCCATGTCTTTATGTCTGTAAGACAATCCTGCAGTTTAGCTAATTGGTGTGTATCCTCTGGCTTCATGGATAGATAAAGCTGGGTATCATCTGCGTAACAATGAAAATTTAAGCAATACCGTCTAATAATACTGCCTAAGGGAAGCATGTATAAGTGAATAAAATTGGTCCTAGCACAGAACCTTGTGGAACTCCATAATTAACTTTAGTCTGTGAAGAAGATTCCCCATTTACATGAACAAACTGTAATCTATTAGACAAATATGATTCAAACCACCGCAGCGCAGTGCCTTTAATACCTATGACATGCTCTAATCTCTGTAATAAAATTTTATGGTCAACAGTATCAAAAGCAGCACTGAGGTCCAACAGAACAAGCACAGAGATAAGTCCACTGTCCGAAGCCATAAGAAGATCATTTGTAACCTTCACTAATGCTGTTTCTGTACTATGATGAATTCTAAAACCTGACTGAAACTCTTCAAATAGACCATTCCTCTGCAGGTGATCAGTTAGCTGTTTTACAACTACCCTCTCAAGAATCTTTGAGAGAAAAGGAAGGTTGGAGATTGGCCTATAATTAGCTAAGATAGCTGGGTCAAGTGATGGCTTTTTAAGTAATGGTTTAATTACTGCCACCTTAAAGGCCTGTGGTACATAACCAACTAACAAAGATAGATTGATCATATTTAAGATTGAAGCATTAAATAATGGTAGGACTTCCTTGAGCAGCCTGGCAGGAATGGGGTCTAATAAACATGTTGATGGTTTGGATGAAGTAACTAATGAAAATAACTCAGACAGAACAATCGGAGAGAAAGAGTCTAACCAAATACCGGCATCACTGAAAGCAGCCAAAGATAACGATACGTCTTTGGGATGGTTATGAGTAATTTTTTCTCTAATAGTTAAAATTTTGTTAGCAAAGAAAGTCATGAAGTCATTACTAGTTAAAGTTAATGGAATACTCAGCTCAATAGAGCTCTGACTCTTTGTCAGCCTGGCTACAGTGCTGAAAAGAAACCTGGGGTTGTTCTTATTTTCTTCAATTAGTGATGAGTAGAAAGATGTCCTAGCTTTACGGAGGGCTTTTTTATAGAGCAACAGACTCTTTTTCCAGGCTAAGTGAAGCTCTTCTAAATTAGTGAGACGCCATTTCCTCTCCAACTTACGGGTTATCTGCTTTAAGCTACGAGTTTGTGAGTTATACCACGGAGTCAGACACTTCTGATTTAAAGCTCTCTTTTTCAGAGGAGCTACAGCATCCAAAGTTGTCTTCAAAGAGGATGTAAAACTATTGACGAGATACTCTAACTCCCTTACAGAGTTTAGGTAGCTACTCTGCTCTGTGTTGGTATATGACATTAGAGAACATAAAGAAGGAATCATATCCTTAAACCTAGTTAATGTAATTGTAATTCACGTCGGCAGTAATGACACTCGGTTACGCCAATCGGAGGTCACTAAAATTAACATTAAATCGGTGTGTAACTTTGCAAAAACAATGTCGGACTCTGTTGTTTTCTCTGGGCCCCTCCCCAATCAGACCGGGAGTGACATGTTTAGCCGCATGTTCTCCTTGAATTGCTGGCTGTCTGAGTGGTGTCCAAAAAATGAGGTGGGCTTCATTGATAATTGGCAAAGCTTCTGGGGAAAACCTGGTCTTGTTAGGAGAGACGGCATCCATCCCACTTTAGATGGAGCAGCTCTCATTTCTAGAAATCTGGCCAATTTTCTTGGATCCTCCAAACTGTGACTGTCTAGCGTTGGGACCAGGAGGCAGAGCTGTGGTCTTATACACCTCTCTGCAGCTTCTCTCCCCCTGCCATCCCCTCATTACCCCATCCCCGTAGAGACGGTGCCTGCTTCCAGACCACCAATAACCAGCAAAAATCTATTTAAGCAAAAAAATTCAAAAAGAAAAAATAATATAGCACCTTCAACTGCACCACAGACTAAAACAGTTAAATGTGGTCTATTAAACATTAGGTCTCTCTCTTCTAAGTCCCTGTTGGTAAATGATATAATAATTGATCAACGTATTGATTTATTCTGCCTAACAGAAACCTGGTTACAGCAGGATGAATATGTTAGTTTAAATGAGTCAACACCCCCGAGTCACACTAACTGTCAGAATGCTCGTAGTACGGGCCGGGGCGGAGGATTAGCAGCAATCTTCCATTCCAGCTTATTAATTAATCAAAAACCTAGACAGAGCTTTAATTCATTTGAAAGCTTGTCTCTTAGTCTTTTCCATCCAAATTGGAAGTCCCAAAAACCAGTTTTATTTGTTATTATCTATCGTCCACCTGGTCGTTACTGTGAGTTTCTCTGTGAATTTTCAGACCTTCTGTCTGACTTAGTGCTTAGCTCAGATAAGATACTTATAGTGGGCGATTTTAACATCCACACAGATGCTGAGAATGACAGCTTCAACACTGCATTTAATCTATTATTAGACTCTATTGGCTTTGCTCAAAAAGTAAATGAGTCCACCCACCACTTTAATCATATCTTAGATCTTGTTCTGACTTATGGTATGGAAATAGAAGACTTAACAGTATTCCCTGAAAACTCCCTTCTGTCTGATCATTTTTTAATAACATTTACATTTACCCTGATGGACTACCCTGCAGTGGGGAATAAGTTTCATTACACTAGAAGTCTTTCAGAAAGCGCTGTAACTAGGCTTAAGGATATGATTCCTTCTTTATGTTCTCTATTGTCATATACCAACACAGAGCAGAGTAGCTACCTAAACTCTGTAAGGGAGTTAGAGTATCTCGTCAATAGTTTTACATCCTCATTGAAGACAACTTTGGATGCTGTAGCTCCTCTGAAAAAGAGAGCTTTAAATCAGAAGTGTCTGACTCCGTGGTATAACTCACAAACTCGTAGCTTAAAGCAGATAACCCGTAAGTTGGAGAGGAAATGGCGTCTCACTAATTTAGAAGATCTTCACTTAGCCTGGAAAAAGAGTTTGTTGCTCTATAAAAAAGCCCTCCGTAAAGCTAGGACATCTTTCTACTCATCACTAATTGAAGAAAATAAGAACAACCCCAGGTTTCTTTTCAGCACTGTAGCCAGGCTGACAAAGAGTCAGAGCTCTATTGAGCTGAGTATTCCATTAACTTTAACTAGTAATGACTTCATGACTTTCTTTGCTAACAAAATTTTGACTATTAGAGAAAAAATTACTCATAACCATCCCAAAGATGTATCGTTATCTTTGGCTGCTTTCAGTGATGCCGGTATTTGGTTAGACTCTTTCTCTCCGATTGTTCTGTCTGAGTTATTTTCATTAGTTACTTCATCCAAACCATCAACATGTTTATTAGACCCCATTCCTGCCAGGCTGCTCAAGGAAGTCCTACCATTATTTAATGCTTCAATCTTAAATATGATCAACTTATCTTTGTTAGTTGGCTATGTACCACAGGCTTTTAAGGTGGCAGTAATTAAACCATTACTTAAAAAGCCATCACTTGACCCAGCTATTTTAGCTAATTATAGGCCAATCTCCAACCTTCCTTTTCTCTCAAAGATTCTTGAGAGGGTAGTTGTAAAACAGCTAACTGATCACCTGCAGAGGAATGGTCTATTTGAAGAGGTTCAGTCAGGTTTTAGAATTCATCATAGTACAGAAACAGCATTAGTGAAGGTTACAAATGATCTTCTTATGGCTTCGGACAGTGGACTTATCTCTGTGCTTGTTCTGTTGGACCTCAGTGCTGCTTTTGATACTGTTGACCATAAAATTTTATTACAGAGATTAGAGCATGTCATAGGTATTAAAGGCACTGCGCTGCGGTGGTTTGAATCATATTGTCTAATAGATTACAGTTTGTTCATGTAAATGGGGAATCTTCTTCACAGACTAAAGTTAATTATGGAGTTCCACAAGGTTCTGTGCTAGGACCAATTTTATTCACTTTATACATGCTTCCCTTAGGCAGTATTATTAGACGGTATTGCTTAAATTTTCATTGTTACGCAGATGATACCCAGCTTTATCTATCCATGAAGCCAGAGGACACACACCAATTAGCTAAACTGCAGGATTGTCTTACAGACATAAAGACATAGATGACCTCTAATTTCCTGCTTTTAAACTCAGATAAAACTGAAGTTATTGTACTTGGCCTCACAAATCTTAGAAGCATGGTGTCTAACCAGATCTTTACTCTGGATGGCATTTCCCTGACCTCTAGTAATACTGTGAGAAATCTTGGAGTCATTTTTGATCAGGATATGTCATTCAAAGCGCATATTAAACAAATATGTAGGACTGCCTTTTTGCATTTACGCAATATCTCTAAAATCAGAAAGGTCTTGTCTCAGAGTGATGCTGAAAAACTAATTCATGCATTTATTTCCTCTAGGCTGGACTATTGTAATTCTTTATTATCAGGTTGTCCTAAAAGTTCCCTAAAAAGCCTTCAGTTAATTCAAAATGCTGCAGCTAGAGTACTGACGGGGACTAGCAGGAGAGAGCATATCTCACCCGTGTTGGCCTCTCTTCATTGGCTTCCTGTTAATTCTAGAATAGAATTTAAAAATTCTTCTTCTTACTTATAAGGTTTTGAATAATCAGGTCCCATCTTATCTTAGGGACCTCGTAGTACCATATCACCCTAATAGAGCGCTTCGCTCTCAGACTGCAGGCTTACTTGTAGTTCCTAGGGTTTGTAAGAGTAGAATGGGAGGCAGAGCCTTCAGCTTTCAGGCTCCTCTCCTGTGGAACTAGCTCCCAATTCAGATCAGGGAGACAGATACCCTCTCTACTTTTAAGATTAGGCTTAAAACTTTCCTTTTCGCTAAGGCTTATAGTTAGGGCTGGATCGGGTGACCCTGGACTATCCCTTAGTTATGCTGCTTTAGACGTAGACTGTGGGGGGGTTCCCATGATGCACTGTTTCTTTCTCTTTTTGCTCTGTATGCATCACTCCGCATTTAATCATTAGTGATCGATCTCTGCCCCCCTCCACAGCATGTCTTTTTCCTGGTTCTTTCCCTCAGCCCCAACCAGTCTCAGCAGAAGACTGCCCCACCCTGAGCCTGGTTCTGCTGGAGGTTTCTTCCTGTTAAGAGGGAGTTTTTCCTTCCCACTGTTGCCAAGTGCTTGCTCACAGGGGGTCGTTTGACCGTTGGGGTTTTTCATAATTATTGTATGGCCTTGCCTTACAATATAAGCGCCTTGGGGCAACTGTTTGTTGTGATTTGGCGCTATATAAAAAAAAAAGTTGATTGATTGATAGTTACAGCGCTTTCTGAAAGACTCACGATTAATGTGAATAAATATTGTGAAACTACATCCCTGTTCATACCATATTAATCATATTATCTGACTAAGTGGAAGTAACTTTCAATTTGGAAAAAAAATGTAATTGTTGGAATTGGAATGTGTGTTGATCCACAGACTCGACATATGTCTAAAGACATGCAGCTTAGGTGAATAGGAAACTTTAGAATTGTCCAGGTCTCCCTTGCAAAAGAGATCTCTATCTTACATCAGATCACAAAGCTCAGAGTCTGAAGAAAACAAAGAAAATATTGCCATTTAAACTCACAAACTTCACACTTCTTGTTTCTGTATGAGAGAGAGAGAGAGAGAGAGAGAGAGAGAGAGAGAGAGAGAGAGAGAGAGAGAGAGAGAGTGAGTATGTTAGGGAGAAAGAGAGAGAGTGGCAGCGAGAGACAGAGCACTGTCTCGGGTCCTGAAAAAAGAGCAGACAGAGCGCTGTCTCCGGTCCTGAAAACAGAACACAACACTGTTGCTTTTCAGGACCTGCTGCTCCTGTTTTCTGGATTTTGAAAGAAATCCAGTTTATGAATTGAAAGAATGTAACCACATGTTTTAATTATTTGGATTATTGAAGTGCATAAATGCATCCCTGCTGTAAATCGGCTCATGCACATGGAATGGCTCGTTCAGCCTTCGATCAGCTGCTTTAAGCATGCAGAGGCCCTACGGGCTGAATTTCACCACACACTCGTGCGCCCAGCACGCACAGGTGCTACCAGCAAAGATCATTTCACCGGAGCTTAGATACATGTTCTGAGCTCGCACACGTCCACCAGTTCACAGATGATGTGGGCTGTGTGCATCATGCAGTCACACTCAGAGGCACCAGTTCAATTAGGAGTTAACCTGGATGTGGAAATATCCTCCCACTAGCGATTGGTCCGTGAGCAGAAGTTAATGGACTTATTTAATTTTCCACAATCTTGAGAGAGCTGGAGGAGGTGAAAGCAAAGCAGAGCTGTTGCCGGTCGTGAGCATGATCCGTCCGTGAGGAGTGAACGGTGAACAGTGGACAGGTCCTCTGAACGTGGAAGCTTGGCTCACCTGTTCTTTCATAGTTTTGAAGCTTGACTGCCAGCAAAATCCAGCGGGATGAATACAATCTATCAATCCAGGTACACAGTAAATTTACCAGTGTAAAACACTGACAGTGTACATATGGTCCTACTAAACTAACACAGGTGATTTTTCTGTGTATGTATAGTGATAAAAGGATGTTTTTTTCCCTGATATGTAGAATTGCAGAGGCTTGGTGTACAATAGTGCAGTGTTGTAGATTTACAAACTTGCGTAGACTTGTGCTCTACGCCGAAAAAAAAAAAAGAAAAAAATTGACATTAAGCTTTTTCGTGTACTTGTCCATAGGACAAGTAACCCTGGCAGTTTACTTGTCCTATAGGAAAAGCTAGTTGTCCAGACAACCCGTGACTGAGATTCAAATGAAATATTTATCACATATACTTTGCTCTGACTTGTCACTTAATAAAAACCTGTCATACGTCTCTTGTTTGTAAGTACTTTAACTTTAATATTCTAACATAAGAATTGCAGCTGAAATAGAAAAATCATTACATTTCAACATTTTCTGGAACTGAGATTCAGATTAAATATTTATCACATGTACTTTGCTGTGACATATCACTTCATGAAAAAGTTAATACTGTCACTCTCCTGTGTGGGTGGTAAAATTTTGCAGTTTTATTTCAGAAGATCTGGCAACAGAAACAGTTCATCTGTGGTAATACAGGGAGGCACTTATTGCCTTAATCCAAATTAAAAAATAAAAATAAAAAAACATCACTAAAAGACACAAAACATAAATAATGCATGGCCTGTGGTCTTATAGTTTTTCAAAATGTGGTGGTGATGGACACGTAATGATCCTGACATTTACTTTGTCTTCTATTTCTGTAACTGCAGACTGCATGAAACCAACATATTTCATGTTTTTTGACATCAGTTTTATTTTTATTTATTTTTTTGTTAAAATATATCCATTCCTACAATTGAGTCCTGCAGCATTTTCCAAGAAAAAAAGGTTGGGATAGGGCAGTTTACTGTTAATGGAAGAATTAGTTAATATAATATTTACAGCCAGTTTTCTTGGGAAATGTCAGAAGATGAATACATGAGCATTTCCAACTCACTGAATATTTCTTAGACTTTATTTACATTAGTCATTCAGAAATAAAAACAGTGTGGTACTTTATGGTAAATCTGTGTCAGGTAGGCAGTTCGCAAAAACTAAATGTCCATGCTGTAAGAAGATAAGTGAGGGAAGCCACCAAGACACAACTTTGGAAGAATGTTTGGCTTCTGTGGGTGTGAGTGGAGAAACTGAGAATATAACATTTTTATTTTTATCTTCATTTTACATATAGTCCCTACTTTTTTATTTGTTGTTGTTTCTGTTCCATTTCTGAAATTAAAGAACTGCTATAAGGAAAAGTGTTAACATTTTATTGTTTTTTAAAAAACTTTTTAGTAGAACAAACACAAAAACCAAACTCTCACGCCACGTTCAGCGTGACCAGATGCCACAAATTCGCTTCGGTCGCATGGTGACGGACGCGCCACCATCACCCGGTGTGTCGCTCTGCTTTCGCTGCGAAAATTCACCCCAGTGCATCATCAAATAGGAGGAGCTTCCATGCTGCTCACTGGCTTCGGTTGTCAATCAAGTTGACATGATGGACCTTGATCACACGGGGCGAGTTGTTGTGGAAAGGTGACAAACGTCATGAGACGTTCCCAATTCGGGGAGTATCATTATTTGCTGCAGGAGCTGCGTCTGGATGACGGCCGCTTTCAGTGGTCCTTCCACCTCTGCAGGACCCAGTTTGAGGACCTCCTGTCCCGTTCACGCGCACATGTAAACAATTAAGAAAAAAACTCTGCTGCTTACTGTGGGGCTCCTCCTCGCTCTTCCCGCAAAAACTATGTCATAATTGTGTTTAGAAACCAGTCACCATTTGTTTTATTACACATCTGTGTAGTTAATAAGTAAAATAATCTCCACAGACGATTTGCTCACGCGCGCACGTAAAAAAAAAAAAACCTCTGCTCCCCCTGCTGCGGGGCTGCTGCTCGCTCTTCCCCAAAAAAACGCTGTCATAATTGTGTTTAGAAACCAGTCACCATTTGTTTTATTATACATCTGTGTAGTTAATAAGTAAAATAATCTCCACGGACGATTCGCTCGCGCGGGCATGTAAAAAAAAAAAGAAAGAAACTCCACTTCCCCTGCTGCAGGGCTACTGCTCGCTCCAAAAACTCTGTCATAATTTGTAAAATAAAGGATAAAAGAGACATAAGTCCTGCTCACAGGCTGGCTACCAGAGACAGGACATGTTCACATCTTCAGTCAAACTCCAGACATCTCCACGTCACTACATATTCAGTCCCTGATTGTCATTGCGGTGCGACAAGGCGAAAAAGTTCAGATTTTTCAATTTGGGGAGGAGGGCAATGCGACGTGATGTGACGCAATATTGCGCCACAAACTCGCCAATCGCTCAAAATCGCTTCACTCGCGTCGCTTCATTTGCATCCATCGGATCGCGCTGTGTTACTTGGCGCCAAAACGCATCCTTCCATGGGGATTACATGGCAACCTGTCGCCATCGTGGGTGTTTGCCACACAAATGTGCAGGAAAAACTGATTCGTGATTTTTGAAAATAATAAGCGGTAACTTACTTTGAAATAAATGAAACGCAGAGCTGCAGCCTAATAATTTTGAAAAATAAAAATAAGCAGCTTGTATTTTTATTCAGACTAGAGTTTATTTCCTCTTTTTTTCTCCTCCTCAGTCATGTTTTGTGCTTGAACATTAAACTACATTAACCCATCTAAAATAAATATCTTTGGAAAATAACAGCCTGTTAAAGTTCAGAGTTCTCAGCTGCTTTATGTGATTTCTGCTTTTGAACATCACTGCAGAGTTTCTCCACATCAGGGTTTTTTTAACACACGTGTGTGTGATTTTTATTCTGTTCATTCATATATTCTCATTTTAAGGAATTTTGTCAAATTTATTTCATCTCATAATTACAGTATAACTGTCACCGACACGTGCACACGGTGTGAACAGGACGTATCGTTAGAACAGTACAGGGAGAAATAAAGGCAGCGCCAGTTTAGTTTGTGTTGCATTTCACTCTGTGCTCAGTGCGCTCCCCACCTGCCCCCCCTCTTCTCACTCTTCGCCACCAGCCGACTCGCGCGCGCACACACACAAACACATGGCTGCAGCGATCAGACCCAGTCTTAATTTTAGTCGGCTTTAAGCAAAGCCGCCCGCTATTTTTTCGGCATCTTTTTCGGAAATTGACCGCTCAGATGACAGCAGGACGGCTCACTGCCTAAAACCTTGGTTCCTGCTCCCGTCTGGGAATCCCACGGGAATCCAGTGACCCCCGTGGGATTCCCAAAAAATGTCAGCCTCTACTACGAACACACACTCCATACAGTGGTCTCACGCACACATTGTTATCATGTTTTCTGATTGTCCGCTGCTTGGAGAGTGGCGGGAAAAACCAAAGACGCTTTTGCGCCAGGTGCGAGACAAGACGTGACGTAAATAAAAAACAAAAAGGCAGCGGTCAGGTATTTTGGTTCCGAGCGATGAAAATAAACAATTTGAACGTTTTAAACAAAAAAAAAAAAGCCACTTGCCCGGTCGGACAACGATTAGAGCATATTGCTTGTCTGATCACATTTTACACTCCGTTCATGCCCAGTCGCCCAAAATGACAGATATTCACCCTCGTCTAACTCGGGCGAATATCTGTCATTTTGGGCAACTGGCCTTGAACGTCGGGCCTCTGAAAATGTTATTGTATTAGTATTGCTTCCAGTACATTTGCATCTACTAACAAGCTGATTTTAACACCATGGCCGCTTCTGGTAGCATCAAAGGCAACAACAGACCCCAACAATGAGTCAGCACTTCTGTCTTTGTGCACTCTGCTCACTGCTGGAAGCTCATGTTTACTACATATTTAGCAGCAGTGATACAATTGAGAAAAGCTAAACTCAGCTCTACACACAAAAGAGCAAGCCATTATTCCTTAACATAATACAGCAGTGCCACAGTGAGGCAGAGGTCTTGGAAAATAAAGCAGTTTTAACTTAAGGTTTTGATTTATAATCAAATTAATCCGGATAGAATAGCTTCATTAATGTCAATTGTCATTTGTACAAAGTTAAAATATAACACATATCTTTTAATTTTAAATAATGCACTAATTCTGAAGTTTTATAACAAACACAGACAGATGCCAAAGGGATTATGCATAAATGAGCCTCCACTAACACTGATTGGTGGACTCATTCATTCTATGTAAAAACCAACACGTTAATGTGAGGTGTGTGTGTGTGTTGGTGTTTACATATAAATGCGCTTTTGTAAAATATGCCTTTTTTATTTGTAAAAAAAACACAAACAAAAAGTAAAGTTGTGATTAGACAACCGTCTGATATAACTGGGTCAAAATAAATAGAACACTGCCATCTACTGGTGTCCAGACGCCCATACTGCCATGAACACTACTGGCCAGTAGATGGCAGTAGAGACCTTGAAAACTTGCCAAAACAAATATTCCAGATAATCCGTGTCTATGTTTAAGATGCGTGGAATTTAATAAACGCAAACTAAATTTCAGACATCTTATATATATATCTTCTGGCATTTTTACATAAAATAAACACAATAACAATGTATGTCAACCAGGAGAATATATTCCCTAGAGTTTTCGGCACAATATGCAAAGGGTTTAATGTTGTCTGTGTGGAGCCTGATCAGAGCATCTCAAATGCATTTCTCATGTCGTGACTGTACTGAGATTACCCATAATACACCTGGACACAGCATGTCCACACTAAAACTTTCAAAATTAGTGCATTACTGTAAAACTAAACATATATCTGATATTTTCACTTTATAAAACCTCAGATGTGATGTGAATTTAAATGACTTGTCCAAAATTAGTTTGGTTAAAATTTTAACCATAAGTTAAAACTGTATGCCTCTGGATGACTTGGGTGATATTGCCAGCACATCAGTATGGGGTAAAAAAAATTGTGTTTTTTCTTCTTTTTTTTTTTCTTTTCTGTGACCAGTTCCCCTTTGCTTGCAAATGATAGAGTGGTTTCTTCTGGAACCAGCTCTTCTCTGTTTGCAGAGGGTGGTACTTCTACTACAAAACATTTAACAGGGAGGTTCTCAAATATTTGATTTCAGACTTCATAAATGTTTTTAACTGTTAAGCTTTGTTCACCATACCTACAAAAATACGTTAGCGGTCTAAAATTTATTACAAGATAATTAGTCTGCTGATGGTTTTCAAAGTTAGCTGAAAAGCTAATCTGATAATGAAAACATTAACTTCAATAATTAGCAGTTAGCGGATCAGTGGCACTGTGCCCACCACTGATCACAAGCCTCAACAATAAAATAGTTTTTCAATGACATCTCATAACGAAATTCAAAATAGAGGCTGTAATGTGTCAAATGTCAATGAGGTACACATTATAATGCAATAATATTGTCACACAATATTTCAAACACTGTACATTTGAGCACAAGTTACAACTTACAAGTTTGTGAAACAAAATTAGAATAGATCGCCAATGTATTATCTGAAAATGAAATTTAAAATAAAGGATGTCTTGTACAAAATGTCATGAGATTACTACTCTGAATGACTTTGAAGCAACACTTAAAAAAATGCAATAACAATTCAAAGCAAAACTCAGTTTTCAAGAAAAGATTTACATATAAAACAGATGAACATTTTTAGCAGATATAAAAATGCTGCCAGTTAGCAAAATCGAATTACATCAAATCTGAATAAATGTTTAAGTTTGGTGAAATTCACTTCTTCCAGTACACCCTTTCAATGGCTGGTTTGCCTGGTGTTGTCTCCTTATGGAGGTCAAGCCAGGCCGGCATGGACACACCAAATGCGTACATCATATCTGGATTCATGTACGTGAACATGTGATTAATGTGGGGTGAATTCACAGCATGAAGAAAGTTTTTGCAAACACAGTGAAGGTGCTGTTAGGGACTTACATCCAACGCAGCACAGTATGACATCATCATAACAGTTATGTGGAATGGAAGGATCCAGTTCCCCATGTAATTTACTTGATCAGGTGTGGAGTCGAACTCGATGTTATGATCCACGGACTCGATGTTATGATCCACGGAATCCATGTTATGATCCACAGACTCCACGTAATGATCCATGGACTCAAAGTTATCATCCACGTTCTCGACGCTATCATACACGAACTTGATGTTATCATCCACAGACTGGACGTTATCATCCATGGATTTGACATTATCATCCATGGTGTCAAAGTTATTATCCACAACTTCATGATGACTCACATAGTGATCCCCGTGGCCTTCAGGGAAGTAGCCCAAATTGATGGTGATAATAGCTTCACTATCTAACGGTGTCAGCAAGCATTACTTGGCACCATTGGGTGTAAAAAAAAGAATATTGATAGAGAATATTTCAGCAACGCTTTGCAGTCTTACATGATCACCATATGTAATGTAGATAGCTGTGACATCTGATCCAAGTACCTATCCCATTGGCCTTCAGTAAAATGGGAAAAACTATTGCTGTTTTGAGCCATATACCTGACCACTTCTGATCGCAATGACTCAGCAAATTGACAGCTTCCATCTCCAGTTGGGTTTAGTCTGATTTTGAAGTTACTTCATGCAAAACTTGAATCAGAAGGATCCAGTGGAATGAGGTATTTGGCCCGAGCTTCCGATTTTGACATTGCAGTAGGAAGTTTTCTCAAGTCGTTAATACGACACCACTTTAACCCACTCTTCCCACCTGACTGGTGTCTGACAAGGTAATGGCACAGCCCCCTTTTTCATATTATTTCTCCAGATGTTATCTGAGATCTCTACTTTTTTATCGCAGAATCTTGTTTGAGTTTTAACAGTACTTTATCTCCAACTTTTAAAGATTCAAACTTCCCAGGATGTTGCTTTCACATTTTATTTTCTGCTGTTGTGTACACGACATTTACCTTGGAGCGGATATTGCGAGTATGTCAGCTACGCATTGATTTGGATTTAGAAATTATTTCTGGAGATGATCCGTTACGTCGCTTACGACCATAGTAAGCTTCAAAGGGTGTAAGATAACCCAGTGGTTGTCTCGTTCATGGCATTGGCATACGAGGTCTGTTTGAAAAGTAACGGACCTTTTTATTTTTTGCAAAAACTATATGGATTTGAATCATGTGTGATTGCATCAGCCCTTGAACCTTCGTGCGCATGTGTGAGTTTTTTCACGCCTGTCGGTTGCGTCATTCGCCTGTGAGCACGCCTTGTGGGAGGAGTGGTCCAGCCCCCTTGGCGGATTTTCATTGTCAAGAAATTGGCTGATCGACTGCTGCTTTGCTTCATCAAAATTTTTTGTGTGTGAGACAGCCAGGTCGAAACCATTTGGAAAATTCAGATGGCTTTCGGTGAAGATCTTATGGGGATCACACAGATTAAGGACAATTACAAATCAAATCAAATCAATTTTATTTATATAGCGCCAAATCACAACAAACAGTTGCCCCAAGGCGCTTTATATTGTAAGGTAAAAGCCATACAATAATTACGGAAAAACCCCAACGGTCAAAACGACCCCCTGTGAGCAAGCACTTGGTGACAGTGGGAAGGAAAAACTCCCTTTTAACAGGAAGAAACCTCCAGCAGAACCAGGCTCAGGGAGGGGCAGTCTTCTGCTGGGACTGGTTGGGACTGAGGGAGAGAACCAGGAAAAAGACATGCTGTGGAGGGGAGCAGAGATCAATCACTAATGATTAAATGCAGAGTGGTGCATACAGAGCAAAAAGAGAAAGAAACACTCAGTGCATCATGGGAACCCCCCAGCAGTCTAAGTCTATAGCAGCATAACTAAGGGATGGTTCAGGGTCGCCTGATCCAGCCCTAACTATAAGCTTTAGCAAAAAGGAAAGTTTTAAGCCTAATCTTAAAAGTAGAGAGGGTGTCTGTCTCCCTGATCCGAATTGGGAGCTGGTTCCACAGGAGAGGAGCCTGAAAGCTGAAGGCTCTGCCTCCCATTCTACTCTTACAAACCCTAGGAACTACAAGTAAGCCTGCAGTCTGAGAGCGAAGCGCTCTATTGGGGTGATATGGTACTATGAGGTCCTTAAGATAAGATGGGACCTGATTATTCAAAACCTTATAAGTAAGAAGAAGAATTTTAAATTCTATTCTAGAATTAACAGGAAGCCAATGAAGAGAGGCCAATATAGGTGAGATATGCTCTATCCTTCTAGTCCCTGTCAGTACTCTAGCTGCAGTGTTTTGAATTAACTGAAGGCTTTTCAGGGAACTTTTAGGACAACCTGATAATAATGAATTACAATAGTCCAGCCTAGAGGAAATAAATGCATGAATTAGTTTTTCAGCATCACTCTGGGACAAGACCTTTCTAATTTTAGAGATATTGCGCAAATGCAAAAAAGCAGTCCTACATATTTGTTTAATATGCGCATTGAATGACATATCCTGATCAAATATGACTCCAAGATTTCTCACAGTATTACTAGAGGTCAGGGTAATGCCATCCAGAGTAAGGATCTGGTTAGACACCATGTTTCTAAGATTTGTGGGGTCAAGTACAATAACTTCAGTTTTATCTGAGTTTAAAAGCAGGAAATTAGAGGTCATCCATGTCTTTATGTCTGTAAGACAATCCTGCAGTTTAGCTAATTGGTGTGTGTCCTCTGGCTTCATGGATAGATAAAGCTGGGTATCATCTGCGTAACAATGAAAATTTAAACAATGCTGTCTAATAATACTGCCTAAGGGAAGCATGTATAAAGTGAATAAGATTGGTCCTAGCACAGAACCTTGTGGAACTCCATAATTAACCTTAGTCTGTGAAGAAGATTCCCCATTTACATGAACAAATTGTAATCTATTAGATAAATATGATTCAAACCACTGCAGCGCAGTGCCTTTAATACCTATGGCATGCTCTAATCTCTGTAATAAAATTTTATGGTCAACAGTATCAAAAGCAGCGCTGAGGTCTAACAGAACAAGCACAGAGATGAGTCCACTGTCTGAGGCCATAAGAAGATCATTTGTAACCTTCACTAATGCTGTTTCTGTACTATGATGAATTCTAAACCCTGACTGAAACTCTTCAAATAGTAGTGAGTAGTAAGATGTCCTAGCTTTACGGAGGGCTTTTTTATAGAGCAACAGACTCTTTTTCCAGGCTAAGTGAAGATCTTCTAAATTAGTGAGATGCCATTTCCTCTCCAACTTACAGGTTATCTGCTTTAAGCTGCGAGTTTGTGAGTTATACCATGGAGTCAGGCACTTCTGATTTAAGGCTCTCTTTTTCAGAGGAGCTACAGCATCCAAAGTTGTCCTCAATGAGGATATAAAACTATTGACGAGATAATCTATCTCACTCACAGAGTTTAGGTAGCTACTCTGCCCTGTGTTGGTATATGGCATTGGAGAACATAAAGAAGGAATCATATCCTTAAACCTAGTTACAGCGCTTTCTGAAAGACTTCTACTGTAATGAAACTTATTCCCCACTGCTGGGTAGTCCATCAGAGTAAATGTAAATGTTATTAAGAAATGATCAGACAGAAGGAGGTTTTCAGGGAATACTGTTAAGTCTTTAATTTCAATACCATAAGTCAGAACAAGATCTAAGGTATGATTAAAGTGGTGGGTGGACTCATTTACATTTTGAGCAAAGCCAGTCGAATCTAACAATAGATTAAATGCAGTGTTGAGGCTGTCATTCTCAGCATCTTTGTGGATGTTAAAATCACCCACTATAATTATCTGAGCTAAGCACTAAGTCAGACAAAAGGTCCAAAAATTCACAGAGAAACTCACAGTAACGACCAGGTGGACGATAGATAACAACAAATAAAACTGGTTTTTGGGACTTCCAATTTGGATGGACAAGACTAAGAGTCAAGCTTTCAAATGAATTAAAGCTCTGTCTGGGTTTTTGATTAATTAATAAGCTGGAGTGGAAGATTGCTGCTAATCCTCCGCCTCGGCCCGTGCTACGAGCGTTCTGGCAGTTAGTGTGACTCGGGGGTGTTGACTCATTTAAACTAACATATTCATCCTGCTGTAACCAGGTTTCTGTAAGGCAGAATAAATCAGTATGTTGATCAATTATTATATCATTTACTAACAGGGACTTAGAAGAGAGAGATCTAATGTTTAATAGACCACATTTAACTGTTTTAGTCTGTGGTGCAGTTGAAGGTGCTATATTATTTTTTCTTTTTGAATTTTTATGCTTAAATAGATTTTTGCTGGTTATTGGTGGTCGGGGAGCAGGCACCGTCTCTACGGGGATGGGGTAATGAGGGGATGGCAAGGGGAGAGAAGCTGCAGAGAGGTGTGTAAGACTACAACTCTGCTTCCTGGTTCCAACCCTGGATAGTCACGGTTTGGAGGATTTAAGAAAATTGGCCAGATTTCTAGAAATGAGAGCTGCTCCATCCAAAGTGGGATGGATGCCGTCTCTCCTAACAAGACCAGGTTTTCCCCAGAATCTTTGACAATTATCTATGAAGCCCACCTCATTTTTTGGACACCACTCAGACAGCCAGCAATTCAAGGAGAACATGCGGCTAAACATGTCACTCCCGGTCCGATTGGGGAGGGGCCCAGAGAAAACTACAGAGTCCGACATTGTTACAAGTGGATTAAAGGTGGCCCACAGTGGCTGAGGGTGCGCTGCGCACCGAGCGGCAATCGACAGGCTCAAACGACCAGATCATTTCCAAAGTGAACGCTTTGTTGATCCGGGACGTCGTCTGACTACCAGAAAAATGGCAAGACAGCTGGACATAGCACTTTTTCGGCACTTTCCACTGTTACAGGAGATTTATAATGAAAAGAGGAGCGGAGAAATTTGCCACAGAGCCGCTCATGGCGCGGGATGAAATCACCTCCGTGTTGGTCTCACAGGGCAAGCCCTAACATGCCCAGCTCTTGCACCATTCTGAAGATTCAGACGGTTTTCGGTGGCTTTTCAGTCGTGTGGCTATCCGAGAAATTGTGGACAAGCTGGACATGCCACAACGTGTCCTGTGAGGCTTCATCATGGCATTGCTTTTTGTTCTGTGCCCTGTGCCTCCGTCCCGACGCGTGAATTCCTCCGCACGTCTTTTCATGCCGAAAAAATGCTGATGTCAAACTCTTCTGCCATTTCTGTGGTAGTCAGACGACGTCCCAGATCAACAAAGCGTTTACTTTGGAAATGAACGGCACATTCCACTGTTACAGGAGGTTTTTGTCATGAAAAGACGTGCGGAGGAATTCGCGCATCGGGACGGAGGCGCCGGGCATAGAACAAAAAGCAACGCCATGATGAAGCCTCACAGGACATGTTGTGGCATGTCCAGCTCGTCCACAATTTCTCGGATAGTCACAAGACTGAAAAGCCACCGAAAACCGTCTGAATCTTCTGAATGGTGCAAGAGCTGGGCATGTTAGGGCTTGTCCTGTGAGATCAACACGGAGGTGCTTTTGTCCCGCGCCATGAGCGGCTCTGTGGTGAATTTCTCCGCTCCTCTTTCCATTACAAAAACTCCTGTAACAGTGGAATGTCCAGCTGTCTTGCCATTTCTCTGGTAGTCAGATGACGTCCCGGATCAACAAAGCGTTCACTTTGGAAATGATCTGGTCGTTTGAGCCTGTCGATCGCCGCTCGGTGCGCGGCGCGCCCTCAGCCGCTGTGGGCCGTCTTTAATCCAGTTGTAATTGTCCTTAATCTGTGTGATCCCCTAAGATCTTCACCGAAAGCCATCTGAATTTTCCAAATGGTTTCCACCTGGCTGTCTCTCACACTTTCTGAAAAAATTTTGATGAAGCAAAGCGGCAGTTGATCAGCCAATTTCCTGACAATGAAAATCCGCTGAGGGGGCTGGACCACTCCTCTCACAAGGCGTGCTCACAGGCGAATGACGCAGCCGACAGGTGTGAAAAAACTCACGCATGCGCACGAAGGTTTGAATCACACATGATTCAAATCCATATAGTTTTTGTAAAAAATAAAAAGGTCTGTTACTTTTCTAACAGACCTCTTACGTATCAAATTTATCTACCCAGTTGAAATTACGTAACGACCTCCCTGATGTCCTTATATCATACGCCATTTTCCTGCGAAGAATCCGATGGCAACGCTCAGCTTTCCCTTTGGGACCTATGGGTGATAGAGACTGCTTCTCACCACGTGGATCTTGTTACGCTTTGTAAATTTCTTTACATGACTCATAAACTCAGTCCCTCCGTCAAAAAGAATCTACAATGTTCCTTCAGTGGTTACTGAAGGAACATTGTAGATTCCTTCAAGTGCTGCAGCTACTGTTTTGCTTGACTTAGCGCGCAAAGGTCTTAAGGTGCCCTGACACTTGCACAACTTTGATCCATCCACTTGCAGGGATCAAAGCTTGCACTTGCACTTGCATCATTGTGATGATCCCACCCACTGTGTTCCCAGCTGGACGCAGTGCTTTGTTCCACTGGATGCCACGCATTGTGCACTGGACGCTGCATATATAAAATAATTATTTTGTAGCAAATTAATCATTTTCTGTCAGAGTTGGCTGTTCAAAATAGCTCTAATGGCTTCCAGGATTCACAGCGGACCGCTCCAGCAGCAGCTTTTCCCTTTCTCACATGCGTGTGCTGAGCAAGGTGGAGAATGAATTTGGAGCCATTTGAAAAGGTAATTATTTGTCATGTTTATATTGTAACGACTTGGTAAAATGGTTGTATGTTCATCCCTTCTTGTGTACAGCTGTAAAAGTGTGTTTATGATAGCTTTAACATCTCATTATAATCATTCAGATGAGCTGCACTCTGATACGGTGTGCTGACACAATCCCTCACACTCACACACAGTGTTTTTGACTTGTTTGTGCAATGTTCACTTGAAATTTATGTCATTATTGTACGATGGAGACATGCACGTGCACGAAGCCACGCACAGTTTACACCTTTTTGCAACGGGTTTGAGATGAGTTTACTCTCGTACACAGCAGAGTGCGTGCAAGTGCAGATCAAAGTCATGCAACTGTCAGGGGACCTTTAGCCAGACAAACCTACTAAATATGTTAACTACCATTAAGATGTATCTGTAGGGTTGTCTCCTGTAGCCATGATGGTTAGCCATCTCAGCACCGTCAAGGAAGTCAATTTGGTGATGCTCAAGGGGTGCATTAGCGCTGATGGGTTTGGCAGGAGGCTTGTTGATGAACCGAGTGTTAAAGGATACATCGCACTGAAATCATAACAATTTAGACTTAGGCTGTAAGTGACCATCTGATGATCCACTGGGATTACTTTGTGCACTTACTTGTTCCGTGACCGGTTTCAAAGTATACAGCATTCGCAGCAAACAGCTTTGGAGACTTCCGAAAACAAAGTACTCATGAGTACTCGGGTGTTTCCGACAGGTGATGTAGTTACTAGAAGCGTCCCAGTGTGCACTTCAATGGAATGTAACTGCTAACATTATGAACTGAGGCACAGATTAATTCCAAAGTTTACACAAGTGTGATGTTGCATTATGATGACTTGTTTTTAAGTGATGGCAGTGTTCTATGCATTTTGACCCATCTACTGGATGGCAGTGTGAATAGCGCCCAGTTATATCACACGGTTGTAGAGTTGAATCACAACTCAACAGAATTTTCAGTTTTGCAAATGTCTTTTTTATTACAAATGAAAAAATGACATATTTTACAAATGCACATTTATTTGTAAAAACCAACACACGTTACAGTCACTTGTGTGTTGGTTTTTACATCAACCAATCAGTGATGAGGGGAGGCTCATTTTACCTACAGTAGTGTTCAGAATAATAGTAGTGCTATGTAACTAAAAAGATTAATCCAGGTTTTGAGTATATTTCTTATTGTTACATGGGAAACAAGGTACCAGTAGATTCAGTAGATTTTCACAAATCCAACAAGACCAAGCATTCATGATATGCACACTCTTAAGGCTATGAAATTGGGCTATTAGTAAAAAAAAGTAGAAAAGGGGGTGTTCACAACAATAGTAGCATCTGCTGTTGATGCTACAAACTCAAAACTATTATGTTCAAACTGCTTTTTTTTTTTTAGCAATCCTGTGAATCACTAAACTAGTATTTAGTTGTATAACCACAGTTTTTCATGATTTCTTCACATCTGCGAGGCATTAATTTTGTTGGTTTGGAACCAAGATTTTGCTTGTTTACTAGTGCGCCTGTGGTCATTGTCTTGTTGAAACACACATTTCAAGGGCATTCTGTTCTGAACAATGTCTTGAACATCCCATTTTCCTCAGGCTTTCAAAGAGAAAAGCATGTTCAACAGGTGCTGACTTCATCCTTAAACAGGGGACACCTGATTCACACCTGTTTGTTCCACAAAACTGACGAACTCACTGACTGAATGCCACACTACTATTATTGTGAACACCCCCTTTTCTACTTTTTTTTTTACTAATAGCCCAATTTCATAGCCTTAAGAGTGTGAATAAGGCTATTATTTAAAGGCTGGATTAATCTTTTTAGTCACATAGCATTACTATTATTCTGAACACTACTGTATAATGCCTTTTGATGTGTGTGTGTGTGTGTGTGTGTTAATGTTCAAAACATTCAGAATTAGTGCATTATTTTAAAATTAAAAGATATGTGTTGTATTTTCACTTTGTAAAAATGTCAGAGTTGACATTAATGTAGTTATTCTATCCAGATTAATTTGTTCACAACATTAGCTATTTCGTCACTTGAAAAGTGAATTGCTACTGTTTGTGCTAACCACTGTATTTCAAAATAAAAGCCAGTGAGATTGCTGCAGACCTGATAGAATTCATCAGCCTGTCCATCCCAGACAGCAGATTAAAATCTGGACATTTTTAGTGTCTCACACAGGCAAAACAAATCTTCTTCTTTGTCGTTTGGCTGTTCCCATTAGGCGTCGCCACAGCAGATCAATCGTTTCCATCTCACCCTGTCCTCTGTATCTTCCTCAGTCACACCAACCACCTGCATGTCCTCCCTCAGCACATCCATAAACCTCCTGTTTGGCCTCCCTCTTCTCCTCCTGCCTGGTGGCTCCATCCTCAGCATCCTTCTCCCTATATACCCTGGGTCCCTCCTCTGCACATGTCCAAACCATCTCAATCTCGCCTCTCTGACTTTGTCTCCAAACCGTCCCACCTGAGCTGTCCCTCTGATATGTTCATTCCTAATCTCCTAATCTCCCAAAGGGAATCTCAACATCTTCAGCTCTGCCACCTCCAGCTCTGCCTGCTGTCTTTTTGTTAGTGCCACCGTCTCTAAGCCATACAACATAGCTGATCTTACTACTGTCTTGTAAACTTTCCCATTCACTCTTGCTGATATTCTTCAGTCACAAATCACTCCTGCCACCTTTCTCCACCCACTCCACCCTGCCTGCACTCTCTTCTTCACCTCTCTACCACACTCTCCATTACTTTGAACAGTTGACCCAAAATATTTAAACTCATCTACTTTTGCCACTTCTACTCCTTGTAACTGCACTATTCCACTGGGCTCCCTCCCATTCACACACATGTACTCAGTCTTGCTTCTACTGACTTTCATTCCCCTTCTCTCCAAAGCTTATTTCCACCTTTCCAGACTAGACTCAACTTGCTCTCTACTCTCACTACAGATCACAATGTCATCTGCAAATATCATAGTCCATGGGGACTCCTGTCTGATCTCATCCATCAACCTGTCCATCACCACTGCAAACAAGAAAGGGCTCAGAGCTGATCCTTGGTATAATCCCACCTCCACCTTGAATGAGTGTATCATTCCGACTGCGCATCTCACCGCTGTCACACTATTCTTATACATGTCCTGCACTACCCTAACATACTTCTCTGCCACTCCAGACTTCCTCATACAATACCACAGCTCTTCTCTTGGCACCCTATCATAAGCTTTTTCTAAGTCCACAAACACACAATGTAACTCTTTCTGGCCTTCTCTGTACTTCTCCAACAGTATTCTCAGAGCAAACATTGCATCTGTAGTACTCTTTCTCGGCATGAAACCATATTGCTGCTCACAGATCTTCACCTGTTTTCTAAGCCTAGCTTCTACTACTCTTTCCCATAACTTCATGCTGTGGCTGATCAACTTTATGCCTCTGTAGTTACTGCAGCTCTGCACATCACTCTTGTTCTTGAAAATAGGAACCAGCACACTTTGTCTCCACTCCTCAGGCATCCTCTCACTTTCCAAGATTTTATTAAACAATCTGGTTAGAAACTCTACTGCCATCTCTCCTAGACATTTCCATGCCTCCACTGGAATGTCATCTTGACCAACTGCCTTTCCGCTCTTCATCCTCTTCATAGCAGCCCTCACTTCTTCCTTATAAATCTCTTGTACTTCCTAATTTACTCTCACCACATCATCCAGCCTTTTCTCTCGCTCATTTTCTTTATTCATCAGCTCTTCAAAATATTCCCTCCACCTTCTCAGCACACACTCCTCACTTGTCAGCACATTACCGTGTACATCTTTTACCACTCTAACGTGCTGCACATCCTTTCCAGCTCTGTCCCATTGTCTGGCCAATCAGTACAAGTCCTTTTCTCCTTCCTTACTATTCAACTTCTTGTACAGCTCGCAATATGCCTTTTCCTTTGCTTTTGCCACTTCTCTTTTCGCCTTATGCCGGATCTCCTTGTACTCCTGTCTACTTTCTTCGTCTCTCCGACTAGCGAAAAAACTTTTTCGCCAACCTCTTGTTGTGTGGGCCGCTGAAGAGGAGGTACTGCTGGCCCACCACCACTAGAGGGCGCCCTGCCTGGAGTGCGGGCTCCAGGCACCGGAAGGCGCTGCCGCCTTACAGGAGCAGCCAGGATGACAGCTGTCACCCATCACTGGAGACAGCTGATCCCAATCAACAAGGAGGTATATCAGCAGGACGGCATCTCCACCTCATTTGCCGAGATATCGCCTTACCAAAGAGGTAACAATCTCAGCCTACACATACGTGTGACTTTAATTGTATTCTTGTTGATTATCTGTAGGACAGCTGACTACCAGACAGCATTTGGATAAGTACTCACCTTCCTACACTTCTTGATTGTTGTTGACGAGAGGTGGAGGTGGACTCTCCACCCTCCGTGTTGCTGGGTGCAGCAGCATCCACACCTGACTGTTTCTGTTTCTTGCCAGCAGTACCGGATCCGACAAGCGGAGGCAGTGGCCACCTGGTAATTCGGGACTTGGCGGCTCCAGTATTCCCGGGGTTCGGTGGCAGAGGAAATCGGGTTGGTTCCGGTTCGACTTGGACAGACGTCTCCTATCGTCGAGCCTGCCCACACGACACCGTTGTAATTAAACTCAGTCTCAATATTGTAATCGGTTGTATTTGTTGTGCCTGTTTCACAACAGTAAAAACAGTGTTATTTGACTCCTCCATTGTCCGTTCATTTGCGCCCCCTGTTGTGGGTCCGTGTTCCTACACTTTCACAACAGGATATCTCGGCCAACGTCATGGATCCCGAGGGGCGTCAACCGGCTGTTGAATGGCCAATGGAAGACCAGGACACGCAGGCGTCCTCGGGAGGGGTGATCGGTGAGTTGCAGCGGATCCTCGCCGCTTTCACGACTCGGATGGATTTAATGACTGAGCAGAACGTCCTCCTGAACCGCAGGGTGGAGGCTCTCGCCGCACAAGTGGAAGCGCGCCCCCTGGGCGCCGCTGCGGCTCTCCCTCCCGTCGACCCTGTGCGTAACAGCGATGTTCCACTGGTCGTCCAACGACCCCCCCCACCTTCCCCTGAAGCTTACATAAGCCCCCCAGAGCCGTACGGAGGCTGTGTGGAGACGTGCGCAGATTTTCTTATGCAGTGCTCGCTCGTCTTTGCACAGCGTCCAGTCATGTACGCGACCGATGCTAGCAAGGTAGCTTATGTAATAAACCTGCTTCGCGGTGAGGCACGCGCTTGGGCTACAGCGCTCTGGGAGCAGAATTCACGGCTCCTTCTGACATATGATGGGTTTGTAAGGGAGCTCAGAACCGTGTTCGATCACCCTAATAGAGGCGAAACCGCTTCAACCGTGCTACTGTCAATGAGACAGGGGCGTCGGAGCGCAGCTGCCTATGCAGTCGACTTCCGCATCGCGGCTGCGAGGTCCGGCTGGAATAGCACTGCGCTCCGCGCCGCCTTTGTAAACGGACTGTCATTTGTTCTTAAGGAGCACCTGGTGGCTAAGGACGAACCGCGGGATTTAGATGGGCTCATCGATCTTGTCATACGGTTAGACAACCGGTTAGAAGAACGTCGGCGGGAACGAGATGAAGGGCGTGGCCGGGCACGCGCCGTCCCTCTCCCTTCCGGTTCCGACCGCGCTCCGCCTTCCCCACGCTCCACGGCCCCTGCGCTCCGTGGGACCACAGCTCCCCCTACTGACGAAGCTATGGACACAAGTAGGGCAACATTTAGGGCACCGGATGCACAGAGGAGACGGGCCCACGGAGCTTGTTTTGTTTGTGGTGCCATAGAGCACCATATGAGAGACTGCCCCGAGTGGTTAAACTCCAACGCCCGCCCCTAGAGACTGGGCTAGGGGTGGGCCGAGACATTCACGTGGGACACACCCACATTGCCACACGACTCCCAGTCACGATCCTTTATGAGGACTCAACCCTGGAGGCCCCAGCACTGGTGGACACGGGCTCTGAGGGGAATCTGTTGGACAGCAGATGGGCCAGGGAGATAGGGCTCCCTCTGGTGGCGCTTACCTCGCATGTTCAGGTTCGGGCACTAGATGGCTCCCTACTCCCTCCGATCACGCATAATCAATCAAGCAATCAATTTTTTTTATATAGCGCCAAATCACAACAAACAGTTGCCCCAAGGCGCTTTATATTGTAAGGCAAGGCCATACAATAATGATGTAAAACCCCAACGGTCAAAACGACCCCCTGTGAGCAAGCACTTGGCTACAGTGGGAAGGAAAAACTCCCTTTTAACAGGAAGAAACCTCCAGCAGAACCAGGCTCAGGGAGGGGCAGTCTTCTGCTGGGACTGGTTGGGGCTGAGGGAGAGAACCAGGAAAAAGACATGCTGTGGAGGGGAGCAGAGATCGATCACTAATGATTAAATGCAGAGTGGTGCATACAGAGCAAAAAGAGAAAGAAACAGTGCATCATGGGAACCCCCCAGCAGTCTACGTCTATAGCAGCATAACTAAGGGATGGTTCAGGGTCACCTGATCCAGCCCTAACTATAAGCTTTAGCAAAAAGGAAAGTTTTAAGCCTAATCTTAAAAGTAGAGAGGGTGTCTGTCTCCCTGATCTGAATTGGGAGCTGGTTCCACAGGAGAGGAGCCTGAAAGCTGAAGGCTCTGCCTCCCATTCTACTCTTACAAACCCTAGGAACTACAAGTAAGCCTGCAGTCTGAGAGCGAAGCGCTCTATTGGGGTGATATGGTACTACGAGGTCCCTAAGATAAGATGGGACCTGATTATTCAAAACCTTATAAGTAAGAAGAAGAATTTTAAATTCTATTCTAGAATTAACAGGAAGCCAATGAAGAGAGGCCAATATGGGTGAGATATGCTCTCTCCTTCTAGTCCCCGTCAGTACTCTAGCTGCAGCATTTTGAATTAACTGAAGGCTTTTTAGGGAACTTTTAGGACAACCTGATAATAATGAATTACAATAGTCCAGCCTAGAGGAAATAAATGCATGAATTAGTTTTTCAGCATCACTCTGAGACAAGACCTTTTTGATTTTAGAGATATTGCGTAAATGCAAAAAAGCAGTCCTACATATTTGTTTAATATGCGCTTTGAATGACATATCCTGATCAAAAATGACTCCAAGATTTCTCACAGTATTACTAGAGGTCAGGGTAATGCCATCCAGAGTAAGGATCTGGTTAGACACTATGTTTCTAAGATTTGTGGGGCCAAGTACAATAACTTCAGTTTTATCTGAGTTCAAAAGCAGGAAATTAGAGGTCATCCATGTCTTTATGTCTGTAAGACAATCCTGCAGTTTAGCATAAGACACCTCCTGTAACTCTGGTGGTGTCAGGAAATCACCGGGAGGTGATCGAGTTTTTTGTGACCCAGGCCACCTCCCATGTGGTTTTAGGATTTCCCTGGATGTTGAAGCACAATCCCCGGATTGATTGGCCGTCCGGGGTAGTCGTGCAGTGGAGCGAGACCTGCCATCGGGTGTGTCTAGGTTCCTCGGTTCCTCCCGGCTCCCAAGCTAAGGAGGAGGTCAGAGTCCCGCCCAGTCTTGGGACGGTGCCGGTGGAGTACTACGACCTTGTTGACGTGTTCAGCAAGGATCTGGCTCTCTCTCTTCCCCCCCACCGTCCGTATGATTGTGCCATCGATTTGGTTCCGGGCAGTGAATTCCCGTCCAGTAGGCTGTACAACCTCTCACGGCCTGAACGCGAATCAATGGAGACCTACATCCGGGACTCGTTAGCTGCCGGGTTGATCCGGAATTCCACCTCCCCGATGGGCGCAGGTTTCTTTTTTGTGGGCAAGAAAGACGGCGGACTTCGTCCATGCATTGATTATAGGGGGCTGAACGAGATCACGGTTCGCAACCGATACCCGTTACCCCTGTTGGATTCAGTGTTCACACCCCTGCATGGAGCCCAAATTTTCACCAAGCTTGATCTTAGAAATGAGTATCACCTGGTTCGGATCCGGAAGGGAGACGAGTGGAAGATGGCATTTAACACCCCCTTAGGTCACTTTGAGTACCTGGTCATGCCGTTCGGTCTCACAAACGCTCCCGCAACATTCCAAGCGTTGGTTAATGATGTCTTGCGGGATTTCCTGCACCGGTTCGTCTTCGTATATCTAGACGATATACTCATCTTTTCTCCGGACCCTGAGACCCATGTCCAGCATGTACGTCAGGTCCTACAGCGGTTGTTGGAGAACCGGCTGTTTGTGAAGGGCGAGAAGTGTGAGTTCCACCGCACGTCTTTGTCCTTCTTGGGGTTCATTATCTCCTCCAACTCCGTCGCTCCTGATCCGGCCAAGGTTACGGCGGTGAGAGACTGGCCCCAACCCACAAGCCGTAGGAAGTTGCAACAGTTCCTAGGCTTTGCTAATTTCTACAGGAGGTTCATTAAGGGCTATAGTCAGGTAGTTAGCCCCCTGACAGCCCTGACCTCACCAAAAGTCCCCTTCACCTGGTCGGGTCGTTGCGAAGCCGCGTTCAAGGAGTTGAAACGGCGCTTCTCGTCTGCACCTGTTTTGGTGCAGCCCGATCCTAGTCGCCAGTTAGTGGTTGAAGTGGACGCCTCGGACTCAGGGATAGGAGCCGTGCTGTCCCAGAGCGGGAAGACCGATAAGGTCCTTCACCCGTGTGCCTATTTTTCCCGCAGGTTGACCCCAGCCGAACGGAACTATGACGTCGGCAATCGAGAGCTCCTTGCGGTGAAAGAGGCTCTTGAGGAGTGGAGACATCTGTTGGAGGGAACGTCCGTGCCATTCAAGGT